>NC_137650.1:2457140-2852140 GCF_963422515.1 Blennius ocellaris | reverse complement strand
CTCCTCAGTCTGAACAAAGGAATAACCAGGCGCTGTAAGAAGGACTCCTGAAACATCAACTTCATCTTCTTCTCCTCAGCCTGCAGAACCAGCAACCACAGTTAGCAGGAGGTGCTAACTACAGGAGAAGACACCAGCTTCCCTCCAGCAGGACAACAACTGAACTCCTTCAAGGAAGTGGTAACAACAACTGGGCTTTACCTGAGATTAGTTAAACCTGATGCTATGATAGAACTGTTTAACTTTATGAAGATGTGTTGATTCTGTTACAGTGATCGCGTTCTGATGATAATGATATTAGGAGCAGTTATCAACCTGTAAACCACTGTTAGCTCTGCCACAGACACAGGGTCTGCATGCTAATCTGCTTTACTAACTTGTTAACTCACAATCCTACACATATCACATCAAAGACAACACCACACAGTAACTGAACACCATCTGACGACTCCTGACGTTTTACAAAACAAGTCTCATTCACATCAAGTCATTCTAGAAATGGTCTTTTAGCAGAGACACACCAGAAGCAGATGCTGTGGCTAGCTTCTATTGTTCTTTTGCTATCAGCACATGGTGGAGACCCAGGACAGACTTCCTGTTCTCTGACAACCTCCATTTGGAATGTAGTTTCTTGTGATCCGCCATCTTGTTTTGTAGTTCCATCACACGTCACACACACACACTCCCTCCAACTCTCTCTCTCTCTTTCTCTCTCCACACACACACACATGCACCTACACACACCCAGCTGTATATAGGTAGTTAGAATCTGTGTTTTATTTGTTTTCATTGTTAATAAATATATTTTTGGAATCATACTTGCTGTTTTATTAATGAGCACAACGGTGAATGAAATGTCGACCTCTTCTGTGTCAAGAACTCCAAAATCCTTCAAGCTTTACTGTTAATTCTGGTAATTGTAATTAATTTAACTATTAATTCAAATTCCTGATTAACTGTTTAGTATATCTTATGAGACTGATAGAACTGAATTGGCTATCATTTCCTGTTAAGACAGGTGGAGCTCCGAGGTATCTGATACAGATCAGATTAAATTTCAACATTATTAATAACTATCTTTGATCATTATTAATCATTATCGATAGCCAACCAAAACATAAATAGTGATCCTTATGAGGACATAATGGTCCCAACACTGTCTAGATAGAGCTGCTCACGCTGGTTTAATCTAGAAAATCATGTTACTGTCTAGATAGAGCTGCTCAGGCTGGTTTAATCTAGAAAATCATGTTACTGTCTAGATAGAGCTGCTCAGGTTGGTTTAATCTAGAAAATCATGTTACTGTCTAGATAGAGCTGCTCAGGCTGGTTTAATCTAGAAAATCATGTTACTGTCTTGATAGAGCTGCTCAGGCTGGTTTAATCTCATAACAGTTGGAAAATATTTGGATCAGTGTGACAACATGACCCCCCCCCCCCTGGTCGTGTACAGCAGCCATGCCAACTTCTAATAAAGGCAGCAACATGATAGATAGATAGATAGATAGATAGATACATAGATAAATACTTTAATGATCTCCAAGAGAAATTCACAGTTCCAGCAGCAGCAATATGGAAAGACAGGGGCATGCAGGGTTAAAAAAAAAGCAATAGGTAAAATAGACGAATATACCTTCAGTATAAACAATAATTAAGCAAATAATTAAGCAATAAACAATAATTAAGATAAGTAGTGTGTGTGTGTGTCTGTCTGTGTGTGTGTGTGTGTGTGTGTGTGTGTGTGTGTGTGTGTGTGTGTGTGTGTGTGTGTGTGTGTGTGTGTCTCAAGGTGCGTGGTGTGTGTGTAGTAAGTCCAGGGCTTTGTGCCCGCTAAGGCCTCCCCCGAGAGGTGTTGAAGAGTCTGATGGCGTGGGGGAGGAAGGATCTCCTCAGTCTGTCAGTGGAGCAGGACTGTGACAGCAGTCTGTCAGTGGAGCTGCTCCTCTGCCTGGAGATGGTGCTGTGCAGTGGATGTTGTGGATTGTCTATTATGGACAGGAGTCTGTTCAGTGTCCGTCGCTCTGCCACAGATGTCAGGCTGTCCAGCTCTGAGCCAACGACAGGGCCCGCCTTCCTCACCAGTTTGTCCAGGCGTGCGGCATCCTTCTTCTTGAGGCTGCCCCCCCAGCACACCACTGCGTACAGGAGGGCGCTCGCTACCACAGACTGGTAGAAGATCTGTAACATGGGGAGACTCTTAAGCCCGGTTCACACAGCAGGATAATCAGGCTGATTTTGGCTCCGATTCTCTCATTACGACAATCTTAAGGACGCTCAGATCATCATAAGATAATCTTATCAGATATTCCTGCCGTGTGTTCAGACTGCTCTCGTCTGCTTGGAAGCAAGTCTGGACCGCACTGATCTGAGATCTGGGATATTCAACATGTTGGATTGTTTTGGCCCGAGTTCTCACCGTGTGGTTTCCTCCGAGGGGACGACGCTACCAGCCTGTGGACTGTGATGCGTAGCCAATCAGAAAACGAGGTGAAATAGTGGCGGCGGACCAGAAGCGGGCAGGGAATCCAAAAATCAAAACAGTTGCCATGACGAATCAACGCTTCTTCTTTTTAAAACGTGTTTTTTTTAGATAAAAACACACAACAAACGATCGCCATTGCATCCTCTTTGTCCGCCAGGTTTGTTGACTCTGGAATCACGTTTGATCTTGCGAGGCTTTGCAAGACTTCGCGTCCCACACGACCAAAACTGTTAAATCTGTGATTATTTATCGCCGTTTGTGTGGTCTCTTGGGTTTGGGAAATCTGCCAACAATTTTATGATCCTGCCGTGCGAACTGTTCCTGTTGCCAGGGCAAAAATTGTTCTGACATCAGAAGCTCTCAATCACATCATATTGTCTGACCAAGCTGCCAAACAGGACATGGGAGAGAAAGAAAGAAAGAAAAAAAACAACTTCCTGTATGTTTACTTCCACTCTCTATGTATCAGTTTTCATTACCCCCAAATGTTGCCAGCTGTGCCACATTGTCCCCACTTCCTGTGTGTACGCTATATACCATCCAATACCCTAACCCTAACCCGTCTTGTCTGAACCTGTTTACATGACAACCTCTTTAAGTGAAAAAGGAAAGCTTGTGTTGCAGTTTTGTGAAAACGTATCTATTTTAAATGGCTATCAAGTTGGAAAACACACCTTTTCTGGTGCTACTGCTCATGCGCACCATGTTTTAGATTGGAAGGTTTAGTTGGAGCAGCATTAAAGACTGTCTTTTTTTTTTTCGCCAGCTTTTTTTTTCCTTCAGCTATTGTCAAAATAATTTGCATGTTTTTCTTCCCTTCACAGTTTATGTAATTGTGTTTCAAACCCCTCGTGAGATCAATTAAAGAGTTTAGAAATTATATATGTAATAAAAAAAATTATCTCCAAGATGGCGGCGCGTGCAGACGCAGCGGCTCATAGCTCTGTGTTTTGTGTGTTGTTTTTGTTTGTTTCGTTTGCCCACACGTTCACAAACCGCACCCACAGCCGACAAGAGCTAACCGCAGTCGGATATGGCATGATTCGACCAACTGCGGAGGATTTTCACCGCTCTCACGCCATTCCTGTCGCTCCGTGGATTGTTGTCGGCGCCGGCAAGCGCCGGAGACGGAGGAGGTATAGGAAACAAAAGCGGGGATGCCGCGCAGGCGCACGGGCCAGACTGAATCGCGACCCACACAAGCTTCCCCTGCCGAGCATGTTTCTGACCAACGCTCGCTCCATCACGCACAAAATGGATGAACTGAAACTGCTCATGGAAGGGAACCATCATGTCCGGGATTGCTGTGTTTCAATCATATCGGAAACTTGGCTCCAACCGCAGATCCCCGACGAGGCTGTGCAGCTAGCAGGCCGCTCGCTACACCGGTGGGACCGCAACAAAGACTCGGGTAAGAGCAGAGGGGGGGGGGTTGTGTATTTACGTGCACAACAACTGGTCCACAAACAATGTAACTACACACACATACTGTTCGTCGGACATAGAACACATTTCCATTAAAACACGGCCCTTCTTTTTGCCCAGAGAGCTAACAGCAGTGCTTATCACAGCTGTTTACATACCACCCGATGCTAACACTAGCACAGCTCTCTCTCTATTGTCCGACACCATACACGCACTACAAAGGGCCCACCCTGACGGGGCACACATTGTTGCGGGTGATTTTAATCAGGCAAACTTAAAATCTGTCCTGCCTAGGTTTCATCAGCATGTAATGTGTGCCACGAGAGGGTTATACACACTTGGCCACGTCTACACAAACATTAAACATGCATACAGAGCCACACAACTCCCACACTTGGGCCAGTCAGACCACCTCTCTCTGCTCCTCACCCCTACCTACACCCCGCTGAGAAGAAGGAAACCTCGGACCAAGACCATCACGACTTGACCAGAGGATGCTCTCCACCGGCAACAGGACTGTTTCTCCCAGACGGAGTGGAGCATCTTTGAACATCAGGATCTGTCGGAACACACAGAGGCCGTTTTGTCCTACATTCAGTTCTACACTGGGACTGTATCTGTGGACAAACGCATCCGGGTGTTTCCGAACCAGAAACCATGGATGAACAGCCAAGTCAAGACGCTCCTCAGAGACCCAAACACCGCCTTCAGGTCCGGAGACCGTGAACTGTACAGCGCCAGAGCTGACCTGAAGAGGGGCATCAGGCAAGCAAAGAGGGACTACTGGGAGCGAATAGAGACTCATCTCTTTAACAACAACCCCAGGCAGGTGTGGCAGGGTGTTCAGCAGATCACCAACTTCAGAGGGCAGTCCAACATGCCAGGTGAACCAAGCGCGGCACTAGCCGAAGAGCTGAATGCTTTCTTTGCTCGCTTCGAGGTCCCACCCCGGCAGTCTGCAGTCGCCCTGCCCCCACCCAAGCCAACTCCCAGTCGTCAGCCACTGACCGTGCAGGTACATGAGGTGAGACGCACCCTCAGCAGAGCCAACCCGAGGAAGGCGCCCGGGCCTGACGGTGTTTCTGGCAAGGTGCTCAAGGCCTGTGCAGACCAGCTCGCGGAGGTCTTCACCAAAATCTTCATCCTTTCCCTGACGCAAGCCTCCATCCCAGCCTGCCTCAAGTCCGCCACCATCATTCCGATACCAAAGAAATCTGCCACCGCCAGCCTGTCAGACTTTCGCCCGGTTGCACTTACCCCCATCATCACCAAGTGCCTCGAGCGACTTGTCCTCACCCATATCAAAGCCTGCCTCCCCCCCTCTTTGGACCCCCACCAGTTCGCCTACAGGAACAACCGCTCCACGGAGGATGCAATAGCCGTCCCTCTCCACTGACGAGCCACCTCGAACATCGGGGGAGCTATGTCAGAATGCTCTTCATAGACTACAGCTCAGCGTTTAACACCATCATCCCTGACCTGCTGGTCAGGAAGCTGTCGGACCTGGGTCTCCCCGCATTAACCTGCGCTTGGATTAAGGATTTCCTTTCCAACAGACCCCAGACCGTCAGGCTCGGCCCTCACCGCTCCTCCTCCAGATCCCTGAGCACGGGTTTCCCACAGGGCTGTGGGCTGAGCCTGATGCTTTACACCCTGTACACAACAGACTGCAGACCTGCGCACCCCAGCAACACCATGGTGAAGTTCGCCGACGACACTACAGCGGTGGGACTGATCACCAACGGTGACGAGTCAGCGTACAGGGACGAGGTCCTGCAACTGTCCGCCTGGTGCTCCATGAACAACCTGATCCTGAACACCGCCAAGACCAAGGAGGTCGTCCTGGACTTCAGGAGGAGTTGCACGTCGGACCCACCCCCCTTCACATCAACGGCGAGCTCATGGAAAGGGTCCACAGCTTCACTTTCCTGGGCACCGTGATCTCGGCTGACCTCTCGTGGTCTGGGAACACCTCGGCCGTCGTCAAGAAGGCCCAACAGCGGCTGCACTTCCTGAGGGTGCTCAGGAAGAACGACATTTGCCAGAAGCTGCTGGTGACCTTCTACCGATCGACCATCGAGAGCATCCTGACCTACTGCATCCCCGTGTGGTTCTCCCACTGCACCGAGGCAGACCCTAGGAGGCTCCAGAGGGTCGTAAAGACTGCCCCCTCCCCACACTAAAAGACATCTACATGACACGGCGCCTCAGAAGAGCCGAGGCGATCATAGCTGACGACACCCACCCTGCACACCACCTGTTTGAACTGCTGCCCTCAGGCCGGCGGTACCGGTCCATCAGGACCAGGACCAACAGACTGAGGGACTGCGGTACCGGTCCATCAGGACCAGGACCAACAGACTGAGGGACGGCGGTACCGGTCCATCAGGACCAGGACCAACAGACTGAGGGACGGTGGTACCGGTCCATCAGGACCAGGACCAACAGACTGAGGGACGGTGGTACCGGTCCATCAGGACCAGGACCAACAGACTGAGGGACGGCGGTACCGGTCCATCAGGACCAGGACCAACAGACTGAGGGACAGTTTCTTCCCTCAAGCTCTCACGGCACTGAACACTTAAAATCTACTATCTCAGACCATCTACCTCATACTGTGTGCAATACATCATACCCCATATTACTCTGTGCAATAACAGGTACCTTGTGCTCAACCGCACTACTTATTAGCCAAGGTACCTCAGGCAGCTACATTGTAACTTATTATCGGTTGCTTCTTTTAACTTTTTACATTACTGCACTATGTTCTTGGGTGTGTGTGAGCGGGACTGTGTGAGAGCTGAATGTGTGTGTGAATGTTTAGGTTATTCTGTATATATGGTGTGTCTGCTGAGATGAATGCAATGCTGAATGTGAGAATGGCTGCCGGTGTTTATTGTATGTCTACTGTGTGTTTTTAGCTACACCGCAATTTTGTTGTGCAATTTTATTGTACAACGACAATAAAAGCTTCTAATCTAATCTAATCTAAAAGCACTACAGAAAGTATAAGCATACTCCTATTCTTACTTGTGTCTGTGATATTAATTAAAGCCACCTAAGGTCAAATATGGATTCTCTCATTGTTGAAGAGAGAGATTGTGTTTTCTCAGCACTCCAGGTTCCTCCCAGTCTTAAAACAAGCATTTGCGGCTCCTCTGTGACCCTGGATCGCCCTGTTAGATGTGAAAGTGAGTGTGGCTGTCTCTCTGCGTTGGCCCTGTGATGGAGTGGCGACCCGTCCGGGGTGCACTCTGCCTTCGCCCGTAGTCAGCTGGGATCGACCCTGAGCTGGCTTAAGCATTGAGAGGATCAATGGATGGATGAGTGGTATGGATGGGGAGCTGGATGCTATAAATGCAACTCTTGCAGTTTAATAGGAAACTACCCCTCCTTTCTACTGCAATAACCAAGTGCATATCTTGGATAAGTTGGTGATGAGACAGATGCAGTTGTTCCGCATATATTTCCTTAAAAACATAGCTTCAAAACATGTCCAGTACTTATCAAGAAGGCTTTGTATTTGTGTCACCGACTAACAACAATATTATCGTATTTGTTGATTTTCCCCACCCTGATTTGTGCAAATTGGATTTCATTGTTGTATCATAACAATGGATGCAATCTGCTCCGTTGTTAGAAATATTGATTGAAAGAGATTTTTGTTTGTGACTTTATTAATAACATGAAACAATAGTTCATAGAAATTAATAATATCACAGGAGTTCTGTTCAAATCTGGCTAAACACCATTTAGCACAATTATCCTACGACATCAAAAGTGCTGTGCGTTCTGCCGCTTGGCAGCGGTAGAACGCCCGGGCCCCCGCTACCCCTCAATTTGAAACTGCACCTTAGACACACACATTGCATCCACCTCTTCAAAACACAAATACACAAATACACACCTCTACATGCATCCAACACATACAAGTAAATGTGTGCGTGTGTATGTATATGTGTATGGGTATACATATTATGGGTATATGTGGGCATGTGTATGTGTGTCTGTCCCGCTGAGTTGGGGTGGTGGTGGGGGGCCGGCCCCTGGGGGTGCCGCAGGCTTCACCGCCAGGTTCAGGGGGGCTCCTTGCCTACGCGGCCTGAGGGCCCTGCTCTGGCCGGTCAAAAATCACGTCACTGTCTAGATAGAGCTGCTCAGGCTGGTTTAAGCTGATCAGTGTGATAACTGTAAATAGTATATTTAGCACTAACAAGGGTATTGTATGTTGTCCCCTACCCACCCCCCTAATCCCCTAATCCCCCACTCTCTCTCTTTCTCTCTCTCTCTCTCTCTCTCTCTCTCTCTCTCACCTTTCCCCTGCAGCATGGAGCAGGTTGCTCTGGCTGTGGGGGAGAAGGTTGGTTACAGCAGGTGGAGCAGGTTGCTCTGGCTGTAGGGGAGAAGGTTGGTTACAGCAGCGTGAAGGCGGCGGCCCGGATGAACGGCGCCGTGGTGGTCTTTGTGGACCAGGTGGAGAAGGACAACTCTGTAGTGGAGACGGGAATCACCGTGGTGGTCTTTGTGGACCAGGTGGAGAAGGACAACTCTGTAGTGGAGACGGGAATCACCGTGGTGGTCTTTGTGGACCAGGTGGAGAAGGACAACTCCATGGTGGAGACGGGAATCACCGTGGTGGTCTTTGTGGACCAGGTGGAGAAGGCCAACTCCGTGGTGGAGACGGGAATCACGGTGTGGGACAGGTTTGTCCAGGTGCAGCCGCTGTCTCAGCCGGCTGTCCGGGTCATCCTGTCCAATGTCCCTCCTTATGCGCCAGACGAGCTCCTAACTAAGGAGCTTTCCAGATGTGGGACAGTAGTGTCCAGCTAAAAAGACATCGCCTCTGGAATTAAGTCTCCGCTGCTGAAACACACGACATGTTTCAGGAGACAAGTCTTTATGATTCTCAACAACCGGTGTGAGGAGCTCAGCCTCCGTTTCCGTGTGAGAGTAAATGATTATGACTACATTGTTTTCGCGAGCTCAGCTGGAATGAAATGTTTCGGCTGCGGTGAGGAGGGGCACACGGTGAAATCCTGTCCGCTGCGAGCTGAGTCGACTCAGCCCGGCTCTGCGGAGACCCCCGGCGCTGCCGCCGCGGCTGCCGCTGCCCCGGTGCCGGGGCCGCGGGCCTCCGCCTGGGGGGCCCCCCCCAGCGGTGACTCCGCGGTCTGGGTTCCCGGGAGATGCGGTGGCCGGGGCCCGGTCTGAGCGACCGATCGCCGCTCCTTGGGCTTCACTGAGGAGACGCGCTGCTGTGACCGACCAGGAGAGCACCAAGCACGGGGGGAGTGATGTAAATACACCGGGGGAATGTGTGAATGTGAGGAGAGTGAGGAGAGTGTGTCGGGTGGGGCTGGGGTGGAGGGAGAAGGAGTGAATGGCACTGAATGCAGCGTGAATGAAACAATTGTAAATATCACTGGTGAGGTGGAGGGAGAAAAAAGAAAAGGAGAAAAAGTAGGAGACAACAAAAAAAGTGAGCTTGTTGAGGAGAAGCAGGTGGAGGAGGAAGGAGAGGAGGAGGAAGAAGCTGCAGAGCAGAACAGGTGGAGGAGGAAGGAAAGAGTGCAGCCTGGGCTGAACAGGTGGAGGAGGCAGAGATGGAGGAGGAAAAAAGTGCAAAAAACAAACCTACAAAAAGGAGGAAAAAAACCAAAAACACAAATGCAAAGAAAAGCTGTGGAGAGAACAGAGTGTCAGAAGACGGTGAAAGTGAATGTGTGTCAGACAGCAGCGATATTTCTTTTAACAGTTCGCAAACAACAACAAAAATAACCTACAGTGCAGAAACATTTAAAATCTTTTTACAACAGACAAAAAATCAACACGGAGTGAAAATAGAGGAGCATTTCCCAGACCTCAGTCTTTTTATTTCCTCGGCCAGACATATGAGCAGCAGACAGTCTGGCCTCACAGCAGGAGGGTTTTAGACTAAGAAAACTTGTGCTGAAAACAAAAAAGCAGCTTAGTGATGAAGCTGACAGCCAAGTTTATTTTAACTAATGTTATTGTTTTTATCCTGGTTTTAAACATCTCCTTTATTATGGATGTTTTTAAACTGGGTACTTTAAATGTAAACGGAGCCAGAGATCTGAGGAAAAGACAAACAAGAGACAGAGACACTCAAAAAGATAGACGTCCTGTTCCTTCAGGAAACACATAGTGATTTTAGCAATGAGGCTGAGTGGAGGAGGAGTGGAAAGGGGAGGCCATTTTGAGTCACCACACTCCTCTCAGTGGAGGTTTTATAGCCAAGATCAAGGTGCTGTACAGAGACATTGAGAGTGTGCTGAAGTTCAACGGCAGTCTGTGTGCTCCTTTTAGAGTGTGTAGAGGTGTCAGGTCTGTCTGGGATGCTCTATGCACTCTCTCTGGAACCCCTCCTCAATAAGATACCTTCTAGTGTGTGTGTGTGTGGGGGGGGGGGGTGTTTTTACCGGGTTTTAGTGAAGGCGTGATTTTATCCGCCTATGCGGATGACCTCATTGTTTTTATCAAGAACCAGGAAGAAATAGACCTTTTAAGAAAAGTAATAAGAGATTTTAATGTGACATCAGCAGCGAGGGTCAACTGGGAAAAAAGTGAAGCCCTCGCTGTCGGCAGGTGGCATGGCGGTCTCCCAGTTCTTCCCCAGAATTTAACCTGGGAAAGAAATGGTTTAAAATACTTAGGGATACATGTGGGTGAAGAACATTTTGTTCAGAAGAACTGGGAGACCGTCACGGAAAAAATTGAGGGTAAGCTCTCCAAGTGGAGGTGGCTCCTCCCAAAAATGTCACTCCGAGGCAGGGTTCTTGTTTTAAATAATCTTGTAGCATCCCAGCTGTGGCATCGGCTCACCTGTGTAGACCCTCCTCCAGGTCTCCTGGCTCAAATTCAAAAGAAAATAATAGATTTCTTCTGGGATGGTCTGCACTGGGTGCCACAGGAGGTGCTCTTTTTAGACAGAGAGGAGGGGGGTCAGGGCCTTGTCCACTTGGCCAGCCGGACTGAGGAGGGGGGTCAGGGCCTTGTCCACTTGGCCAGCCGGACTGCCACTTTTAGACTCCAGTTCCTGCAGAGGTACCTCACAGGCCCGGCAGATCTGGTGTGGAGAGGCGTGGCCAGCTGCATCCTGAGGCGTGCCAGTAAGTTGGGGTTGGATAATGTTCTGTTCCTAACTGATCCCAAATTACTAAATCTCAAAGGGCTTCCTCCATTTTATCAAAGTGTTTTTAAATGCTGGGCTCTATTTACCCATAGAAGGTGCCTGAAAGCCGACTCTCTGCACTGGCTGTTGAAAGAACCCCTGATCCACGGAGCCAGACTGGACATCAGCGGAGCAACAACTCCTGGGCTGACGAGAAGGCTGATCCAGTCTGGGACCCTCACCGTGGGTCAGCTTGTGGATGCTGTGGGGCCGGACCTGAGCAACATCAAGGCCCTGGGCTCTCTCCTGAAGCTGCAGTCTGTCCGGGTGTCCCAGAGGCTCCTGGAGACCTGGAAGGAAGTCCTCACAGCCAGAGACAGGAGCCTCCTGAGGAAGTACGACCAAGGAGAACTCTCCCCGGACGCTGCAGACCCCTTCCCCGAGGTCCTGTTGAGCCCGGAGCTGGGGGGACTGTCCGGCCCCCTCCTAGAAACCACACAGCCTGAAAGACTGTCATTACACAAGGCAGACAAACGAACATTTTATCAGAACTGTGTGAAGAGCATCCACAAGGGTGGACTGAGCAACAGACCCTCCACTGTGTGGTCACAAAGACTGGGTCAGGGCGGACCTGGTCCACAGTGGAGGATCTTCTACAAACCCCCCTTAAAGAAACGGACTGGAGACCTTCAGTGGAGGATTTTACATGGTTCGATCGCCTCAAACGCTTTTATCTCCATCATTAACCCTGCTGTTTTAAACACTTGTCCATTTTGTGCACAGAGACTGTTTTCCATGTTTTTATCGGGTGCAAGAGACTCACAGGTTTCTTCACTCTTTTAACAAAGGTTTTTAGTCTTTGTAGTATTGTTTTCACTGAGAGGAATTTTATTATGGGAGCTGGCTATAAAAAAAGTGCAAAAGAAAAATGGCAGCTCCTGAACTTTCTCTCAGGTGAGGCCAAGATGGCAATCTACGTCAGCAGGAGGAACATGGTGGAGAACAAAGAAGGGCAGGATGTCATGGAAGTGTGGCGAGTCAATGTCAAATCCAGACTCTGGCTTGAATACCGTTTTTTTAAGCAAAACAATAACCTGAATTCTTTTAAAGAGGTCTGGTGTTTTAAGAACATTCTGTGCTTTTTAAAAAACGAAGATTTGCAGTTTGCACAGTTTAAAAAAAAAAGATTGTTTGTAACAAAAATGTCTGACACACAATGTAACCGTCTTCTGACAATCTAGTGTAAATAAAAAAGTGTTTTAAAAATAAAAAAAAATCTCTCTCTCTCTCTCTCTCTCTCTCTCTCTCTCTCTCTCTCTCTCTCTCTCTCTCTCTCTCTCTCTCTCTCTCTCTCTCTCTCTCTCTCTCTCTCCTCTCCTCTCAATCTTCTCTCTCTCTTTGAGCGTTCCTCCCCGGTCGTGTACCTCAGCCATGCCAACTTCTAATAAAGGCAGCAACATGGGGAGACTCTTAGTCTCTTCCTGTTGCCAGGGCAAAAATTGTTCTGACATCAGAAGCTCTCAATCACATCATATTGTCTGACCAAGCTGCCAAACAGGACATGGGAGATAAAAAAAGAAAGAAAAAAAACAACTTCCTGTATGTTTACTTCCACTCTCCATGTATCAGTTTGATTACCCCCAAATGTTGCCAGCTGTGCCACATTGTCCCCACTTCCTGTGTGTACGCTATATACCATTGTAGGGATTTACTACCTCATATGGATCACTATTTATGTTTTGGTTGGCTATCGATAATGATTAATAATTATCAAAGATAGTTATTAATAATGTTATTGAAATTTAATCTGATCTGTATCAGAACCTCGGAGCTCCACCTGTCTTAACAGGAAATGATTTGGAAAATGATGAAGGATTTTGGAGTTCTTGACACAGAAGAGGTCGACATTTCATTCACCTTTGTGCTCATTAATAAAACAGCAAGTATGATTCCAAACATATTTATTTACAATGAAAACCAATAAAACACAGATTCTAACTACCTATATACAGCTGGGTGTGTGTGTGTGTGTGTGTGTGTGTGTGGAGAGAGAAAGAGAGAGAGAGAGTTGGAGGGAGTGTGTGTGTGAGACGTGTGATGGAACTACAAAACAAGATGGCGGATCACAAGAAACTACATTCCAAATGGAGGTTGTCAGAGAACAGGAGGTCTGTCCTGGGTCTCCACCATGTGCTGATAGCAATGGAACAATAGAAGCTAGCCGTAGCATCTGCTTCTGGTGTGTCTCTGCTAAAGGACCATTTCTAGAATGAGTTGATGTGAATGAGACTTGTTTTGTAAAACATCAGGAGTCGTCAGATGGTGTTCAGTTACTGTGTGATGTTGTCTTTGATGTGATATGTGTAGGATTGTGAGTTAACAAGTTAGTAAAGCAAAGATTAGCATGCAGACCCTGTGTCTGTGGCAGAGCTAACGTTGGTTTACAGGTTGATCACTGCTCCTAATATCATTATCTATAGAACTCAATCACTGTAACAGAATCAACACATCTTCATAAAGTTAAACAGTTCTATCATAGCATCAGGTTTAACTAATCTCAGGTAAAGCCCAGTTGTTGATCCCACTTCCTTGAAGGAGTTCAGTTGTTGTCCTGCTGGAGGGAAGCTGGTGTCTTCTCCTGTAGTTAGCAGCTCCTGCTAACTGTGGTTGCTGGTTCTGCAGGCTGAGGAGAAGAAGATGGAGTTGATGTTTCAGGAGTCCTTCTTTACAGCTCCTGGTTGTTCCTTTTGTCCAGACTGAGGAGCTGGTCGCTCAGGTCTGTGATGGTTTTCCTGCTTGTTCAGGAAAAACACAAAGAAGTTCTGTGAGGGTCCCTGGTCCGTCCTGGAGGAACCGGTTGGTTTCCCTGGAGATCAGACTCTGGGTGCTGGTCTCTGGATCAGGGGAAGGTCTGACCCTCGTGGTCGGGTCAGCAGATGAGTTGAGGAGTGGAGGCCCCTGGTTGCAAGAGCGTCTAGTGTTAGCTGTGTGCTAACGCTGGGTGAGTTGCTCCTCTAGCAACTCACCTTCCTGGAGTTTGCTTTGCAAGAGAGCAGTGGAGGCCTCTGGCTTCGCAGGCTCTTTGTTCCACGTGTGGATTCAGAGGTGTCAAAGCATGAGAGCTTCAACCAATCAGTGACTGGCTGATTGCATGGGGGAAGAGTCTTGTGAACAGAAAGGGGGGGAGGAAGGTCCTGCAGAAGGCCCTCCACCCCCACTGGGTGTGATGGTCAATCATATTCCTGGGTCAGAATTCATGTCATGACTGTGTCTCATGACAAATGAATATTGTCTCTCACCAAAAAATGAACCAACTTTCTGTGGTCCTGCAGATCCCAACACCATCCAATACCCTAACCCGTCTTGTCTGAACCTGTTTACATGACAACCTCTTTAAGTGAAAATGGAAAACTTGTGTTGCAGTTTTGTGAAAATGTATTGTGCTTTGCACAATAAAGGTCAGCAGCATCAATCTTGAAGTTTACAATTGCAAAATGTATACACACTAATATGATTTTGGGTTAAGATTTGGGTTATTTACATACTAATTTGGGGATATAATTTGCATCATTTTCATCCTTACTGTCCAGCTCTTAACATGTATTGTTCCAGTGAGTTTGTAGATAAATTATTTGCTTTCATGTCGAGCCTTCTTCTTCCAGCTCTCGGCGAAGGCGGACGCTTCTCTCTTCTCTCCCTCGTCTTCCCTGCTTGCTGCTCCCGTCCTGTACTGTCTCTTGTCTGATCTATCAAGAGCCTCTCTTCACTCCCCCATATGAATTTAACTGGAACCATGGAATTGATCAACTGGTCTCTCAATGCAATCGACCAAATTTTTTCGACACGAAGATCGGGCAAAGGAGAGCCTGCATGTCCCGATGGGACGTTTGCAGCTGGATACATGCTGGATTCCTGGGGTTCCTGGAGGTCCTGGAGGTTCCTGGGGTTCCTGGAGGTTCCTGGAGGTCCCTGGAGGTTCCTGAGGTTCCTGGAGGTCCCTGTATTTGGCCATTCTTTCCATGGAGGATGTGGAGGACCTCTACATGTTGGGATTCATGATAGCAGGTATGCTGCTGATTGGAGCTGGAGGCTTTCTGATCTATCTCAAAGTGTAGAAGACGCTAGCAGCTGCATTGGGAAGGCTGCCTATCGTCACTGAAGGACTGTGCCGAGCTTTGAACTCTCAGACTCATGTGATTAACGAACTCAAGAGTACGCAAGTCACGACTCTTGAACGTTTACGCGAAATTGGATCAATCTTGGAGGATATTCGAACTCGATTGGGAAGCTAAAATGTTGCCACAATTGGAGCAACATTGGAGACCAGAGACACTCAAGGTTGAAAGATAAAGCTGAATCGCCTGAACGAAAACAAATCTAATCTACATTTCGGATTCCCAGACACCCAGTCCTCAAGGCTGGTGTTTTGTCTTCAACTCTCCTGGATGTGAGTGTGGAACGAAGGCTCTGCCCCCCCTCACCACCCCCCCCCCCCCCCCCCCTCCTCCACTTCCTCCCCTCCTCCCCCCTCCCCATCCCTGATATTTTGGCCCACTGGAATTCACCAGTACCTTTCACCGTCTTTGCTGCCCCCCTCCCCCCCACACCTCCAAGCAGAGTCTGTAGGGGGAAACATGGCTGCGCGCCCGATGCGCTACGCGCCGGAACACCTCCTCCCAGTGGCGGGCTGCAAAACTACCCTTCACATATCCCAAATGCTGTCTTGAGAAATATGTTGTAACCTGTCTGTGTTGATGCTAAATGTGCCTGAGGTGGATTTTTTCCCCCAATTACAGACTGTCTCCTTAGAGTGTCACTATGTATACGAGTTGCAAGATTCAATGTTTTGCAACGCAAATATTAAAATTATGTGTGTAAACTAGTGATGGCCAAATGAAGGTTCATGAACCATTTTCTTTATTTTCTGACTCCACTAGATGAGGCTCTTGGTTTGACAATAGAGTCAGAAAGACTGGCGATGAAATGTGCTTTCAAACATTTGTTGAACAGACAGCGCCATCTAGTGGCTTCAGGAAATACAGACAGTGTTTCATGAAGCTTCATTTGGCCGTCACGAGTGTAAACATGACATTTGACTAAATGTGTGGGTTAGGGTTACTGTGGATGTGAAATAATGAAGCAATAAGAGTGTCTTATCCAACACACTGTAACTTAAGTAGATAAATGTCTTAACACTGTAGTGAAAACACAAATCCAACAAATGGAAACATGATTGTCCCACTCTTACATAAGCTGTAAAGGACATTTTTTAATCTGAGCTGTTTTGTGCAGTTTATCAACAATGAAATACTTCCAATACATCTGTCAGACAATTTATTTTCACGTAGAATTTGGACGATGCATGCATTTAATTGGACATCTGTATCCCCAAAGGTAAAATATAGAAATCAGCATAGAGGTTTTCTGAATGCTTTGCATGAAAAGCACTAATTACAGTATAATTTCTAACCTTTTCCCAGAACATTATTCCATGTCACCGGGAACTGAATATGTGAATGGAATCCAACATTTGTCTGTATCAGCGTAGAAAGGCGTATGGGCGAACAGAGGACAACATCTGTCCGCTGTATTATGGGGTCCCTTTGATTTGTGCTGGGTCCAGATGGGCCGTCACGCTTCATGGCTCCACACAGCTACAGTAACAAATGACTCAGGCTGTGATCCAATGACAGTGACATTCAGTAGGACAAACGAAAAGGCCAGATAAATGCACATCTGTGGTTGTGGCGTCGCTGCTGCAGTACATTGTCATGTCCGATTAAGGAATGACCGTGTACTCAAGTAGCACATTTTATTATTGAAGGCCTGAATTGCATCTGGGCTACAGGTTAGTGTACAAAGTGAGATTGAATCCTGTTTAAAAGTCTTTCTGTGTGGTGATTGCATGGACTCCCTCGGTCCAAAAATCATACATTTTAGGTTAATATGCCAAAACTAAATTTCCTTCAGGTGTGAATATGTGTGTATGTTGGACTGGGGCTGTGTCTAGGGTGCACTTTTCCTCCACCCACATCATGTCAGAGCAGCTTCATAGATTAGATGGATGAATAGCCTCCAAAACTCAAACTTTTTAAAACATTTTTAATTGACAGAATTTAGTCATTTCCAAGCTGCGGTCTGGATTCTTCTTTCCCCTCATGCATTGTGGATTCTCATATTTCAAAACTGGTAGTCATTTTCATGCAATGTTTGAGTGAAGGGTGTTTTTGTAAACTTTAATCTTGCATTTCAGTGGCTGTTTCCCCCTCATTATTTTGTTTTGTCATTTAATCTGGATGTGGCCCACGAAAACACTCCAAGGGAGTGTGTGCCATCATTTTCTTTTACAGAGCAACACATATGAAGGCTTCACATGTCACATGAATGATGCGCTTATAAAACAACATCATCTGCAAAAAACATCACCCGGTTGCTCCACTGAGTAAGACCTGTTCATTTACTCACTCACTGCTCCGCATGGGGAGGTGGATGCGGGTTGACGTAGAGGACATTGAGTATAGAAACAATTGTTGATATAGTCTGCATATGGTTCGTTTTATTTGCAAATAAAACACTTAAATGACTGTAGTTTTAAACATTTAGGCTGCCCTTCAGGTGACTTGGGTCTTTTCCAGCTTTAAAGCAACACTGAAACTCCTTTCTAGCTTCAAACTTCTCTGTAAGTCTTGGTACATGTGGTGTGATGACAAAATTAATATTTGAATAAGGGATGTTTGACTTGCAGGCGGAAAGAGATTTGAGAGAAGGCTTTTTTTTTCTTTCGCAAATCACTATTGATAAAAGCAACGAGAGGTTACCCAGGTTTCCCTTTATTCTGTGAAGTGTCTTATTGTTTCTTCTAACGTGCAACTCCAATTCTGCCGTCCTCATTGTTCACACAGCTTGTCCCCCCTGTGGACAATAGATTGGGGACCAGTGATTCACCAATGTCATTTCATCAACATCTCATGTGTATCACTGACGTGACTCTGTCCTTTGATGAGGCTCAGTTGGTAGAGCAGGTTGTCATTCAGTCGTAAGGCTGCAGGTTCTATCCAATTTCCATCTCCTCCCGTCCATAGTGGCCAGGACGCTGACCACCAGGTTGCTTCCAATGGACGGCACTCGCCTTGCAATGCCGCTGCTGCCATTGCTGTGTGATTGTGTGCTTGAATGGGTGAATGTGATTAACGATGCAACTACCCTGCTTTGCAGGCTGCTGAAAACAGAAAAGTGCAATACAAATTTAATCCACATGATGAAGTTCGGATGAGTTTTTAATAAATCACACACTCATTTGTGTTTCTGGAGTGGATACTTTTGTTTAGATGTTCTGTTAGGAGTTCCATCATTTTCACAGCTCGTGGATAAAACACTGGCCTTTTCGGCCTGCTGTGTTTGCGAGGTGTGGCCGTATCGATACCACATTACTAATGATTTGGCTCACAACGTGGAAAGTGTTTCTCCACCTCCACAACAAAAGCTCTTTGTGTTGTTTTTCCTGTGCCAGTTGTTCCAGAGTGGGTTGATGCTGTAGCCTCCCAGCTCTGTATTTAGCTGTGTTCAGCCCACCAGTGGCACAGCAGACCCAGTGTGATGCTGGAGGGAGCTCCTGGGGATGGAGACACGCCAACTCCTCCGTCTGGGACTGATGCTCATCTTCAGGCGAGAAAGAACATCTGATATGTGTGAATAATATTCTAACTATACAAGCTACAATGTTGTAAGATGGCAAGCAATTTTATCAATGCCATATTGTGCTTACGATAGAAATTACTGGAGGGTTATCGCCATAGGAAGGCAGAGCATGTTGCTATCGAAAATTAATTTACTCATGAAAGGAAGCAGTTGCACTCCCATGTTCACTAGATTATCCTGTCAGACGAAATAATTAATTATCGGTGTAATCAGCATCATCTGGTATGTGTATTTTGAACTGCTTGTTGCAGAGCGACACTTTATTCTGATATCCAGGCAGATAATCCTCTGAATCCCATTCTAGGACTTTATTATTTTATTCATGAGATCTGCAGATACATACATTATCTGGCTTGGATGGAGCCGTGAATCCTTTTGGTGTCTCTTCTTCTTGTTGCAGTTTGATCAGTGTCACTGCACATGTGGGCCATTGTCATGTTTCAAACTGCCTGTCGTGGCTTTGCTTCAATGGAGATCTTCATTTCCTTTATTTTTTTCCCCCCCTTTTGCTCGTCTCACTCGTTTCTAATGCTTTTCTGCTGTTTGATGACTTTTTGCATTCAGGCTCTGGAATATTCATCTCTTTTTACTTTGGTTCACCACTTTTTTTGTTTCTCTTCAGTTCATCTGTCTGTGTTTAATGGACACAACCTTCACTCATAGCCATTCATTTTCCATACCTGCTTTTCCCATTAGCCTCGGCCGTAGGGGGTGGAGCCTATTCAGTGTCATCTCGATTGGTAATTTAACACCACTAATGCAGTGACACACAACTACGCTCATGCAACTCATATCTGGGTTTGAACCTACGGTACCAACTGCGGCAACGGTGCTGCCTTTCTTGCGTTTTCCCAAATGCAGCTGTACACTTGGAAAGTTTGGCTGCACCAGATGAAGAATAAACTATTGTGAAGACATCTTTGATCGTATCCTAAAATCTTCTGGCTGATGTTGTACGAGTGATGGACTACAGCGGTCTGTGATGATCTTGAAAGTTACTGAGGTCACATGATCCAAAAGTTATCAGATTGAATATAAAAATGACATCAGGTAAACTCTTATGTTTGATAAGGTTTACCTTATCCAATTAAAATATGACGGGATCAGAAGATGTGGCGTAAACAGGTTTATGGTCCTATCGGTGTCTACTTGATGGAGTTATTTAGCTTTGTGGACTTGTCTATTACACAAAGATTCCAGTGATGCTTCACACATGGCGTGAAAAAAAACAAAAAACACAACGGGTTGATAAAAGACACTATATCGCCTTCTCTTCCTGCTCTGACTGAAAAATGTTTATTTTGAGTTGAGATCCACCTCACCTACGGTCATGAACTTCGAGTCATGACCAAAGAAATTAGATTGCTGATAGAAATGGATTTTATATGCAGGGTGGATGAATGGATGGAAGATTACAGTTTCTAAACAGACACAACAAGCAGTTGTTTGAGTTAAATCCATCATTGAAACATGCCTGCTATAGATACATGGACAGTCACACACAGCCAACTTCTTGGCAGATATAAATCTGCATATCGTAGATCAGCGTTCATCTAAATGAGAAAATCGGACCTCTCAATGGGAATGAATTCAAATCAGACTGACAAAAACAGAACTATGAGAATATGAGTCATAGTCTTGAATCAAATGCAAAATAAAATCTTTTTTTTTTTTGTCAAGGTCTTTTTATTATTTTTTCAACATACAAACAAAACCATAAACATCAATGATGTTTCACTTAAGAACAGTGAAACATCCCCCTCCCCATAGCTCCATTTGAGCTATTCTCTCAATGGTTCATAGAAAATAAAACAAATCAGAAGTTCAAGCTTTCTAAGGTACAGTGTATACAGAGTGAATATATGCATATGCACACATGCACAAAGAACAGATAAATGCTCATATAACCACACACATACACACACCAATGGATAATTAAAAAAAAAAAGTCCTGAGTGAACATTGAAATAACTCAAAAAAGTGGTGGGATCATCAGCTCTAATCTAAAATGTCCTTGGCTTCCATTTTTTCAATAAAAGTTATAAACGGCTGCCAGATGGTATAACATTTTTGGGCACTGCCTCTTGTGGTGTATCGTATCTTCTCACATCTCAAGAAATGGATAATGTCATTTAACCATGATTTAAAAGTCGGAGGATGTTTGTCCTTCCATTTCAGCAATATCAGGCGACGTGCCAAGAGAGAACCAAAAGCAACCATAGTTTTTGCCCGTCGATTGAGATGTGGCCCAGGTGGTATGACCCCAAACATTGCTGTTATAGGAGTGGGTTTTATTGCCATTTTTAAGAAAATAAAATCTTTTGAAAGTCAAAGCAACACCACCTTTGTAGGATCAGCAGATCCCCAGCGAGGAAACCTATTGGACAACATCCACTTTCTCTGTATACTAATGTACCAAGCTTGGTCCATTCAAGTAAATGCTGCATGAACTGCTCAGGCCTTACTTCCTTTAGTTTCTGTATGTCCTGAAAGCCCCAGTGGTGCATGTAGATAACATACAGGATGGTGTAGATGTTATCCTTCTTCTAGACTGAAAGTCATCTTAGGAGCCGTCACTTCCAATCAGAGCAACATCCTGCTGTCAAACCTGCAGCCATAATCAGGTTTTTGAAACCCATGACACACAGATGATGAACTTATCAGAGAGGTCACATATTACAGTCTAGATTAATCCTTCACATACTGTGTGACATACCACACCAGATGTTATCAAAGCAAGTCTATAAATGCAGTTCGTAGATTCTCTTATACAGCAATGAATAGTTTTCTATATTTTACTCATAGTTTACTACACGCACAAATAGAGAGGAGATTGAAATGATTAAGATTAAAACCATCTTCTTATCGACATTTTTCAAATCGTTCTCGGTGTTTATTAACATTTGCATCCTTGGCCAGCATAAGGAAAGCCATTATAAGAACAATGCAGTGGCCTGTGATGAATTAGAATTGTACACGAAGCTGTGCTTGCTGATTAGACTTTCGGAAATGCCCTCATCTTTCTAATTAACAGGAAAAAAATCCTCCTATATAGCACATGAGAATTCTATTTAATGAAAGTATTAAAGACAAATGACTACTGCATAGCTATAGATATTAATAAGCCCTTTACCTCAGTCATTCAGAGACTACTAATGAGCTAAATTTCACTTTCTGGACTTCAAAGGCTTAAACTTGAATAGGTCTTCCTCGATGTAAAAAGTGTGATTTTAAAAACGGGCTCATCCACTGCATCTCCCGTAGTCATTTGTTAATTAAAGCCATTAAAGGCAGATTTTCTAATTACTCATTTTACAAGTATTTAATTAATCAGGAGCTGTAATGTGAGTAAAACTTGAACATGTCTACCTCTGCAGTGTTCACCTTGTAAAGTTAAAAACAAAAACAGTTACTGCACAATGCATTTCATTGTCAACTTTAAAACAATAATGTTCTCACTCTTCTTCAGCCTCACAATGGTTTGTCCATTGTACTGCCTGTAGATCTGTGGAAGTGCAACAGTGTGGAGAAAACTGATCTCCAGTAAGTAACTAACCTCACAATATAAAACTAGACACTTTTATTTCCTTACTCGCATTCCCAGAGAATCAAACATGTAATTTGATGGAACGCTGGACGATGATTTGTTAGTTGTTTTGTTTTTTTACTAAAAGAACTTATGGCTTGAGTTACTGTGCAACGCAGTCGTAGTAAATAGTCGTGATGTCCAAATGAAGCTTCATGAAACATGAGTTTGTGTAATTTACTAATAGTAATGCCACAAATGACATCAGGCGCAAACATAATTATTCAAATGATTTCTTTACGTGCATCAGTCCATGTTTACATGAGAAAGATCGTCTGGGAACTTTATTGTTTACGTGTTCATTCACTGGCAGTCACTGTGGAGTGGTTGGAAGTAAAACACGATGATGAAAACTGATGTAGACGAGGAAAGGCTTCTCACCACAACAACGTCAGGGCGTCTGTGTCTGTTTCTGCAGTGTTTGAAAAGGAGGTAAATTGGCTCAGGTTTATGAATCTAAAAAACAAAGATGTATGTTATGTTAATCTATCAACTTGAAATGTGTGTTAGTTTGTGCATCTACCATATTCAACCTGATTATTTTGTGCAACACTTCAGCAGATGAGGTTGTTTATCTTTTGTAGATGGGAACAATGACATTTCTGTTTCAGTGACATTAACCTGGTTGCTGCATATTCTGGAACATGTTGATACGAGGCTCTTTATTTCTCCAGCAATATTTAACTCAGCATTGTTGCAATCACCATTGCAATGCATTTGACTCCATGTGGTACACCACCAGCTTTGATCGTCTCACCAATGAGCCTTAAAACAAAACTATTTACTCTACTTGTATTAGATGTATAATATTGTTTTTTGTGCAGGGTGACAGCCCACTTTCTTTAATTGGAAAAGAAAGTACATATTATCATCTACTGTCGGATTCTCATCGATGCTGTGCTCATGTCTTGGACCAGTAAATAATGAAATTACTGCTTCCAAATGCATTCATAGCCGCACCTCTGAATTTGAAACACACTTGGGAGACGAGGCCATCTCATAATAAAACAATACTTTTAGAAACAAATGTTGCTTTGTTGTGTTGTGGCCTACCTGAAATAATTATTGTGAAAAAGGAAAGACGGATTGGGATGAATTTCAAACAGACAAAAACTAATCAACGGGGTTGATGAAATAACACAGAGTGGAAAGAAAATCCAGCGCCCGTGACTCTCGCCACCCAAAATTAGCTGCAGCGAACATACCGCCGCGTCCAGCTGCCTCCAGGTTCCTGACCCACACAATCACAACCAGTGCAGGCGGAAAGAAAACTTGATCAATGGAGGTTCTTTTTACACTGCAACGTTTCCACTGAAAACACGTCGTCTTGTTTCTGACAAGTTGTGTGTTTTACCCAGAAATTATTTGAATACAATGTATGTTTATGTGGAATTGGCCGAAATGCTCAAAACTATGTCGTTTTCATATTGGGCCACTAGTGGGTGCTGCTGTTTGTTTTTGAAACCAATGCTTACAATACACGATAAACAACTAACAATGGAAATAGACGATCATATTTGATTATTACAGTAACTGTGAACTATAAAACTACCAAGTGCCTGGAGAATATCGACTGGGAGTCATGACACTTTGGAGGAAACGTTGTTTCTATTGTCCATCTACTGAGCATGTGCAGAAGAACATCTACAATGGCCATGCTGCGCATGCACAGCTGCAGTGTTTCAGAAAACTGTTTTCAGAAAAGTTGCATTTTCCTCCGTTTCCATGGAGATGGAGTCACTGTTTTCAAAAATGTATTGCATTTTTACTTTTTTCACTTGACCTTTATTTTATCGGGTGAGTTAATTGAGAACTGGGTCTCATTTACAACAACGACCTGGTCAAGAGGCAGCATACATTGCCTTTTCTGTGGCTCCGGGCAGCGTTGCCGTGTCAACGGACATGCAAAATACAACATACAAATACATTTCCCCTTGAAAACCTCATGTAGATCTGGTCTCACTATCAGCTCATGCTCGTGCGGCCCCCCGTTGCTTTCTTTGATTTGAAAAGGTAAAAAAAAGAACCCTATCTTCCACCATGATGACAAGAGATGTTTTGAACCTCTGGAGCGAAATAAGCGACACCCTCACCTAAACCCTCACCCATCTTTTTCACATCCGAGCACAAAGGTCTGTTTCTCAGCCTGAATTCACAGGCTAATTCATCCTTGTGGCATTTGTTTTCAGAGATTTGAGATTCTGAACAGAGGATTTAGGTTGTTGCATTTGTTTTCCATGTTCTGTTGTACCGTATTGAATGGTAAACCTTGCTGTTGTGTGGAGGGACTTTAGTTGTGGAGAGAAAAAGTGACAGAGGATTGTGTTTTTGCCTCTTGCTGTCAGCAGTCTGCAATAAATGGAGATCGCCTCTGACAATGCAGACAACGCTGTGGGCAACACCGGTTTCACTATTTAAACAATATAGGAGCTGCATGGGAAAATGACAGCATGAGACGTTTTTCTTTCCCCACAACACGAGTGAATACACTCTGGCAGTTCTTTTCTGTGTAAGACAAAGCTTCAGCACACAAAATCGCAATAGAATGACAAATACATTTTTATTGAATCCAATTCTATTTCATGGAAACAGCTTTCATGGCAGTGTAATGCTTTCAATCTGTCCATGCTTGGCTGCCTGTGTCAGCCATCTAACCTTTGCCGTGTCACCCTTAATAATCTTTTTTCAGAACTTGGGTTAAGTAATATTGATGCTTTTATCTTATTTCCATTGAAACATGTTTGCTTTATATCGTGTGAGGCATTCCTTTAAAATGTGGCGTTCCCCCTCACTTGAGCTTTGTCTCATTATGCGGAGACCTTCCAAATTATTTCAGAAAATCTAATTTTTTGTGCATTAATTGAACACAAAACAAGCTGAAATCAGTCCTCTATTGTCTCGCTGTTTACCTCTCTTGAGTCATCAGAGCAAATCGCACACAGCAGAGAGAGACGGAGAGAGTGTGACTGGCCGGCTACTTCGCTCAGCCCAAGCACTGATGGTGTGAAAGCATTATTAATGCAGGCTCCATCCACACATTTCTGTCCTCCTTTTCTTGCTCTCATCTAGCGAGGTGTAAATCACCAGCGTGCCCTGCTACAACAAACCCACCAAAGTGAGCTCTCGCTGTCTCGGTCTCAGAACAGTGAGCACAAATGTCAGCTAGATTACTGTCCTAATTGGCACTACGTTAGACCTGTTTTCCACAGCCTGAGACGAGCGGAAAGCAGAGGATCTGCGGTGAAGACAATAATTCATAGAGTCACGTCTGAACTGAGCAATAAGGGAGGGAGAGCAAAAACAAGACAAAAATCTCCCTTTTGCTGCTCACACTTGTTCTTTCAATGCTCATGTATACAGAGCACATGCAAGCATGCATATACTTGCAAAAAGGGGAAATTGTGTGTATTCAGTGGGACATGATGATCATTGCCTGAACTGTGAAACACTTTGGATGCATTTGAAACAATCTGTCAATATTTACTTTCCAGTTAAATGAATACAAATGTGTTGACAACAGAAAGAAAATCTGCCTGATTAAAGAAAAATTTAGTTTTAATGAGCACCATTTTGCTCTATTTTAAATGGTTTTTAGTAATTGGCAGTTGGGTGGTAATAAGTATTTCAGATCACAAGAACAGTTATGAGGTGTTCTGTCAGGACTCATGGAGCCACAGATATTCAGATCTCTGACTGAGACAGCGACAGTCTACATGCAGCAGAAAGGTTAAGATGAATCAAAAACCTCTTTGACACAATGGAAAAAATCCAATGTGGAGACCTATTTGTTGATATTGCTGGTTTTCACCACACATTTACTGCATGGTCACTCTGAATCACTTTATCAGCCCCCGTCTCCAGCAGCGACAGGCAGCTGTTGGGCCAAAATAATGCTCTGATACATCAACTGTACACTTCCAGTCCAGGAGCGAATCACCAACTGAGAAAAAAGTGACTACCCTGTAAAGAAAGTAGAACAGTGTGCTGCTCCAGAAAGGGACATTTTTTATCGTACCTTCTATAAATGAGACAAGTGTTAAAGGGATTTCAGTTCTTGACCCAAAGGCAGAGAGAGTGGTGGAGTGATTCAATACGCTGCCTTGTGGTACTGCCTGGTACTACGAGGACATGATGAGCTGGTGAGTTAATTTGTTAAATCAAGCAGATGCTGATGGTCTAACACATGGTGGTTGCTTAGCGACCAGATAAACAAGGTGCCGGGGGGGGGGGTGGGGGCGGGGGCGCGACATCGACATTAGTAAAAGAGAGAGAGGAAAGGGGAGTTCTGATGACAAAGTTCAGTTCTGATTCCCAGTTCCTTCACACAGAGATCGGGGTGGCTGGATCTTACCCAGACCTCCGGTGTCTGAGGTGAAGGAACGGAGTTCAGTACTCTCGGTGGTACTGCGAGTACTGAACTCATACATGGGGCATATGAAACTTATATGAAACTCATACACAAACAGACAGCAGCTTCATTACAGCTGCAGTTGTATCAGTGACACAGTAAAACACATTGCATAATAGCTTCAAGCTAGTTTAACAACGCTGCCAAAACAAAAGGTTTCTTACTGTTCGTCGGTGGTAAGTTGTCCGTTACTGGGTCCGTTACTCGGCGTCCAGAACCAGAACTCGTCTTGCATTCAGCTGCAGAAGAGTGTAGCTGTGCAGCAGAGGGGTGAGCCGCTGGCTTGCGCCCCAAAGAGAAAAAAACAAAAAAGAAGAATAAGAGAAAAAGTAGTCCAAACTGTGTTCCACTTGTCCAGCGGGCTGAACCTGGGTTTGGTTCTGTCGGTCCACTTTGCACGCTCTTTCCCCCGATGCAGCAGAGAGTGTGTCTCTTGGCAGGTGGGGGAAGAGGCCCTGAGCAGTAGGTGGAAGGGGGTTTCATCCAAGCTTGAATTTCAGACACCAGCGGTGTTGGGGTTGGTTCGACGAATGAGTGGCTGGAGACGAGAAACTGTGCATTCACTGCTGAGTTTCTACTGGTTCCAAACCCGGGGTCTGCAGCCCTGGTCAGGGTCTTCTCTGCCTGGCAGTCGTAAGCAGGGCTCAGTCCCAATGGGATGGGGAGCAGGTGTGTTGTAGTACGTGAGGCAGTGACCAAAAGACAGGAGGCTGAAGGGAGGATGTTGAACTTTTCACTCAGAATTATAGAAAGAGTGAGAGAGAGAGAGAGAGAGAGAGAGAGAGGATTAATGAGACGATTGCTATGGAGGAAAGACGATGATGAGGACGGAGCGACCAGGCAGGAGGAGAAGAGGAAGTGGTGTGACGAGGGAGGACATTCTGGTTGTTGTGAGGAAGGAGGCAGAGATTTTCTGGAAGTCGTGATCAAGTATGACAACATCATGTTGAAGCATTGTAACTTGATCATTCTTCCATGTGGTCTGCCATGGTCGCCTCACTGTTACAGAGAGAATAGCTTTACATTCTAGCATGTGCCGTCACTGATACTCAGAGACAATAGCCTTTGTAAAAATGTAAACAAGGAACCACTGCAGTTCGCCTCAGAGGACAGGAGTCCATTGTGATTGGCTGGAGAGGTCAAGGGTCACTGGATGTGGTTCCCAGGGAGAAGAGAAGCACCCAGAGTTTATACATTTGGTTGCTTGTATTGACTCTTTCTATTTCTTTTCGGCTGTCATGTGCAAGCTACCATGTGGTGAGAATGTCTTTGTTTAATAAATAACTGTGTTTATTCGTACCAACTTCAGATCTGTTGTTTCCTCATCCAGTCACAGTAAGGGAACATGCAGAATCCAGAGAGAATAGAGATGATATATCTAATAATCAGACAGAATACAGCCGGGATGATATAATAAAGATGGATTATAGTGGGAAATCCCAAGTTGAGACACACCTTGCTGTGTCAGATAACAGCTGCTGCTGTGCATCGTATCTGAGAACCTTGTCCCACTGCGTCCAGCGACATCCTCACGAGTTGGACTGCATTGTTCTCTGACAGCAACTCACTTTGTCATCCAGTGAGCACTGTTTTAACTCAAACCATCAGTCCTTCCAGTCTGCTTGCTGGGAATCAAAAAGAGAGCTTTATTGGGAAATACGACGGTGTGGCAAAGAGGAGATTAAGGCCCTGATGGGAATCAGGTGTGCTGCTTCACCTCTGTGTCCATAAAGCAGGAGCCACCAGGACACACTGACCGGCGGGAGACACAGAGTGAAAAGTCTGTGTGAGTTTGCAGTTTTGGTTTTTCATTCATTTAACAAAAGTAATGGTTGATCGATGTCCTGACTCTGCGGTGTGCTCATAGTCACAGCGTGATTTTACAGTGAGAGCAAACAGGCGGACGGTGCTTTAATGAAGCTGCGTGGTCATTTAGGAACGAGGCTGGTAAAATGCCGTGAAGTAGATATCCCACGTTTACTCACTATGAAGGAGTTAAATGAGCGAGATCAAATGCATGTGCATACTCCATTATGGTGTCGGATGATTTGCTTTAACATGCAAATGTATTGGTTAAGAAAATTTCATAATTCCTGGACTGTGAATAGAACGGGTAAATTAAACACTTGTGTCCTTGCTAGAGTCCAGTTATTTTTGACATGTTGTCTTTAAAGTGCTCACAAAGATTTGAGTATACTCTCCAAGTACATCTATAAGCAAGTGCATGCACTACAGCTATGAGATATACTGGAGTGTGTAAAATAACAGAAATCTGCAATGAAGAAAAATATCATTTGAAACTGGAGATGGAGGAAAGAGTGAGCAGATCTCTCAAGTGAGATTTATATACTGTTCTGCCCAAACCACTCATGTGTACCACATCACTGAAAACGTCTCATCTCTGCCCTCTGACTTGCTGGAGCAAAGCCAAAACACGGTACACCATGGAAGATACGATGCTAACCTCGAGGCCACTACGGGATTCAACCGTATCAAAATATTTTGAACAAAAAACAAAAGTTTTCTGAACAACTTTTTTTTTTAATAAAAGAAAAGGCAGTGTTCACTTCAGCTCATCCAAACTGTAGCACATATAAAAATGAGTTATATCAACCCCCTTTACATTGAGCAGGCAGCTACTTCGTGGAGTTCTTCTCTTCAAACACTGTGCGTTCATTTGTCTGCATCGTCAGTTGGAGTGGACTCTCGCTCTCTCTGACCCTCTTCAGCTGGGATCAAGCAGCATAGTCAAACCTTGCTTTCTGAGCGACTCTGAATTAGGAAATGCATCACCTACTGCGCAGTAACTTGGTTGGCAAACAGCTTTCTGGATGACAGGTGGCAGCACGCCATGGCTGCACAAGTCAGTGACGTTTTGCATCACGTCGGCCATAGTTTTCTTCTGGAATCTGCCACAGTCAGGCCTGGAGTGGCTAATGGGAAGGACCGGACAATTCCCGGCGGGCCGGTCTGATGTTTGGGCCGCGAGGGCCTGCGTTAACTTTTATTATTATCATATATTTTTGGGTGTTGTTGTTTTTTTGTTTTTTGTAAACAACACTGAGTTGATCACATGCAGTGTCTGCTGTTCCCAGGCCGCCCGGTCCTGCCTCCACTGGCAGCTTCTTTTTTTTTTCCAGACGTACCCTGATGATGTATCACATCCACCACTTGGTCAGTGGATTTTAAAGATGGATAGAAAGAGCAAGGTGGAGCAGAGAAGGCTCGAATTGAAAAGGAAAGTTCTGGAGACAGATGCAACAAAATGTGCAAAGATTGACAACTTTGTCATGAAACCCAGCTGATTGTTAGAAATGATGATGAAACCAGGAAGATGTTTAACTTTGCCTCCAAGCCACTGTTCATTTTAATGATCAAGTCAAGGAATTCTGTGGTGTTGTGGCTAATAACATGAAATTATATAATTTGAGTAATAGTATGTAGGGATTTGTTACCTCATAAGGATCACTATGTTGTCGTTGGCTATCGATAATGATTAGTAATTATCAAAGATAGTTATTAATAATGTTATTGAAATTTAATGTGATGTGTATCAGAACCTCGGAGCTCCACCTGTTTTAACAGGAAATGATAGCCAATTCAGTTCTATCAGTCTCATAAGATATACTAAACAGTTAATCAGGAATTTGAATTAATAGTTAAATTAATTACAATTACCAGAATTAACAGTAAAGCTTGAAGGATTTTGGAGTTCTTGACACAGAAGAGTCGACATTTCATTCACCTTTGTGCTCATTAATAACACAACAAGTATGATTCCAAACATTATATTTATTAACAATGAAAACAAATAAAACACAGATTCTAACTACCTGTATACAGCTTGGTGTGTGTAGGTGTGTGTGTGTGTGTGTGAGAGAGAGAGAGAGACAGAGAGAGAGAGAGAGAGAGAGAGAGAGAGAGAGAGAGAGAGAGAGAGAGAGAGGTGGAGTGTGTGAGACGTGTGATGGAACTACAAAACAAGATGGCGGATCACAAGAAACTACATTCAAATGGAGGTTATCAGAGAGCAGGAAGTCTGTCCTGGGTCTCCACCATGTGCTGGAGAACAATGGAACATGGAAGCTAGTCTTTAAGCGTCTGCTTCCTGTGTGTCTCTGCTAAAGAACCATTTCTAGAATGAGTTGATGTGAATGAGACTTGTTTTGTAAAACATCAGGAGTCGTCAGATGGTGTTCAGTTACTGTGTGATGTTGTCTTTGATGTGATATGTGGAATAAGGAATTTGAATTAATAGTTAAATTAATGACAATTACCAGAATTGTAATTAATTAACAGATTGAAGGATTTTGGAGTTCTTGACACAGAAGAGGTCGACATTTCATTCACCTTTCTGCTCATTAATAAAACAGCAAGTATGATTCCAAACATTATATTTATTTACAATGAAAACAAATAAACACGTCCGCTTCCTGTGTGTCTCTGCTAAAGGACCATTTCTAGAATGAGTTGATGTGAATGAGACTTGTTTTGTAAAACGTCACGAGGAGTCGTCAGATGGTGTTCAGTTACTGTGTGATGTTGTCTTTGATGTGATATGTGTAGGATTGTGAGTTAACTAGTTAGTAAAGCAAAGATTAGCATACAGACCCTGTGTCTGTGGCAGAGCTAACGTTGGTTTACAGGTTGATAACTGCTCCTAATATCATTATCTATAGAACTCAATCACTGTAATAGAATCAACACATCTTCATAAAGTTAAACAGTTCTATCATAGCATCAGGTTTAACTAATCTCAGGTAAAGCCCAGTTGTTCCCACTTCCTTGAAGGAGTTCAGTTGTTGTCCTGCTGGAGGGAAGCTGGTGTCTTCTCCTGTAGTTAGCACCTCCTGCTAACTGTGGTTGCTGGTTCTGCAGGCTGAGGAGAAGAAGATGAAGTTGATGTTTCAGGAGTCCTTCTTTGCAGCTCCTGGTTGTTCCTTTTGTCCAGACTGAGGAGCTGGTCGCTCAGGTCTGTGATGGTTTTCCTGCTGGTTGAGGAAAAACACAAAGAAGTTCTGTGAGGCGTCGTTTCCCTGGTCTCGTCCTGGAGAAACTGGTTGGTTCCCCTTGGGGAGCAGACTCTGGGTGCTGGTCTCCGGTCCTGGGAAGATCTGACCCTCGTGGTCGGGTCAGCAGAGGAGTCGAGGAGTGAAGGCCCCTGGTTGCAGGCCTCTGGTGTTAGCTGTGTGCTAACGCTAGGTGAGTTGAGCTGCTGGGAAGCAGTTCCTATCTCCCTGGTGTTCACAGGAGAAAACTCGCTGCAAGACTCTCCTGCAAGATTGGTTTTTTCAGGCTTTTGTTGCAAGTTTGTGGATTTGAAGGTGTCGAATCCTGAGAGCTTCAACCAATCAGTGACTGGCTGAGTGCATGGGAGAAGCGTCTTGTGAGCAGAAAGCAGAGGAGGATCTGCTGTGGAAAAAGGTCCCCCCCCCCCACTGGGTGTGATGGTCAATCACATTCCTGGGTCAGAATTCATTTGTCATGAATGTGTATCATGACATATGAACATTGTCTTTCTCTAGAAATGAACAAACTTTCTGTGGTCTTGTGAGATCCCAACAAATACGATGAAACGCCACATAACTGGGAAACGTTGTCTCTTGGTTCCTCAGAAACCAGATCCAGCAGCTCCAAGCAGGACGGACTGATCACAGGGTTGATCACATTATTATAATGAAATGTATGATGTTGACCTGCTCCATGTGAGAAATACCCTGAGATGCTGGATGAATCAGCACTACATTAATGAAACTGACCTGAACTGATCAGAGCGCTTTGTGAAAAAGAAGAGATGTGTGCTGAGAATTTAGATAATTTTAAAAAAGTGATTTAGTGTGAGAAGCAGAGCCGGTGGTGACGAGGGGATCGAACCCGTCACTATGGAGGAACAGCTGAGCTGCTGGAACAGTGTCAAGCATTACTTCCAATACATGAGAAGTTTCTCAGCAGTACATTTGATTAAAAACGGACTCAGGAACGTTCTCACCAGAAGAGACTGGAGGCATTCCTGCTCATGAGCACTGAGGAAAGAATCCTCATGTCTGTGGTTAATGACATTGTCATAAACAAAGAGGCAGAGAGCAAGGCACTGCTCAGGGGTCATTCATGTTTTAAGGTTGGTCATGTTTCTTTGAAAAACAGATGAGATAGTTTGAATCTAATATGTTTTTGTTTCATTGTTAAAGTTTGGATATCTGTTAACACTTGAAACACTTTGAAATATTGATTCTGAAATCATAAAAAAAATGCATTGTATAATGTTGGTGCACTTGTGTTGAACTAAATTTTCATTATGAGGCAACCCTTACTTGCAATGGAATAGGAAATATTTTAGAATAATACACTGAATTACAGTGCTATAGACTTCACATGTGAGATTATAAGGTCATGATTTTCATAAGTCGTGACCTAAAGTGGGCCGGTCTGAGTCTGAAACTCCAGGGCTGAAGATGAGTCCCACTCTGGCCCTGGCCAGTGTGTGAATGGAGAAAATCTGAAATTAAAAGAAGGACAATTTAAGGAAGAGATCAAATGCCCTATCAATGCCTTTTATTAAAATGTATACAGCAATTCTGTGAAAAGCATTGCCCAACTTTTATTTGAGGGATTCAAAACCAAATTGATAAATTTTGTTTCATTTTGCATTAGAAAGTTATTTTTTGTTTTTGAACAAATGTGTTTTAAAACAACTTCAGAAATGAATTATGTTAAAAAAAAAAAAAACAAAGCTGGATGGAGAGATTGATTTCAATACTTTTTCCATTCATTTGTAATCTTTGTCTTCACAGAAGTTAACTTTACTACTGTTTGTGCTCACACTAAAGCGCCGTTTCAAAATGACATTTTATGACTGTTCAGCTCCATGAAAAAATGTCGATACATGTTTTCTGTAGATATATTCTTTGGTGCACTGTGATGAAGTCTGTGGTAATTGAGCATGCCACCGCCGGGTTCCCCCACAGAGACAGAGTCAGGACGTCAATCAACCATTCTTATATTAATCAAGTCAAAACCAAAGTCAACACAACCACCAGACACCGCTGCCTCTTCTGTGTTCACCCCCGCCTGTCTGGTGGCTCCTCCTTTAATGGGCAGACAGGTGAGGCAGCACACCTGACTCACATCAGGTGTGCTGCCTCACCTGTCTGCCACAAACACAGAATGCCATTTCCAGACATTGAGCGGAAGAACAGCGATCTGTACTGGTATTGATTTATGCACACAGAAAAAAACCTTGTGCCGTATGTTCAGCCATCATGGTGGCACATGGAGAGCAGGGGTCCGTTTCACAAAGCAGGTTTAACAAGCCATGGGCTTAACACCGAGCTCTGAGTTGAGTTACACTGAGACAGAAAACACTGAGTTTTCGGTTTCACGACACCGGATTTTGATCAGTTTGATGAACTCGGAGTAGTTTCACCTGGAGTGAAGCGCGTGCACCACGACTCTAAAAAGACCGCATCAATGGAGCCCCGATTCAACGAGTCACCATGACAACTGAGATGCGGAGGGCGGGGTTTTTTATGCCAGTGGAGCAGGAAGTATTGATCCCATCATATGGCGAATATGAACATATTAAAAAAAAAAAAATGCAACAGCGCAGCGGCTGCTAAAGAGAGGGAGGCGGCGTGGAAGAAGATTGCTGCTCAAGTGAATGTGTAAGTTCAAACGTCTTTGTCATCGCAACATTATTGCAAGGGAATACGGCTTGATGGTAGCTTATTAATTTATTTCTTTTAGGTGCAATTCCGCGGGGGAGAAGCCTCTTGGCAGCAGCTGAAAGTGAAATATAAAAACATTGTCCAATCGGGTAAGACCGCTGCTAATTTAATTGTTAATCAATACATTTCTTAACGTAATTTCGATCACGGGTGACATTGTACAGTAAATATCAAGTGGCCATTGGACTGTGAGGTGTTTTATTCCAACATAATGCTGTTTTCAAACACATAAATGTCTTCTCACCCATATCATGTGCTGTCAAATAATTAAGGCTAAACTAACGCAGACTTTACTCAGCCAACAGAAAGAAGGCAGATGCCTGTAAAACGGGTGGTGGCCCAGCACCTCCACCTTTAACAGAGGCAGAATGTTGGGAGGCCAGTGGCTGAGGGAATCCCTGGAGGAGCTCCTCTTCAGACCTCACCCCTCAAGATACCACTTCCTTCATAATATATAGTATGCCGAGGCATATATATCTCTTTAAGCCTATTTCTGTTCATCTTTATTTCCCCATCATGTCTTTTTTTTGTCACCCAGCAGATTGTGATGGTGCTCTCTGCCTGCTGGACCCCCTCATGCCACAACAGACCTTGTAAGTAGGCAACACTCCAAAGATCTTGCTAAATGGGAGTTTAAATATACTGAAACATATTCATGTAGGATGAAGAGTACGAGGAAACCCTGTCTGCTGCCTTTACAGAGGAGGATCCACAAAGGTCTATAGAGGTATGATAGTTCTCATCCTGTTTACATTTCTTAAACATTGTGGTGGAATAAAGAGTGATATTTTGTCTACACTGAAGTATTGACACATTATTTTTAACAGGGCCTGGCTGGGCAGCAGCAGGAGGGCCCCTCAACATCCACTGCAAGGACTGACAGTGAGACAGATGTTCAGTAAACACCAGAGGTTCATTCTGGGGAATTCATGTCCAACTGTAATCATTGAATGTCCTCCTTATGTCCTCCCAGTTATCTGTAAAACAGATCTATAGACTCCACCTGCTCCAGAAGATGGAAAAAACTGCTAAGGAAATGCAGTACTTGGACCACCAGATTAGAAAGGCAGATCTGGAAATATAACTACTGGAGCACCAGTTAAGGGTGGGTGTACAGTCCCAGGTGAATTATGCTAACTACTAACTACATTAACTAAACTAGCTCTTGTATTTGTAGGAAATAAAAAAGACCAAATGAATTGTGCATCATGTCTTTATTTGGTGGTGGTGGTGGTGATCAGACCCCGAAGTGATGATGGCATATGGTGTCTCTGACAGCTCTGCCGTCCTGCATAGCTGACAAGTCAATGGGCTCATCATCATCATCATCGGGGTCCTCTCTATGTAGGGCAGGGTCCTCTCTATGTAGGGCAGGGTCCTCTCTACGTAGGGCAGGGTCCTCTCTATGTAGGGCAGGGTCCTCTCTATGTAGGGCAGGGTGTTATGAAGGACAACACATGCCACTATAATATCACAGGCCCTCTCAGGGTCACCCTGAGGTGACGTAGGCACTGGAAACGGGCTTTCAGCAGGCCTATGATCATCTCCACCTGGGCTCTTGTCCTGCAGTGAGCCCGGTTGAAGTTCTGTTGGGGGCCTGGTTCAGGGTCTGGGTAAGGGGTCAGCAGCCGGGGTTGGCATGGGTAGTAACCCCTGTCAAAATCTGCTTCATTCTGTGAAGGAGCTTTGATGGGATGTGCGTTCCATCGATGCAGCCTATCACATTTAGGAATCCTGAAAGACAGGAAAATGACTAATCCCACTCTAAGATTGCAGCACAATATCATTAACATAATTGTATTTACTATTTATGTAATGGATCTCATCATTCACCTGCAATCCTGTGGAACTCCTCCTTGATGACTCTTGAAGTTTCTCTCCAGGGAAAACAACAAAGGTTGCTAAAACCTTTTAAGGGCCAGGCACACCTTTCTGACTGGCTGCATACACTGTCCTTCCTCAGGTGCTCTGCGTCTCCAATATTGTGCAGAAAACTGCCACTTGCGAGGAAACGCAGCGCAACACACAATATCTGCTATGACGTCAGGGCAAGGCTCCGGCTGGTGATGTTGCTAATGTACGGACCGATTAAACTGTGGATGTACATAATGGTCTCTGCAGTAAAACGGTACCGCTCGAAAAGGAAGGTGTCTGGAAATACCAGTACATCTATGGTCTGATGATGATCTGTCTGCCAATATTAAATTCTCGGCGAAGTAATGCTGCGCCTTCATCAATCGGATCATTATCAAAAGCACATTCCATATTGAGGGAATAAAGTTGACGTCTAATTTGCCTCTGGAATAAGGCACTGCAGAACTGTTTCACCAAAACTCCCCCGCTGAATGAGGAAATGAAATCCCGTGTCCGTCTGAAAGGGGGCGGAGCCAGAGCAAAACTCCGGGTTCACTGACAAAAACCTGCTCCCGACCAGGTTAGTTCTAGAGCGTCTGTTGCCCCGGTAACTGACCGAGAGTTGACGTTACACCGCTTCGTGAAACAGGCTTGAGTTACCCCGCTTCCTCTGGTTGGAGTTACCTCCCGTCGTGAAACGGAAAATCCCGCATTTCCTTCAACTTGGTGTTAATTAACCTGGGGTAATCGATAAACCTGCTTCGTGAAACGGACCTCTGGTCCACACTGTGAAAAGTCTGAGAACCACTGAACTGGATGCTTCATGAGACATCAGGAGATTTGAGATGTGGTTTGGGCCCGAGCCATTCTGAGTTTTATAGAACAGCAGTAATATTCTGCACTGCCTTCCTGTTATTGTGCTAGCTAGTGTCACAGTTCTGTTTATCTTGTGCCTTGTCCTGTCTTGCTGTCTGTGTTTTCCTCCATGTTTCCTGATCTCAGGTGTGAGTTCAGTTTCCTTTTGTTGTGCATGGGGTCGTCCTCTGGGCTCCTTCTCCTCCCCTGACTTCCTTTGACCGTCGTCTTTTGTGCCTCATCAGTTCTGTCTCCCAGATTATTCGAGTCCTCAGTCTGTGTTTTTCTTGGTCCGTCTGCATAGTTCAGAGTAGTCCAGTGTGATTCAACGTGTTTCTGTTGGTTCTGCCTTGCTGCTCCGGTGTTAGTTCGGTGATTGCCTTGGTTTGCCACAAACATCATTTCATTTGAATTGGTTGTGTGTTGGAGTCCTCAGGCTCCACCGTGTGAGGCTTCACACAAGGTGAAGCCTGAGATTGTCATGTCAGCAGCTGAAATGTGTTCAGATGAAAGATAACAGTTTGGAAACGTGATTGGGGAAAGAAAGAACCCTGAATATTACCATTTACCTTGGTGTCTCTGAAGTTCTTCAGCTGTAGTTAGAAAGAAAATATCTGTACGGCTTTTCTATTACTACATAAGCTTCCAGTTATCCTCATGTAGGATCTGTTTTGGCATTCTCAGATCACAAAGTAGATCAGTGATATTGCAGAAAACGACTTAAAGGAAAGCTTGACTTGACCTCATACTCCATTGACCAAAAGGAAGAAAGACCCTTGAAGAAAGATGTTTGGATGGCTTACCACTGCTGCCACCTAGCAGCTGAAAGACAAAAGTATTTCATAAACTTTTTCTTGAATTTGATAGCAAAGTGTGTGTAAAGCTGTATGTCCCCAAACAGATGTACGCCAGAGGGAAAGACCTTGAAAATCAGCCTTTTGTGTGTGGTTGGATTGTATATGTTGGTGTGTGTCGGGTACAAGTTCTGTAGTTGTGACCGTCTCATTGTCGGCGAGTTATCAGCTGGTTAAAAAAAAACAAAAAAACAAAAAACTAGCTATACATTGCGTATGAAAATGGCATACAATAATTTGCAATTCTCTTAAACCCATACTATATTCACAATAGACCAGTGGTGTCAAACACATTTTAGTTCAGTGGTCACATGAAGCACAATTTGATTTTGAATGGGCTGAAACGGTATAATATTGCCATAATAACCTTTAAGTTTAAAATGTTACATTTTTCTTTGTTGTGGCACAGAGTATACGTGATGAAAATGTGTATATTTTCACAACACCAAACAAATATGACAGAAACTTACTCAAAATTCAACATAGACCAATTTTACAGAAACTTTCACGCCGTCATCGTCTATCTCAGCTCAGGTCTCTATGTTGGATTATCTCCACTACATTTACAATTCTGTGAATTCTTCTTTGACATTTTTACAATTTCCTCTGTCTCGCAGGCTGGAACAGGGCCTCTTGCAGTTTTTATTAACACCCCTGCAATAGGCTGTGCATTTTGTTGCAGTTTACCTCAGTTGAACGGCACAGCTATACCACAGCAGCTGATATATTTATACTTTCTTCTGTTCTCATGACACTGTAAAGACTGCTCTGTGTCATTGCGATATAAGCCTGGTCACATGAACACAAAAACAGGGCACAAAAACTCCTAAAAATTAAGAAACAGGCAATGCATTCACTTTGACATCCTCGTTAGGAAGGACAAATTTACCTTCTTTATAACGCGTGTGTTGTACGCCATTGCATTAACTGCATTTAATCTGTGTTTTGTGTTCTTTGCTGTCTTTTGTTGCTTTTCCTTCTCTGCTCGCCAGTGACAATGGTTAAATAATTACCTGTGTGCCTGAAATGACTTTATTGTGAACGCTGACTGCTTGAGGAGAAATTAGGTGAGTCCACTGCACTTTGTAGTTTGAATTAATTGCCACTTTTCTTTGTGTATAAGAGAAGAGGTCATGGATACTGAACCTTTGTACAAACACAATCATGACTCTCAGGATAGCACAGCCGCTCCGCCCGCAGCCCCCTGTTCTTCTGATTGAGGTTAATTAAACATTTTTAGTTATCTGCGGAGATGTGACATCATTTAATAAATCAAGAGAGCTCAGTTCATTTTTGCTTTTGATTGATGGTTGATGAAGCCCAAATATCTAATGTGTCACCCCTTCCAACCTGGGTGTGTCAAATTGTTAGGTTGGGCAAGTGGGAAACCTTAAACGACTCCTCAACTTTATATGTAAATGACTCATTTTTAGACATTTCAAGATATTTATATATATTGTACAAAAACTGATGAATTAAAGTTGCTGAAATTTGTGATCAAAGCATTGAATTAGCTAAAAACATAAACATGCACTGGGGGTCCCTGAGCAAGACCCTCAGCCCCCCCAGCTCCCCTTGAGCGCTGCTCTGTGTGGCTGCAACCGATGGGTCAATTCAGTATGAATTTCCCCCTGGGGGTTAATACAGTGTGATAAAATTAAAAAATAAAATAATCTTTTACAGACAAACTGGGTATTTTCCCCCAAGGCTCGCTCATCCAAGTTGGGAACAGTGAAACTTTCAAATACAGGCAGCTTTTTAGCTGAATGGCCTTTGAAAAAAAAAAAGAGCTGATGTTGCAAAAAACGATAGAGCATTGGCTGACACAGGATGAATACATAAGTGTGAGTGAGTACATTAGTCATTTTCTGCTATGTAGCCACCCTGAGCCCACGTTGGCTTACATAACACAGTGGCTCCAGTAGAAAGTAAAGAAGTGAGTTCATTTTTAAACAGTTTCTACTTTGCAGCATGTGAATATGGTCAGAAAAAAAACCCAACTAAAAATGAGATAAAAGGTGGTTTGAGAAACTCTAAACATGGCCTGGTTGTTTGTGTGAGACACATTGGTCTGTTTTTTTTCCCACCCACAAACTATCATCTGTTGAGTTTTAGAGAGAATGGTAAAAAAAAGAAAAAAGAAAAGATGAACGGCTGCAGTCAGAGGTCAGACGAGAAAAGACTGGAGAGAGATAATAGAAAGGTGGCTCAGAAAAGCTCTGGATTCAACCAAGGTATGCAACAGCCCAGAGCGTAAAGCACGACACATCAAACGGTGAAGCAGATGGATTACAGCCGCAGCACAGGACCACAGCAGGTGACCCTCCTGTCAGCTGTGAACAGGAAGCTCAGGCTGCTTTTCTCATCGCCGCCCCGAAACTGAACCCGGCTAGAAAATACGGACGAGCATTGCCTCGTTTGGTGACTTTCAATTTCAGCAGTGACATTCGTGTTGTCAAGGGAATTTCAAGATCGTAATGCGTTATATTGTTGCAAAGACTCACTGTCACTTCTGCTTTCATAATCAAAGAGTCTATTAGAGTATGTCAAGAAAGTCTCTTCAGCCTTGTGGTGAAGTAGCTTTATGTCCTTTTACACTGAAAATGCTAAATTTGTGTTGGTTTTTGAAAATGGCTATTGAAGTGGAACTTTTTGAAAACAAAAACACTCCAGACATGCTGATAGTACAGTATCTACCACAGTGGTAGTCAATACTTCTCCTGCACACGTGCAAGTAGTTGGACAAAAACAACAATGCTATATACTATACTATATATATGCTATATACTATACTATATGTATATATATATATTAAAAAAAAAAATTCCCCTCTCGCCCTCCGCGGGCGGTCACCTGTTTTTCTATTCCAAGCTGGGGTCCTCTACCAGAGGCCTGGGAGCTTGAGGGTCCCGGTCCTCTACCAGAGGCCTGGGAGCTTGAGGGTCCCGGTCCTCTACCAGAGGCCTGGGAGCTTGAGGGTCCCGGTCCTCTACCAGAGGCCTGGGAGCTTGAGGGTCCCGGTCCTCTACCAGAGGCCTGGGAGATTGAGGGTCCCGGTCCTCTACCAGAGGCCTGGGAGCTTGAGGGTCCCGGTCCTCTACCAGAGGCCTGGGAGCTTGAGGGTCCCGGTCCTCTACCAGAGGCCTGGGAGCTTGAGGGTCCCGGTCCTCTACCAGAGGCCTGGGAGCTTGAGGGTCCTGGTCCTCTACCAGAGGCCTGGGAGCTTGAGGGTCCTGGTCCTCTACCAGAGGCCTGGGAGCTTCAGGGTCCTGCGCAGTATCTTTGCTGTTCCAAGTACTGCACTTTTCTGGACTGAGATGTCCGAGGTTGTTCCAGGGATCTGCTGGAGCCACTCCTCCAGTTTGGGGGTTACTGCCCCGAGGGCTCTACTGTCACCTTCACCTTCCAAGCCTCTCCAGCTCCTCTCTGAGCCCCTGGTACTCCTTCTTTCTGATGTTACATCACTTGGTATTGCTACATCCACCACCACGGCTTTCCTCTGCCCTTTATCAACCACCACGATGTCTGGTTGGTTCGCCATTACCATCCTGTCTGTCTGGATCTGGAAGTCCCACAGGATCTTCGCTCGGTCATTCTCCACCATATATATATATATATATATATATATATATATAGTGAAGAGTCACCCCTAATAACAATCAAATTTTGTGTCCTTACGAATGTCTGTGTCTTGCTATTGTTGATGTTGATAGTGGATTGTTTTCTGCGTGTGTGTGTGTGTGTGTGTGTGTGTGTGTGTGTGTGTGTGTGTGTGTGTGTGTGTGTGTGTGTGTGTGTGTGTGTGAGTGGTTACATTACAAAAACAAACAAACAACGGCAACTCGTGGCCTACATGCTCAGCAGTAGTGCCGCCAGCCGGAATCCTGTATGCACTCATTACATTTTTTTGAAGGTGTGAAAATAAAAACATTTAGCTGGGCTGCTTTCATCTGTGCTTTTGTAGCGCGTGTGTACTATGACATTGAACCTTGGGGGCGCCACTGATGCTAACTACATTGTTTCCAGTGTTTCTGTCATATCCATGTAAACAGAAATCTTTTTAACAATGTTGCTGTGCAAATGCAAAACCCGCAAAAACAATCCCTTTTCACTTGAAATGTTATATCTATGCTAACCCTTCCTATGTCTACTTATTCATGTAATAAGCTGGCCTGCAGTCACCAGATCTCAATATATTAGAGTTTCAGTGTCATAGATGTGTAGCTGACAGAAGCACATGAGCAAAGCATCCTTCTTCCTCGAAGCACTGCAACGTTTTGGCCAATTGGTGTCGCCACTGCATCACACACAAAGGCAGAACATCAAAAATGAAAACAATTTACAATATCGCTTCACAAGAGAACAGGGAGTGCATTTTCACCAACGGCTGCACCAGGAAAGATCAGAGCAGCTCCGCCTTTTCATGTGAGAAGTTAAAGAAGCAGCTGTTGCAGGCCGACCTCATCCTCCCAGGCTTCGAAAACACCAAAGCAGTGTGTGTGTGTGTGTGTGTGTGTGTGTGTGTGTGTGTGTGTGTGAGCATTTTAGTCCAACAATGCCTTCAGAAATGTTTTTCAAACTGCTGTCAATTTGAAATTTAGTGCATCTCTGTAGCACGCCGTGCAGCGTGAATAAACACCTATCTGTGCTATTTACTGTGTATCGCAGCGTGCCCACACCTGCCGGGAGGATTGGAAAAAATAATTTGTGCTCATGACAACGGCTGCAGGGCTCCAGATCTTAAAGGCCTTAAACACCATCTGCAGTGCATCAGCTCTGTCATTAAATGGCCACAGCACACACCAGATGTGCTGTACAAATAGAGGAAGCACTGAATGTACAGAAGTCAGGAGGCGATAAAATTGCACTCCCATAGGACACGGGCACACTTTTTTACCTTGTATTAATCCCTGGCTTGATGTGTGAGTTTCTCCAGGAAACAATGGATGCAGGTGTTGATGCATATTCTAATCTGCTGCTGATGTGTGCTGCCAAGGATTCAGAGAAGTGCTTTTTGCATTCACTGAAAATGCTCACAGACATTTTGGAACACTTTTTAACAATGGAAATAAGTCAGAGACTGGAAACGGCTTTGCAGATTAGCACAGCAACAGACGAGCAGGACTGTCTGAGAAAAACGTTTTTTTTTGGTCGACTTTTATTGGGTCTCATCATCAACTGCACAGAGAAATGTCAATTGCTAGATTTGCTTTCAAGTCGATGATACATTTGGATATTTGTTGCTGATTGATTGAGGTTAATGAGTTGTTCGTTAAACAGCAACATCCAGAGTTTAAATTAACTGAAGGTGCTGGTTTATTTTTCAGACTTGTGAAAACCAGCAGGACGAGTTTCTGACAAGTGGGCTTACAGTACACGATGAAGGTGTTATTTACATGAAGGTGCTGCTTCGGGGGTTTTGAAATAACAAGATTAACACTCGATCGGATATATAACAACATACAGGCTAAATAAATCTCATCATTAAATAGTGATATATCCAAATACGTTACACGCCTCTCAATCCGTAGACCCACAGTAGATGCCTAGAGGTTTTTCACGTTTTATTATATTCAGCCCACATTGATCAGCAATCACATTATAGCACAGTGTTATGTCGGCAGAAGGTTTTGCCGCCCTTGTTCAATACGCCGTGCACTGTCGATATAGATAATTTTCTTTGCATTGTGCAGCATCCCGAATGACTGTATATCCACTCGTCTTGTGCTTTGCAGCATCCATGCCCCTCTCTCCAGTTCACTGCTTTACACTCATGCTTGATAAATACTGACCAACGCAGACACCACAACATTTGTTTTATGCAAGATACTCTGATACAGTCGTCAAGCCATCACGATTTGGTCCTAATCAAACTTATTCAAATTCTCACTTGGCCATTTAATCTGCTCCTCGGGCCTCGTTCACGTGACAATTTCAAGTGAAAACACCTGGTTTTTAGGTTTTCTTTTCAGAAACGTTTTGCATTTGTTCAGCAACATTGTGAAAACTACGTTGCCACTGTTTGTAATGAAACCACACACACACACACACACACACACACACACACACACACACACACACACGCATGTATGGAACAATACGCTATTAATATTAACAATGGCAAATACACTTAGATTCATATGGATGGTAGAGCTGTAGATCTTCACCGGCCTCATGATCCGATTTGATATACGATAATCTTCTCTTTGATTCCACGATGCATCACAATGCAAAACTTTAAGTTGCTTCCTCAATGTACAAGCACAAGCAGTCAAATAAATATGAACTGCCTTTGTAGTTCAGAAAATGACAAACATCATTAACATGAGTTTGGTCTGAACACGGCAGACAACAAATACATTAACAACAGTAAATATATTTTTAAAACATTTATACAGTACAGTATACTTCACAAGAGAACACATTTAAATGTTAACATAAATGTCTAATATTTAAAATTGTATTCTACCGATGCACTGATTCCACTTTTTTAAAGAACAAGTACAAGAAGGAGTACCAATGTTAAGCGACTTGCTGATGCCTAGTATCGATACAAGTACTTATTAAATGCCATTATACCTGTTCCGGCCCGAGGTTTGCTATACTTGTCATATTTTGGCCCTTGGGGGAAACTAATTGAGGACACCGGCTATAGAAAGAGAAGTATTTGGGACTAATCCTGAGTTTCAGTGTTGTTCGGTGGAGGGCAAATTCATAAAGATGCTAAAGGCGCGTACTTGAAATGTCAACACAACCTGTGCAATGGCAGAGCAAACTGGGTTCAGCGTAACCTTGAGTGATAGTATAATAGTAGTATAACACAAGCCATTGAGCAAGTCCAGCTGAAACGGTTATAGCCTCATACAACCTGGCAGCTGGGCTTCTGATTAAAGGCAACTTACACAGATGATGTGCTGCAGGTTACAACACTGATGCCAGCCTGAAAGTCACCATCCTTGAACTTATTTGCTTTTTTATTCCATTGAAAGGCTTTATATAAAAGCTGCAAGAAAAACATTAAAAAAAATGTCTGAAGGGCTGAATGTGAGAAGAAACAGGCGTCGATAACGGTATGCAAATTGGTGCAAACATTTTCTGCAATTATCTGAAAATGATTTTAATAGGTTTCATGAAAACTCCAACAGCATATCTGTAATTATTAGCCTCTATTATTAAATCAAAGTATTCAAAGTCGGGCCAAGACAATACACGTACACACAATTGAAATAACAATAATACGTCATTATAGCTCATGGGCCTCCCCCTGTGCACTGCTGCTCACTGCAGAAATTATAGGAAGAATGATTACAAATTACAGTAATCAGCTTTCACAATTAGCAGTCAAACGAATGAACACAACGTAAACTTGAAGGCTCCTCGACCGAGGTTGTCCAAGGATGAGAGCCGTTACCTGACATGTATGAGTCATGGCAGGTAATTCCATGGGGCCATTGTTTGTTTGACAGCAGCGCGCTCCCTCCAACTGCTCCTCTGGAAATGGGGTTTATGTACACACTGGTCACACTAACAACGGATGGAATGGACAAAGGCAGCCGGCTAAACGCCACCGATTCATCTCCTGAGGATTACAAAACAAAACAAAACGGCGTTTATCAAGCTAACCATAATTCGTTTATACTAATTACAAGCAACCAGAATGAGACACGCAGGCAACATAATTATGTGGGACAATATCCAGTCATGTTTAATCTTCAGATTCATGTTCGTAATGTCAATTTCCATCGCAGTGTTTCACGACTTCATAAAGCGAAACCTCTGTAATATTTCAGAAATCAAAAAGGATGCGATAGAAGTTTATCAGAATCATTAAAAAATACTTTATCCTTGAGTTGAAATCTTTGAAAAGTTGGAATATTTGAATGGAATATTTGAATACACAGTTAAATCCGTGATGTGATGGAAGACTGGTGATGGTGGTTTCGCCTCACAGTGAGAATATTCCTGGTTTGGGCTTTTTCTTTCTTCTAGGAATTCACATGTTCTACTTGTGCACAAGTGGATTTTCTTTGTCACCCCTGTTGTTTCATTCAAATCCCACCATGGTAGTAATATTCTAGAAAAATGTGCACCTTCCCCATCCAAGAGACTTTTCAATTTGACGGGTATAAACAAAAATATAACAACCGACCCTCATATTTGCAAAGTTTTCAATACTCAGTTTGGATTTGACAATATTAAGAATTGCATTAAAAATGTTTTATTAATGCTAAAACACCAATAATAATTTGCACATTACATTAATTTTAAAACTCACAAAACATATTTACAGTGTTGTAAAGCACAGTTCCAAAATGTTAATAAACGAGCGTGATTGGTGCTACATGAATGACAGAAACCAAACAAAATTTGAGTCGTAGCTTGTAATAACATGTTTGAATACGAGGCATTAGTTACGTAACATCCTGCAAGGCCTTGTTTACAAGACAATGTTTCAAGTGAAAACGCAGCTTTTTGTGTTTTGTTTTTAGAAAAGTTTTGCGTTTGCCCAGCAACTTTCTGGAAATGATGTCCTTTTACATAGAAATGGCAGAAATGCTTGAATCGATGTATTTATCATGCTGGGCCACTAGTGGGTGCTCTTTGTGTGCATATGCATCGTTTCATTACAAAAAAGAGTACGCTATAAACATTAACAATGGCAGGTCCATGGACAGACAAGTAGAATTGTTTTTACAGAAGACTCAACTATAAAACTACCAAGTCTGAATAGAATACGGACTGGAAGTCAGACCACTCTGGAGGCAAACGTTGTCATTGTCCATTTATTTGCACATGTGCATAGCAAACATTTACTATGGCCTTGGTTCGAAAATGTACACCTTAGTAACATTTTCATTTCCAGTGGGTCAGAGCGCCGTTGTAAATGGACATCCAAAACACAATCAATGTTTTGTGTTTTCACTGTTAAATGTTGTTGTGTGATGGAGTTTAGATTTTGGAAGATTAGTTTATGGCCATTAAATCCCACTGAGGCCCCATTTACACAACAACGAAAACAAGTGTAACAGCAATACTTTCTTGACTTTTGGATCCGTTAAATCTGAAACGTGGTTCCCAGCAACCATGTTTCAGGCCTCCATTGATAAAATGGCGTGGGCGTGAGACAAAGAAGGGTCGTGATTGCCATGGGCGCCATGCCAGATTTTTGAACTGTCAAACAATTTGCCGTGGCGGCCATGGTGTGGATGAGAAACTTAGTAGGCTGTAGACAAATGGGATGAACGTAACAAAACATGGCAGCACGTAATAGGCCGTAATAGAACTGGAGGTGGTCCGTAGTGGGATGGGAAGCTTGTGTCTTTCCCAGCATTCCAAGGCATTTTCACGTTTTGTCATGTTCTGTTACGTTGAGTGCCCATTCTGTCACAGTTGTTTCACAGTTGCTTCGTGTTTTATCATGTTGCGCTGTGCTTCATCACAGTCCTCACGGCAAGCTGCAGTGTGTTTGAGCTGTTTCATCACGCTCAATCGCGGCTTGTCCCAGTGCGTGACGGTTTGTGGACACGATGCGTTGAGTTTTACTATAGTCTGCCATGGTGAGCATGGTCTGGAAGGAAGCCGGCCTCGGTAGGGGTGTTTCTTTCGAGTCGGAGCAATCTACGAGAGAACAACTTCAAGAAGATATGTCACAGATAAGGAAATGTTCTTTTTGCAGTGCTCTTCTTCCATAGGATTTCATCATGTAGGTTCGTAAGGCGAATGCGTCGTATCCTAGGATGAAGTCAAGGATGTCCTGGTTCTGGTCATCATTTGGCAGAGGGCATGGTGGTGGCAACCCTATCAGGCCATCTTCCAGGAGTTCACTCAGCTCTGGGTCATTATAGATTTGGGCATCAGACATATGTGTCCCACTCCATCAACTTCAATTCATATGAAACAATATTGGGGTTCCATCAAAGCGAGACGAGGGATGCTGAAAAAAACCCTTGAAATTGTGGTACAATGAGCCTGTGTTGGGTGGCTTGTGATGGCAGTATACTTCCCTTCCAGAGCTGCCACCACATGAGGCCCATTCCACTTGTCTTCAGACTCATTGGCAAAGGTTCTCCACTCATCGGGTGTCGCAGGAATAGCGAATACCTCATCCTTGTTGGCCTTCAGGACGGCTTTGCACACTTCTGGTGTCATACGGCAGATGGCTACTTTACTGCTCCCGAAGGCATAAGAGAGAGACGAGTTATTGTCCCCGGTGGCCAGATGCCTCAGTGTCGCTGACAGCTTCAGTCCAGGTGGCCGGGCAGAGCGGAACCTCGTGTCTTGTCTGTCGGTAATAATAATAATGCATTGGTTGTATTTTCTAGACACTCAAAGACGCTTTACATTGCATTATTCATTTATTCCATACTGGATGATGGTGAACTACGTCTGTGGCCAGAGCTGCTCTGGGGCAGACTGACAGAAGCGAGGCTCTACCAACCGAGCCATACCACCCTCGATGGCTGTTGTTACTTTTTCCAGGATCTCGTGAAAGAGCTCTGGAGGGAGAGAGCTCCTCTGATTGTTCGTGAAGGATTTGACATCTTCGGTGCAGAGCTTCCTGGTAAGAAATGTCGAGTAGTGCCCCCGGTTTTGCCCTCTGTCTTCTGATAACCAGTTGCACACCCACATGGATCGTGCCCTTCTCACCCGCTTTCTTCATACCTGTTCCACTATGGCCATCCCTCTCTGCATCAGGTTGTGGTTGTTGCTGATGCAAAGACTGGATGTATGCACCCAGCAAACATGCATAAACACAATCTTCATCTTGGACATTCATGATGTTGAAGACTCAGGGTAAAATTATTTTTTACTTCAATTTTGGTGACCCTTTGCGGCATAAACGTGCTTCAAAATGGCCTGGCATCCACGTTATATCCGTAGAAAGACTTGGCAGAACATGGAAACGTGTCAGACCTTCGTCGGAACCAGAGAAACATGAAGAGCCTCACCAGAACGTGACAGGCCTTGAGAGATCGTGCGTGCATCTGTGATAGACTGCGGGATGAACCGTAGTGCGCCTTGGAGCCTCCGGGACTCAGCAGCCACTTTCCCCTCACGGTCCATCACGGATTCCGTGGCAGACCATGAGGGAAGTTGTCGAGACTAGAATACAAAGAAAAAATTGGCCGAATTCTCACGGTGCACTACGTTTTGGGCAAACGGGGCTACTGTGGCTACCGGGAACACAATGTAAACCTAGCTTGAGTTTTGGCGTCCATATTGGTGGTTTATTAGTTGAGATTCACCCCTCACAGCATCTGATTTGTCATCTGTCCATATGAATGTCAGGTACTCTCGAGATTGATAATGTTTATGGTGTATTATTCCCTGCACATGTTTATGTGTGGTTTCATTACAAAAATAATCAACAGTGACTCCTTTTGGCCTGGGATACTAACTACATTGTTTGTGTCTGCAATACTTTTCTTTTAGAGACAAGCTGTTGGAACTTGAAATGTTGTGTTTCTACAGTGAAAATAAGAAAAAGAAGGTCGGTAAAAGAAACATTTGTGGGAATTAAATGATTAACCTATTTGACATGTTTCGTCTGAACTGCTGTTAAAGTAATTACTTAGAGTGCATTTTAAGCAACCCTTCCTGCTTAAAAAGAAAAAAAATTCAGTTGTGGAAAGGATGCATCTACCAGATTTGATCAGGTCTATATATATGCACAAAAACTTTTTTTTTGACAGGTACTGTGTTTACTTCACAGACGCTGAATTACTCTAGTATGTGCCCCTATGAAGCTGTTACGCAAGAAGACTGAAGGAAATGTAACTTTACATTATTTCATGCCTCTTTGGCTGTTAGCTGCTGATGCTGAGTCAGCAGTTTGGCTTTCCAGAGATTTTTATGTTACTGAGTGATGATAAGCACAATCAATAACAAAACTATTGACTTCTCCCAGGTTTCCTGAGGGAGATTAGGAAGAGCTTCCAAGCCAGAGAGGAGTGAGCCATCTCTCATCATTGTCACTTGTCTGAAAGGTTTGACTTTAGTCAGAGAGAGGGAGATCATATCAATATTCCTCAATGGAAAAAAAATTGTGAACAGAACAGGTGGTTAAAGTGCACATCGGTCTACATAGGTTTATTGGAGGATTGGCATTTTGAATAGCCCCTTTAAGCATACAGTGTGAAAACAAATGCAAACGATTCCGAAACAAAAAAACGGTTAACCATTGTGCAGAATAAAGGACAAATATGAAATGTACATATTATGTATCGTGCTAGCAGCTTGATCAGCCTGAACAGGGATGAAGATCTAAGCCAGCCAGTGGAAAACTGACTAAATGAGTGTCGAATACTTATGGAGCTGGAAAGCGAGCCAACTTGAAAGCAAATGGATTTCTCCAACAACTCTGTAAGCGGCCTGTTTTTCATGGCCTGCGTGCTCACCGATGCCTGCACGCTGTTTAACTTTACAAATCCAAACCAGGTTTATTGCGTATAATAGGAAAATATACACCGTTCAGTCTCTTTATGACCAAGATGCACAGTCACACTTTGTTTCGAAAATTAAGTCTGTTGTCTGTATTTATTACGTGAGGAGGTGAAATGCAAGGATCGTAAGCTCTCTTTTGAATTATTTGTAGTGATCCATTCCATGTAAATTGCAGGTTTGACTTCAGGGTCTCTGCATGTTGCACATGATCAGTCCCACATTCACACACCAGTGAGCTTGTTTAAATTCTATCGTTATCCAGATTCTGGAGTTATCAGTTCATTCAAATGATCATGTATGTAAATAGTATAATATGCATTTCCTGATTATTAATGATTATGAGAAGTTGAATGAACGGACTTATGTAGATTTTCCCAAATATTTTCATGTCTTTGTGCGTATACTCTTAAACCGACTTTCTATTTTATAAAGATTACAGTTAGGGCTGTATCAAAACACTGCTTGTTAGGGATTGTTATTATGACATTGCACTTAAGAGTTTTCATTTACGGACAAGAACAGTTTATAATAAATGTGATCAATAAAGGATATAGAAAAATAAATGCCTACCAAAGTCCAGTAAGATGGCGAAGCCGTGGAACGAATCATTCAAAATCTGTGAGTCGCTTTACTGAACGGTCACGTTCTTTAACTCGTTCACTGAGTCATTCTTGCTCCAGCCGTCCAGCTCCAGAGGAAAACATGAACGTCACTGTTGTTGTTGCTGCTAGGCTAACTCCCACTGCATAAATACATCACATTACTCACGTTAGTCTCCCTGTGGGAAAAGCAGCTGTGCTGCTGGTGCTAATAGCTGCTAAAAGCGGCTATTAGCGATATTAGCCATAACGCTGATTGCTTAAAGTCACATGAGGCTTTCAGCTCGAGTCAGCTCGTCTCAAAAGTCAAGAGTCGTTCAGCTCTCTGGAATCGTTCAGCACTTATGTAGTGAGCTGAGCTGCTCCGTTCACCTGATGAGCAGTGAGGCTCCGCCCCCTCCCCCACCTGAAAGTCTGCAGCGGCTGCGCTCAGAAAGTTTGAGTGACGGTGGAGAAAAAAAACCATTTTGTTTTACAAAGATTGTAAAAATAAATACTTGAATAAATGCACAATAAATAATGTTAAAATACGATTGTAGCTTGTCTTGTGCTACATTTAATATTGTCCCCTATAATTAGTTTTGCCCTATGAACATCACTTTAGAAAATCAGAATGTTGGAGGGAAAAAAATAAACTATAAAATCATATGTGTATATTAATATACACTGCATATCTGCAATTCTGGTTGACAGGCATTTATTCGATGTAATCAATTATTTAATTTATTTCCTGGTTCAAATAAACTTCAGAAATAACACACATAATCCAGAATAAAGAGACCAGGGTTTCTGAAAAAGCATCAGCATTTTATTATGAATACATAATTCTCCCCTGTGGTTCGTGTCGCACTGAAGCTGAGCCTCCAGGTCCTGGAGGGGGTGGAAAGAGTGCGCATGTGCAACTGAATCATGAAAAATGACTCAAATGACTCAGACAACCGGTTCACTTGGATGAGCGACTCAAAAACCCTTGAGTCAGTTCAAGGAGTCGGGTTCCAATCAGTAGTCGTAGGTTCTGCTTTTGGTTTAAAAAAAAAGAAGCTGTTCTTCTTTGGGCTTACCTGCAGACCACAGACGTCACCTATTGACCGAACCATTATGTAAACCAATCTCATTTGTTTTATGTTTCATTTGAATTCACTCAAAATTAGAAATAATCACATTGTTCTATCTATTAATCATTACTAAAGTTTGGAAATATGTTTGAGTAGAATAAAGTCAATCTGTTCATCTAATACCTATGACAGTCAAAAATCTTTTTTTTTTTTGAGCGTACATAAATAAAGTTGATTTATTATTTTATAGACTAAATTCATTCATACAGTCACAATAAGAGCAGTGTTGGGCCCGGAATCCATGGTTCAACTTCATGCAACTTCGCAGGTGTCTGCACAAAGTGGACCACAGAACCAAACCAAGGTTCAGTCCGCTGGCGAGCAGAACACACTGTTTGGACAAGTCCTTTCCTTTTTTTCTTTTTTTTTTTCCTGAGGATCGTGGGAGCCAGATGCGAAGCCGCATCTTTCTCCCCACGGACCTGCAGAAAGAAACAAGGCCGGGCCTGCGCTCCCACGCCGCTGCAGACCTGAGGCTCACTTCAGCAGCTGAGAGCGAAGCCTCTAGACTGCAGAACACTGAAGTGCGGTCCAGTAACACAGACAAGTTACCGCGGCCACACGCAGCACCGCACCGCCCCACAAACGGTGCTGAACAAACCGCACGCCATGAACAGTAAGCACGCTTTTGTCTGGGCAGCATTGTTAGATTAGCCTGAAGCTAATACATGCAATGTGTTTATTTTCTGTGTTTTCTGATAAAGATGCATCTGTTTGTGTACGCGTGTGAACACGACGTGCACACACACTCCCGTCCGAAGCCCCCGGTTTCTAACTCAGACCCCAGAGGTCTGGTTTAGCTTCCTGAAGCTAACTTCATTCCCTGTGTGGAGAACCGAGTTTCGGACCGAAACCTCGCCAGAGCTTTTCCTCCTCTCTTTTCTTTTCTCTCTCTTTCGCTAATCTGACCTCGCGAGCGCGGGCCCCACGCACGCCCACCGTCTGCTTGTGGTTTCTAATCTCATTTAGATAAACACACACATAGCCACAGTTAGCATCCGAACTGCTAACTTGTGCCGCTAAACCACCAGTTCTAACTGGATGTTCCGACAACTAGCTAGAACTCCGACTCGGAACCGGACTGGACAACGCCGTCTGTTTGCCACATGATCTCAGAGAGCGTAACGTGACTTTGTTACTTGAATGTGTTGATTTATGAGATGATTTCTGGATTATATATGAATTAATGCATCAGTGTGTGAACCAGACGCCTGCCTCCCTCTGGCGGCCGTTCGAGATCATTACACCCACTGACACTGACCCTCCAAGGTCCGCCACCACCTGGTGGACACTCATGGTCATTACATCCCCACTTAGACTCCCAAGACACACACACACACACACACACACACACACACACACACACACACACACACACACACACACACACACACACACACACACACACACACACACACACACACACACACACACTCTTTCTTTGTACATAGTGTTTCCTGTTTAGTAGATTAGATCTCCATGTTAGATCCATCCGTCCATCCATTGTCTGCCACTTATCCAGGCCGGGTCACAGAGGCAGCAGTCTGAGCAGAGTTGCCCAGACTTCCCTCACCCCAGACACTTCCTCCAGCTCTTCGTGTAGCACCCCAAGGAGTTCCCAGGCCAGCCAAAAGACATAGTTCCTCGTCCTAGGTCTGCCCCGAGGCCTCCTACTGGAGGGACATGCCCGGAACACCTCGATGCCCGAGCCTCCTCAGCTGGCTCCTCTCGATGTGGAGGAGCAGCGGCTCTACTCTAGGGTGACTGAGCTCCTCCCCCTTTCTCTAAGAGTGACTGAGCTCCTCACCCTATCTCTAAGGGTGACTGAGCTCCTCACCCTATCTCTAAGGGTGACTAAGGGTGACTGAGCTCCTCCCCCTATCTCTAAGGGTGACTGAGCTCCTCACCCTATCTCTAAGGGTGACTGAGCTCCTCCCCCTATCTCTAAGGGTGTCTGAGCTCCTCCCCCTATCTCTAAGGGTGACTGAGCTCCTCACCCTATCTCTAAGGGTGACTGAGCTCCTCACCCTATCTCTCAGGGTGACTGAGCTCCTCCCCCTATCTCTAAGGGTGACTGAGCTCCTCACCCTATCTCTAAGGGTGACTGAGCTCCTCACCCTATCTCTAAGAGTGACTGAGCTCCTCACCCTATCTCTAAGGGTGACTGAGCTCCTCACCCTATCTCTCAGGGTGACTGAGCTCCTCACCCTATCTCTCAGGGTACACCCAGCCACCCTACGGAAGAAACTCATTTCAGCCAGTGTATCTGGGATCTCGTTCTTTCCGTGTTCAATGACATTTGTTACTTGATTGTGTTGCTTTAATAAATAATTTCAGAATTATTTATGAATTAATGCATTTTTGTAAATAAACGGCTGAATTGTTTGATTCCTGGTCATTATTGTGTATCTATTGTTGACAATTCACTGGTTTGTAACTGTCATGATCCTGCCTTCTCTCCTCCCCTCCTATGTTCCCCTTAGCTCCGCCCCTGTGTCCCCCTTAGCTCCGCCCCTGTGTCCCCCTTAGCTCCGCCCCTGTGTCCCCCTTAGCTCCACCCCTGTGTTCCCCTTAGCTCCGCCCCTGTGTCCCCCTTAGCTCCGCCCCTGTGTCCCCCTTAGCTCCGCCCCTGTGTTGCCCTTAGCTCCGCCCCTGTGCTCTCCTGCTTCCTCCTCCTGGTCACGGCTGTTGATCAGGGAGGAGGAAGATCAGGTCATTAGTGTGTGTATTTAGTTCCCCTCTCTTCCAGCTCCAGTTGCCAGTTCGTCTGCGTTCTCACACCATTTGTACCCACCTTTTTCCCTCGTGTTGTCTTTCGTGTGTTTTCACCTTCTGCCTGCCCGACTTTGCCTCCTGGATTTCCTCCTCAATCGCCTGTACTGGTTTCGACCTCCTGCCTGCCCGACCTCGCCTCCTGGATTTCCTTCTCCATTGCCTGCTCGGGTTTTTGATCTTGGACTGCCTGACTTTACTTCTGCTGTGTTTTTGAAAATAAAACACTTTTGAACTGAGCTTCTTGTCTGCCGTGCAGTTGAGTTCACAAACCCTGACAGGAACAGTCTGCACTCGAATCTCACACCTTCCCTGTTATTTAAGGTTGTTATATTTTGCACAGGAATATTAACTAACTTAAAAAACCTTTTCTACAAACGAGACTGATATTTTGGTATTAGCTATTTCCAGGTTAGCTGGTGCCCCAATTTTATTATTATTTGATAAATAACTAGATTATTCAAATTAATAATGTTTCATAATTATTTATGATAATTTATTCACTTTTAAGTAATTACTCAATTACTGTAGGAGTTGTTAAAGAGTAAATAACTGTTTAATTCCATTAACTGAGACACCCTCAGTGCAGGACGGAGCGCTACCGCAAGTCCTTCATCCCCACTGCTGTCAGACTGTACAACAGGACTGTGTAGAAACAGTGACAGTATGTGAAACAACCCTGCACCTAGGACACTTTATCTAAGTCCCTTTAATTTGTAAAATTGTATATAAGATACCTCTATTCTACTAACTGTGTGTACTTTCCTTGCCCTTTCTACTAACAGTTTGCATTCCTCTCCTTTCCTCATGTGTCCTCAAGAGCTGTATGGAACAAGTACATTTCTCCACTGTGAGATTAATAAAGGCGATCTTATCTTATCTTATCTTATCTTAATAGTTTACATTTTTCATAAATTACTTCCAGTGATCTATTATTTTCAGTAATCTATTACTTACAGTAATTTTAATGCTAATAACCAGCCATAAATCCCAACAGCAGTGAATTAAAGATGAGCAACATGAGGTCCAGTGGGCGGAAGGTTGAACTGGAGTGGTTCGTCCTGGAGGGAAGAGGAAACCGATTTCATTCCAACTATAGAGAAAACCTTCTACGTCTATTATCTTCAGCATTAGTGCAGCTAAAACCAGATGCTTTCTAATTATCTGGAAGTAACACAACTACATAAATGCATACAGTCAAAGTAAATGGCATAATGGACTGAAACATGTCAATCTTTAATTTTTTCAATTATCACATTTCTGAACTGCACGTAAATATACTAGATCTGATTACTGCAATTATCTAATTACTTGCAGTGATTTGACCTTTATGGCCATGTCAATGACAGCCTTGTCTATGGTTATACAGCGCATGCACAGGTAGAGATTAGAATTAAACCTCCAATCATAAGATTGAAAGAAAATCTAGTTTAAACCACATTGGGTTTTCTCAGACACCTAATAATAAGAAGCAATAATCAATGTGTCAGTCAAACCTGTTCAAACTATCAATCATGTATGTATTTATCGTTGATGTAGGCAGGCCCGCCCCTCCCTACACGCAGAACACGCGCTGTGCGTAGGGCCCCGCGATCCATGGGGGGCCACATTTTGCGCAAGTGAATTGAATTTCCCTCGGGATTGTTGGGATTTATGGTTGGTAATTAGCATAAATAATTACTGTAAGTAATGGATTACTGAAAGTAATAGATTACTGAAAGTAATTTAGGAAAAATTGGAATTACTAATGAAGTAAACGGTTAGTTACTCATCAGCAACTCCTAGAGTAATTGAGTAATTACTCAAAAGTTAATAAATTATCAAAAATAATTTATTAATGAAAAATTATTAATTTGAATAAATTGATTATTTATCAAATAATAATTGAATCGGGGCACCACCAGCTAAGCTGGAAATAGCTAATACCAAATTTCAGTCTCGTTTGTCAAAAAGGGTTATTTAAGTAAGTTAATATTTCTGTGTAAATATAATAATCTTAAATAACAAGGAAGGTGTGAGCTTCGAGCACAGACTGTTACAAACCAGTGAATTGTCAACAATAAATACAATGATAACCAAGAATCGATCAATTCAGTTAAAATGCGTTTATTAACAAAAAGTATTTATTCAAAAATAAACCATAAATCCCAACAGGATCAATAAAGTATCATCATTCTCTGCAAATACGCAAAGGATGCGCTGCATTTTTCAGCCTGAGGCAGAAGAGAGAGAGAGAGAGAGAGAGAGAGAGAGAAAAAAAAGAGACGAAAGCGCGAAGCGTCACCATCTGACCAATCAGCGCTCAGATGGGCCGGCAGGCAGTTGTTTACAGGTAGAGAGTAGAGAGAGAGAGATGGCTTCCAAACGTCAATACAATAATAATAGTGATAATAATAATAATGATTATTATTATGTAATTGGAAGGGGGCCCCAAAAATAAAATCCTGCTTAGGGCCCCCACTTGGCCTGGATGTAGGTAACTTATTCAAATCATTGTCCTAAAAGACAAAAAAATAAACCTGCTTAAGATAAATCATTAGGCAAGGAGATGAAATCTAATGGTATATGAAAAGACAATAGTGGTACTGATACAATGAGCCAGTCCGTCTCCAGCTCAGTACAGAAGGGGGGTCGGCTGAAAACCGGGGGGGGGGGGGGTGGGGGGGGGGGGGGGGGCGATGACGTGATTCATAGTATGAGAAAACTTCTGCAGCCCAATAGTTTGATCTCAGCCACATAGAAGCGTGATACGACACAAGTTACAATTACACACTGCCACAAGTAAATATACAGATAATTATACAATTTAATAGTTTGTTGACACTTTGTTAGTTTTTTTTTTTTTTTTTTTTACATTTTTATGCAAGTTTATATTTGTGTTCCTTTGATTGACATTTAAATACAAAGTGTGTGATTTTCTAATTTTTCTGTATCTGGTTCCTGCTGCCAGGCTGCAGGAACGTCGCAGACGTTGTAGTATTTCTGGGCTTGTTTTGCCATTTTTGTATATCAATTGTGATATCAGTGACACGTGACTGAAAATATACAGCCGCCGGCTGCTCTCTGTGGCGGATTGATACGATGACGTCAGGTGTGTGATCATGTGGTGAGTTCAAGGACCACTGAAAACTTGGTATTAGAATTTCTAAAACTGTCATTGTGGTTAAAGTGGAGTTTCTTCCGAGTTTTGGGTTGTTTTGAACACAATAGTGTACTACTAAATACTAATACTACTAAAAACAATATCTATAAAAAAATGAAAAATTCCATTTTGACTGAGGGGGCGGGACAGTCCGCGTGACCCCCTCTGGATGACGGGACTGCAATGAGCATCAATTCTTGGAACGTTCCAACTTATTTTTCTTGGTTTGTCCCATTTGGATGATTCAGATACACAATTTATTTTCCACTTCAGTTGTTTTATTTCTTTCATTTACACTTGTTTTTTAGTTTGCTGGGTGAGCTGCTCCACCCAAATGACCAAGACAATGAAAAGATTGATAGTAACTTGAAATGTGGAAACATTGTGATACACAAACAATGTGACACTGTTCAAAACATTTCAGTACGGTCTTACAATAAAACAACGGCAGGCAACCACCAACACATTGTCAGTGACATTGATTGAGAGGCCATGCCACAATTAATGCGTTTTTAGGAAACAAATTCTTTTAGTTTAAGAAAGTACATTGGGTGGTGCCACAGTTAATTGGTAAAATATTAAAAGCAATTATCCTGAGGTTAAGCAGCACAAGGTTTGGTCTCAGTGAGGACATGACTTGAATAAAATGTGTCTGCAAGTTTCCAATAACTTTTTATATAAGAGTTAAATGTGAAGGATTATTGCCTGAGCCTGTGGGCAGGGTTTTAAAATGGTGAATTCATTGTTCTCACCCATGAGCCAGAAGTATTTCAGCATTTCAATATTTTTTGTGACAGCCCGACTTTCGGAACATGCACTTAGAATAAAAGGTGCTCTTAGCATTCCTAAATGTGCACTCACGGTGGACAATCCATCATAATCATGGGTGCATACTGTACATAGCTCAGTGGGCACAGCAGTCTCTTTCTATCTCAGCTGCTGACATTCAAACAAAGCACTGGCTCCTCCACTCCTCTGCAGGATCCCAATGAAAAACAACAACAAATGAATCACGGGCAACAGCAGCCCACTTTGCTCCCTTCACAGCGTATAAAATGTCAACGCGCACAACAATTCCTTACAGTGATGGATGGGTTAGAGTAACTGCTCCGTTCAGAACACAAAGCATCAACTCCACCCTGAACCACCTACACATTTCACACTTCTTTGTAAATGTCACACACAGGATTCATGAACAGATGTCATTTCATTGTTTTAAAGATGGCACAGAGGTAAAGGTGCAGCTTCACAGCAACAGCCTCATCAAAAGCCCCTCGACCAACAGTACCTGGATGAGATGGACATTTTAGCCATTATTCTGCTATAAACGCATTAAATGTGTTCGTTTTTCTTTAAATCAATACTTAAGTCTAAGTGTCTTTACTTTCTCGGTTCAATTTCGAGCAAATAGTGGAAAAACTCCTGAGAGGTGGCAGTGCTTCATGGAGTTGCTTTTGGCTGCAGTTTTCTGTCGGACAAAAGCAGAACTGGAAGTCTTCAAAATGTATTCAGAATATTGCTTTAATCATGAGCAAACCCTTGGCCTTGTTTACATGGCATTTCAAGTGAAAACGTGTCGCTTTTGCTTTTTCATTTAACAAAAGTTTCATGTTTTTATGGCAACATTTTGAAAACAATGTATGGACGGGTGATGGAGCTGAATTGTTGTTACAGTGAGAGTCCCAGGAGAATACGTCCATCTACTGAGCATGTGCAAAGCAACTATTTACGATGACCGTGGTGCACATGCACAGCATTTCAAGTTGCCGCCCTTCACCTCCGTTAACACAGAGATGGACTGTAACTGTAATCTGATTACTGGTTTGGAATCAGTAATGTATTAGATTACTCGTTACTGGAAAAAGTGGTCATAACAGAGCAGGCATCTCTAACAGCTATTACCAACCAACTCTCGTGTACTATAAATACAAAATTAGGGTTTTTCTTCCATTAGGCTGTTTACATGAGAATAATTTGTGTTTTGTTTTTTCTTTTCAAATAGGCACAATTCCTATTTTCAAAATTTTGAATCAGAAAGTTGTAAGGAAGAATTGAGAAAAATCCCATCAAAATGCTTCCACAGAAATGGACAATCTTTTGTGTAACATGAACTGCAGATGGGTAATCAATTGTTTGTAGTTTGTCAAAACTTTATATTTTGTGAGTATCAGTGAGAATTGAACAATTAAGCAAAAAGAAAGGTTTTAATTTTCTTTCTGGGAAAGCACTTTTATGCAGTCGACAAATGACAAAGAAATGGCGTAGTATAATAAAATAAAAATTACATAAAGCTTGCAGGCCTGAATACTAATTAGAAGGACACTGCAGTGTGTCGATAATAATATTTCTTCTTCAGAATGTATGTGTTTATTGATAAATGCTCTGGGAATGCAGACGCGGGAGAGAGACAGGGGAATACTGCCAGCTGCACAGGACTGTAAGTCACAGTGAGTCCCATTAGTGAAGTAGTGTGCACAGTCAACAAACGCGTCCTCTACTCAAGACTAATGTTCCACAGTCACCAGGCACAGTCAAACACGCTGTACACTTCGTCTACTATGCAGTGATGGAGAAGCAAAACCAATGATTACAAAACGGGTCCCAAATTCAATATTTGGTTTGTTTTTTTATCCGGTCCTGCACGTTCCAGTGCAATCTGCCAGAACAGCCTCCTATACTGGCAAAAGCTTGTCCCACAGCAGTGATACAGTTACTGTTTGATTGATATTATTATATATAAAAAAAAAAAAAAGGTAGTCAAAATTGAAATTGATCTAATTGGAATAATTGTAGATTATGGATTGAATATGTTCAAATCAGGGCCTTTCCGGGTGTTCTCCAGCTTCGACTAACAGACATGCTTGTGGTAATTGTTGAAAGTAACAAGGCTGCAATTTGCTGGGAGCTTTGAGGGGGACGGACCACCCCTTTGGTCTGCACATCCCACCTTCTGCTGAATTATGTTCACCACAGCGCTGCATGAAATGTACACTTGCTGCATAGTGGTTAAAGCTCCACGAGTAACCCAGAGAAATAAGCATTTTTCAATGGATGACTGAAGCAAAAGCTGACCTGAGTTGACGGCACACCTGTAGCATCATTTATGAGCTTGTGCTCCTCTGAGGATTCCCGTCATTGGGTTACAATAGCCTGCGCATAATCACAGTCAAGCCTGGCTGTTTTTGTTTCTTGTTTTTCCCCAGTGTGAATCCGTTCTTCTGCCATGCTGACTTCAGCACTTATTGCTTCATCCTGCAGATGGGACATTTCCCCACTACCTAACTGGTTTGGGGGCCTGTGGTGCCAAACATATTTCTATCTCTGAGCATCTCTACAACAAAAGGGATCATTAACGACCCCTCCACTACAAGGTGGGAGAAGACGATCCTCAGAGTGGATCAATCTGGTTCAATCTGTGTCGGAGTAACAGCAGCTGAGTCAAAGACCTACAAGTGGACCCTTTAGATCAAAGAGGTGGAATGGGCAGCATATTCAAAGGACTGTGGTCATTGGCGGCACCAGATATTTATTTTTGCCCATGCTCTGGGAGAGTCGCGTACATACAGTAAAATCTGTTATTTAAAACAACATTATGCGACACAATACAAAATATATTTATCCAGAGTGATAAAGATGAAAGGTTTACAAGCCTGCCACTTAAACACAACTGAATGGAACCTTTAACGTAAGAATGTCACTGATGGAGCCTCAACAGCAGCAGGAAGCAAAACACACTGCAAGTTTTCATTTGGGCCTCAAACACAAAGACACTGACTCCTGCAGCCAGTCACCAAAACCTCCACTGAAAGAAAATATCTGGTTCAATGGATCTAATGACACATTAATAAACACTGCATAGAGAGAACCAGGAGTCAGAGTTCGGATCAAAAACACCAAATAGGCAATAATCATCACTCACCATGAGACGTCATAATAAAACGATACGACAGTTATTATGGTTTAGAGCAAAGGCATCAGTGATTTTGTCATGTTTTATTACTATGAGTAGTCGCCAGGAAAAAAGTACTCGATTTAACAGGAAGTTGTAAGTTCAAAGGTTAATGGCTGCTCTGCAGCGATTGGCTGAATCACGTCACACTGCTTTTTATTTAAAAACCAATACATGTTTTATTGGTGTAGTTATTAATTAACCAGGCAACAAATTATAATCTCCAGACCTCGAAAAACTCTAAATAAACCACTTTTAAAATCAAGGTCAAATTTCTTGGGGTGCTATGGAGGGTGCTTTGGCTATCCTTGGGGGCGCTGCACCACCCCCGAGCCCCCCCGGCACCACCCCCGAGCCCCCCTTGGCACCTCTCAAAGCACGACTGCACCCACTTGGAGTCCAAGTCTGTTTGGAGTTCCCCATGTAAATGTGTGGACAATCTGTGGAGGCTCTCATGTTTTTCTTACAGTCTGAAAACACGAGTTCGACTGGCGTCTCAAATTAGCCACAGGTGTCGAGAGAGTGTGTACGGCTCCATGTCTTTGCTTTGGGCCTATGATGGACTGTCAACCTCTCCAGTGGACTTGCTGCATTCAGACATGGTCAACTGCGATCGGCTCCAGCACCCGCAGATCTGAATGGGATAAAGTGATGTTTTAGACAGATGAATGTAATAATGTAATTTAGTTAAGACCACAGCTCTCAATGGTCGTTCACAATGGTTACCGACTATCAACTATAACAAGACTCCGATTTAAAAATTGTCCCGTGACATGTGTTATCAGCAGGAAATTAGAAAATGTGTCGAGAGGCTATAGGGCAGTGACTCTCATTCTCGTGGAAATTAAAAAAAACAAAGAAAAAAAAACACCACAAGCCCTTGAAAGTCTGCAAAACTCATTTGCACAAAACAAGTACTGTCTGCAGGCATGTCGCTGCAGAAAAAGAAGAAGTGTCTGGTATTGGCCACATATAGTACTTGTAGTGGAGAATGAATGGTGACCTGAGGTTGCTTTCCCACATTGATAGTCTGAGCAGCAATACTTAGCTTCACAGGATGCCATAGGGCTTTTTAAAGGAGAAACACACACACACGCACGCACGCACGCATGCACGCACACACGCACACACACGCACACACAAACACACACACACACACACACACACACACACACACACACACACACACACACACACACACACACACACACACACACACACACACACACACACACACACACACACACACACACACACACACACACATTCAAGATGACCCATTGTGTTTAGGATGCAGTGGACCTGAAAGGCACACAAAGATAAGTCAGATGCAACATCTCCACACTCCCAACAACTTCTCGGTGAGTGTGTGAAGAATTAATAAGAGAAAAGCCAGAGGTGGCCGTGACCTTTAGGAAATATATGTGCACCACCACTGAGGCATTTACCATTTTTTAATTAAGTTATGTGGCAAAAGCATATCTCGTGCACCTACAGTCCGCACTGAAAAGGGTCTCTATCAGTGAGACATTATTACAAAGCCATGTTTAATTAATGAAAATATGACCCAGGTGTCAGAACTAATACATCAAAAAAGAACGTACGAAAGTGTGCAACTCGGCTGTGGCAAAGAACAAGGTGGAAGGTAAAGCTCAGATATATTATATAGGAGTAAATAATAAAGACCATTATACTATTATAATGTTACTGAATTTATTGAGGCTGCTCAGACAAATATATTCCACCTTGAACAATGACAGGCACCAGCTTCATGTATTTGCTTGTTAAAAAGCCCAGACGGTGAGGGGCTGATCCCACCAAGATGCAGGACAGAGACACATTGGAAGTCATTTTTACCTGCTGCTTTAAAGCTTTTTAATGATCAACAGAGTGCAATAATGTGTTCTCATCCCCTGATGTGCATTTCTGCCACTTGTTTCTTATCTTATTCATCAGAGATTTATTCCAGAGTTTGAATATATGATTGTGTCTTCATTTGCTTTTACTGAGAGCATTCTCCTTTTAATCAAATGCGGAGAGCGAAGTGATGCTGTTTAAAAATGGAATTTTCCTTTAATGGATTAATATAATTCTGTCCATTTCCTGTAAAGCTCTATCCCGCTCAGGGTTCGTGGGCTGCTAGGGCCACTATGGGTAAAGATATAAGCAGTGCGGTGGTGTTTCAGTCAGGGCCAGCAGCAACAAATCCCCACCCACCACACACATTATGTCCTACAGTAAATACACAATCTGAATCCAATGTAAGGCCCACTACTATGCATCAGTACTTAATCCACACCAACATGACAGCTGGTCAGTAAATAAAACATCACTGAGCAGCATCACCATCACATCATCTGCCAATCTTGCTGTTAAATCAGCCGCCATCACTCCAGAGTAGCAGATAATAACAGACATCACCTCCTGCCCATGGGCCAATCAGACAAGCTCACTTCAATGACCACGCCAAGGCTCGCGCTAGAAACTCTGCTGGCCCTAAGGCGGTCCGTCAACAACACACCGAAACCTGATTGGCTCAGGTTGGCTCAGATACTCAACATTTTAACCCAATAGCAGCATCCAGCTTCCTTCAGAGGTTAGCAATGAAGCTACTGCTAGCCCCAGCAGAGGAGAGGAGCTGTGATGCGTTTAGAGGACATAGGAGATTTGAGCTCCACAAAATAGAACCAGTCATCTTCTGGTTAAAGTTGCTAAAGTCACTAATTGATTCCAGACACAGATTTCAGAATCACTTTTTATTTATTAAAAAAACTAAGAAAAATAATTTTTGACAGGGCTAGCAGTGCTCGACCTGCTGCCCCTGACTGCATACCACTGAGTATAAGATATATACAGGACAGGGAAAACACAGCGAGACAGATGCTTAGCTTGAAATACATGTTGTTTGGACTGTGGGAGGAAAAATGTGGGCAATCAATTTTGTAATGAAGCTAAATTGCCGACCCCTATATCACTATGCAGCTTGAATACCGTATGATGAATTTAATGTTGTACATTTCATTTTATTCAGTTATTACAAAATTACATGAAAGAAACACAAATCTGCAGTCATCTTATTATCGCCTTCTCATTTCCAAGCGCATTCGTCATTTCAGGAGTTTATTGGTTGAAAAACAAAGATGTCTTTTATTTCTATGTACACTGATCAACCATAACATTAAGACCACAGATATTTGAAGTGACTATCTCTTTTTGTCATGAGGTGAAATATATTAGGCGACAACTGAGCAATTTATCTTTAAATATGATATTTTAGCCTCTGTTTACATGGTGAAAATGCCAAACTTTCAATTGTGTTTTTGTTTTCCGTTTATACAATATGGTGCTCAGAGCCACTGCAAATGCAACTTTTTGAAAATGACTCCCAAAGTGCAAAGTTTTCAAAAATGCTTCGACTGAACGCACCTTTCTGACCACAGCTGCAGTGAATAGTTCTTCTGCACATGCTCAGTAGATGGACAATAACAACGTTATAACAATGTTTGCAAGACAGCACTCGCCATGTCAGCAGATTTGAGATGCTTTAATATTAATGAGAATGAAAAATGTAAGACAGACCGTAAATTATGTTCTGCCAAAATATGAAGAGGAGGCAAATGATAGTTTGTTCAACACCAGCAACTTCATCACCAGAGACATGCGGACCAGTATGATGCTGCTCACTTTTATTTACAGTTAAGAGTAATGAGCCATACATGCTAGAGTTTCAAGGCTCACACACCAATGCCACATGCTAAACATTAATATGACTGATACACTTCTTAACAGCAAGCTGGAGTGTGTGTGTGTGTGTGTGTGTGTGTGCTTGCTTGCACGCATGCAATATGCATATATATATATATATATACAATGTGTGTATATATGTATAAATATGTGTGTGTGTGTATGTGTATGTATATATATATATATATATATGTACACACACACACATATATATATATACACACACACATATATACATATACATATATATATAATAATATTAATTAACTGATAGTTTTAAAGGTTTAAATCATTTTCAGTGATTTTAATACTCTGATACCGGTAATTTAAGACACTTACGGGTTGCTGGCTAATGAACGCAGGTTCATAGCTGGGACAACCCGCATTGCTTTTAAATCATTTTGGTGTTTTATTGCATTTTGTGTCAAATTACTCGAACTATTAATTATTGATTTTATCGCTCAGTTAACCTGATAACAACTTGAATGGTTTCTAAAGCTGTTGATCATTGACTTTGTGGCAGATAATTATTCTTTATTAATTAATAAATGAACAATTTATTCTATTAATAACTAGGATTGTTCTTTAATCATTTTTCAGTGGTTTTCGTGCATCCACATTTTGATTATGTGGTATTATTAACGGACTATCTCACAAGCTTATTCAGTTAATAATCCTAACTGCCTCAAACTCATTTTCAACTGTTCAGTGCATTCAAGTAACTCTTTATCTTAATTGATAAACCACAGCTTTATTTAATGAAGACCAACTTCTATAATCCATTGTTTTGGTGGTTTAGCGCTTGTGATCAGCAATCATCAACGGGTAAAGAGCACTTTGCTCCAAATGACTTCCGGTGGTTTAGAACCTTACGGTAACCGCCCACCACAGTAATTTGCATATTCCGATCTAACGCTGACCCCAACACTCTCTTGTGCCCATGCTGACATATCATAGACATGGAGGGCTTGTATCACGTTATGTTTTCTGTTTTGCGGCTGCAGGACGTTGGAGGGTTGTTGACATTAAAGCTGGCTGCATGCAGGAAGTTGAAGTGACGATCCGCTTGCTAACAGCTCCGGCCTGCGTGCAGATCAAGCACTGGCCGCTAATATCAAACTAAACTGTTTTGTGAAGTCAGAGTTAAACTGCCGCTTTTCCTGCTCCACTTTGTGCTTTTTCACGCTGCAGGTCATGTTTAATTTTAACTCACTGCTTGATGACGGGTGGTTTCGGAAGTAGTGAAATTAAAACCCCTGAATGTCCGAGCGGAGCAGCATTGACGTCATTACGTCAGCTGCACTTAGAAATTCCTTGGCTCAGCCCACCTACTGAGGACCTCTGTTCTATAGCATGATGTGAGCTGCAACATACATTTTGTTAAAGAAAACACCTTTCAGAGTTCTACTGGTGTCAAGTTATTCAGATTGACATCCATTCAGTTACACACCAAACAATATTGGGATTTGATTTGAATGATTAACTGTTTTCCCATCTTCAGCAACCCTTCATACAGAAACCATGACAATGAGGTGACAGCAGGATCCATCCATCCATCCATCCATCCATCCATCCATCCATCCATCCATCCATCCATCCATCCATCCATCTCAAGCATTTATCCATCAGGCTAGATTACCAACCACTGGGCCTTGCTCTGTTTTATTGAATATTATATGTTAAATCTCAAAGATGAGGAAGACGCATCGATTGAGAAAAGATAAGACTCTGTGTCTGCAGGGTGTGATTTGTGAGGAAAGTGGAGGGATATGTTTCTGACGAATGAGGGGTGGCCTTTTTCCTAGCATGCCTTCGTCCCTGAATTTTAAGAGGAAATCATCACTGAAAGAGATAAGTGAAGGGGAGGGCATACATCTGATCCCCCACTGCTATGAGAACAATTCAGCAGTTGAGGGAATACGTAGACCATGGGGGGGATATTGGCAGAAGTCACACCGTGCAAATGGGTCAAGAACTACTATTTTAAAAACCTTGATCAATTTTCATGTGTGCATGCAATAAGTCCAGTCAGTTCAGTATGATGATGGCTGTGTACGTGCATCAACATGATTTTCTCAGAAAGAGTACAACAGGTTTGATTCTGCTGAGTTTGAATGTTCACCATTTCCATTCTTCCCGATTGAAACGTAATTGTTTTGTCTCCCTGATAGCACAAATTGCCTCTATAATGTGGGTATACACAAGGATTAAGGTCTGTAAAGCAGTAAAGGATTTTTCTCACACACTCAGATTATATCACAACAAAATACTATGACTCAAAGCGATCAAATAAACAAGCAAAATCAGTTTCATGATGTCTTAATCAACAGTCTATCATTAAAAATATATATAAATCTCCCAAAACTGCTTTAAGGTAGAGAGAGTGGGACATAAAAACACTGTTGATGAAAATGCATCGCCTGGGAAATTTACTGCAATGTCTTCCACGACTGGGGCAGCTGGAGCACTAATAGGTGTCCAAACAGACATGAGTGCTTAAATGACTCAATTTAAACGTGCCTGCAAGCGAGACTCATAAAGAGCGAGGGAGATCCTGACGGGATGAATTCACGAGCACACAAAGGGGCGACTCCTTAAACTGGCTAGTGCACCTTACAGGGTAAATCGGTTATTTACATTGAAGTGCAAAGCAAAGCAATTTCATGCATGAGGAAAAATGATCTGTTCTGTATTCTGTTGTTTATTAGGAATCTATGTTAGGGATTAGAACATTTCAAACTTGAATGACTACTGATGATAGTACCTAAAATGAAGACCTTACCAGCAGATGGACGTAAATGCTTGAATGAAATATGGAGATTGCACATTTTTCAGTGATATACACACACACACACACACACACACACACACACACACACACACACACACACACACACACACACACACACACACACACACACACACATATATATACAAATAGTGACTGGGAGCTTTTACAATTTGAAGTGACCAATAGGGTCTCACGTGAATGTTGCTAATAATTAAATGTGGCAGGAGGGAGACGTGACCATTTTTGAGATAAAGTTAAAAAAGAAAGTGGCTGGGGTATACCACTTTCACATCCACCTATTCCTTTCCTGCCACTTTCTATTGACTTTAATGTCAATGCATTAATCGACTTCATCACTGAGCTTGTATTTGAAACCAAATTGACTGTCACTCCCTGCGTGATGTCCTGTCATGACATGTCATGTCCTTCAAGTCTCCTATAGTCCACAATCAAGAGGATTTTTGGCTGCGGGAGGCAAGCTGAGTATCAAGAATAAACCCATGCACACCAAAGGCCCTGCTACTCCCCTTATGAAGCCGTAAGAACAAGAAGATTCAGCAGTGACGTCAGTCAGATGCCAAAAAAAGGCTTTTTCTGAAGAACTGTTCCTACTCCGATAAGAAGCTGTTGAACTCACAGGCCACGCCCCCCACAGCAGGTCACGCCCCATCACAGCAGGCCACGCCCCCTCACAGCAGCCGCACATCTGTGAAGCAACGTTTTAACTTTTCAACTGCACAGTTTATTTCTCTCCTGTGCTTTCAGAATAGATTTCTCTGAGACAAGAGTGTTTTTGTCCGAGCCACGATGTTGGTCCAGTTTTAACTACAGGAGCAGACAGCTTTTTGTGATGCGTTCAGGTGCATCCTGTAGGCCTGGACCCCGACATTTTAATGAGCTGTGTCGCTCAGACAGAGGCGATATTACAAGCTAAATATGATTAAAATATGACTTAAATACACCATTAAATAATTAATAAATGTGTCATTAATTGATCAAAATTTAAATAAACTATATAAATGTTGTCATTAATTAATTAAAATGTCAATTCATTTAATTTAAATCACATTATAAAATTATATAATCACTATTTAGTTAATTATTTCATTTTCCTAAATGTGCCAAAATTAAATGAATACATTTACCATTAAATTATTAATTAAATGTGTCATTAATTAATTAAAATTAGAGTTAAATATAAATGTGTCATTAAATGTGTCATTGATTAAACTATGAATTAATTTGATGTAAAAACATATTTAATTATTTCACTATTTAATTCATTATTTCATGGTCTGGTGTTGCACAGCTTCATGAATTGATCTTATGTGACAAACTCAGGACACATGATTTGGCTTATTTTAATGTGAATAGTTGGCAAAACAATGATAGGTAAAAAACCAATACACACATGCATGCATGCACGCACACACGATGAATAAGCAGATGGTGCACTGCACAGATATTTTTAGTTATAATATGGATACATTATAAACCCATGTCAGATACACCAATAAACAAGTTATCAGTAAGAACCAAACCTAGATTTTTTTATTTTTTTTAAATTAATTTCAGGCACATAGCTCTTTATATTTAATGAATATCCATATAGTCTGTGTGTGTGTGTGTGTATATCACCAGTATACCAGTATACCAGTATATATCCATCCATCCATCCATCCATCGTCTGCCACTTATCCGGGGCCGGGTCGCGGAGGCAGCAGTCTGAGCAGAGTGGCCCAGACTTCCCTCACCCCAGACACTTCCTCCAGCTCTTCCTGTGGCACCCCAAGGCGTTCCCAGGCCAGCCGAGAGACATAGTCCCTCCAGTGTGTCCTGGGTCTGTCCTGAGACCTCCTACCGGAGGGACATGCCCGGAACACCTCCCTGGGGAGGCGTCCATCCGAAATAGGTGCCCGAGCCACCTCAGCTGGCTCCTCTAGATGTGGAGGAGCAGCGGCTCTACTCCGAGCTCAGATGATGATGTCATGGCTTTGGAAGCTCCCGATAGGTTAGCTGACAACATGTGAGTTAATTGAAGGCATACCTGGGGATGTATTTTAAGGACACGCCTCAAAAACTCTGCTTCCTTGTTTGATATCATGGGAAAATCAAAAGAAATCTGCCACGAAATCAGGGAGAGAATCGTGGAGCTCCACAAGTCTGGTTCACTCTGGTGCAATTTCCAGATCCTTGAAGGTGTCGCATTGATTTGTTCAAACCATTATACACAAGTGTAAACATCATGGGAATGTCCAGCTATCACACTGCTCAGGAAGGAGACAGGCTCCATGTCCCAGAGATGAATGTGTTTTGGTTTGAAATGCTCAAATCAACCCAGAACAAAAGCTGAAGGCCTTGTGAAGGTGCTGGCTGAAGCTGGTAAGGAGGTGTCATTATCCACTGTGAAACGAGTCCTGCAGCGACATGGGCTGAAAGGCTACTAGAGGAGAAAGAAGACATTATTCCTAAAGGAACGTAAAAAACCCAACAAAAAACGGATTACAGTTTGCAAAAAGGCACGAAGACACCTTAACTTGTAGAGACGTGTCCTGTGGTCTGAGGAAACTAAAGTGGAACTGTTTGGCCGTCATGACCACCGTTACATCTGGAGGAAAAAGGAGGAAGACCTGGGAACACCATACCAACCGTGAAGCATGGAGGTGGCGTCATTATGTTGTGGGGCTGTTTTGCTGCAGCAGGAAGTGGACCTCTACATGGAATAGACGGCATCATGAAGAAAGAACATTACGTGGAAATATTAAAGCAACATCTCAAGACATGAGCCAGGAAGCTAAAACTTGCAAATGGGTCTTTCAAATGGACAGTGACCCTAAATATACAGCCAAAATAGTTAAGAAGAGGCTTGAGGACAACAAAGTCAGTGTCTTGGAGTGGCCATCACAAAGCCCTGATCTGAATCCCATCAAAATGTGTGGGCAGATCTGAAAAGGCGTGTGCCAGCGAGGCCACCGACAAACCTGACTCAGTTCCACCAGTTCTGTCAGGAAGAATGGGCCAGAAGTCCAGCAGAGTCATGTGAGAAACTTGTGGAAGGATAACCAAAACGTTTGACCCAGGTTGTGCAGTTCAAAGGCAATGCTACTAAATACGAAGGAAATGTATGTCAACTTTTGACCTCAAAGGAAGTAATAAAAATTCTCTAAGAAATTCTCTCTCTCAATATTGTTGCATTTTGCAAAATGAAATAATTTTGGTCATTGTATCTGACCTGAAACAGGAGAGGTTTAGTTTGATTTAACTTCAGACAGTGAGAAAAAAAGTATATATATATATATATATACTGCAATGATTATATATGTGTTTGATGTCAAATTAATTGATATGTTGATGAATTAATGACACATTTAATTAATTATTTAATGGTGTATTTATTAATTTAATGTTGGCACATTCAGTCCACCATTGAATCTTTCTTGAGTGAAGGTAGTTGTAATGTGCATTTAATGCTGGGAATGTCTATCTTGGAGGGAAATGTGTTTCTGGCAGCAGTTGGAGGTGAATTGTGTGTGTGTGTGTGTGTGTGTGTGTGTGTGTGTGTGTGTGTGTGTGTGTGTGTGTGTGTGTGTGTGTGTGTGTGTGTGTGTGTGTGTGTGTGTGTGATTGAAGAGAAGAACAGCTGCTGTTCTTCCTTTTTGCTCCAAGATTGGTGCTCCCAACCAGGCCAGTGTGCGTTCCCAGCGCGGCCGTCTTGAATGGGAAGCACCAGCAGCGAGATGCAGACCTGTGGAGCCGGCATTGACAGATAAGCGAGGGCGCTTTGGTCAACAACAGAGCGACACAATAGAAATGCTAATATCGAACTGGAGAGTTGTCGCAAGATGTTTGCTACTGAGATTTGATTGAATCCCACCTCACGATGTGACCACGCCAAATCTGATCCCCGCTGCTTATCTGCAAGAGACTTGTTGATGGCTTGAATAGAGAATTGTAATCACTGTGGCCTTTTCTCAGCATGAGGCTTTTCAAGAATAAACATGTCCTCCTGCAACCAATTGGAGGAGAGGGTTGGTCCTACAAGCCATTTGTGGCCATTCTCCTTCACCTCCTCATGCTGCTTTTGAGACTGAAATGACAACAATTTTTCTTTTTGGCTTTTGGGCATATTGCAGGTCACCCAAAGGGGCTGTCTTAACTAGTAAACTGTCGTTTTCTTAAATGTGTCTTATTATATAGACAGTTTCATATGGGCCTTGTTCCAAAAACTTTGTATTCAAGGGTTATTGCTTTTCCTCCATTTGAATATTGGCTCATACCATGTGCCAGGGCAGAGCTGCCCAATTGTGTGAGGAGTCAAAGGGGAGGAGCCTACCTTGATTGTGATTGGCTAAACACCTGATGACACTATATAGGGTTTGATTTCTGATTGGCTGCTTGGAGCAACACACTTTTTAAAACCTGGAACAAGCCAGGGAGAGAGAGGACACACTTTCTTCACTTCTGGGGCGTCGTTCCAGGTATGGAGACGATTAGTACTGCTGGAAAACCTTTGGAAAGAGAACGTTGCATAATATGTCTGCTTTAACATATCCTAAATCATGGGTGTCAAACATCAGGCCCGTGGGCCAAAGCCAGCCTGCAAAGAGAGTCTAATCCGTCCCACCATTCCACAAAGAAAATTGTAAAAATGTAATAGAAAGCATTAATTTAAAAAAAACTTTTTTAAAAACACATTTCCAAGCTGAAATATTGGTCATGCCGTGAAAGCTAGCTACTTCATTGCTTATAAACTAGCCTCAAAGCCATTCTGTCAGGAAAAATTTGCATAATGCAACAGCTATAAGAGAAGTTTTTCTTGACATTTCTAGTATTTCATATTAGAAAGAATTAAAATTGCCTTTATGTTTAGATTATAATAATGTTTTTTTTTTATCACAAAGAAAAGTTTTAAAGTTTAAATTTAAACTTTCTCTGTGAAAGGTCTTGATTGACAGGTAGTATTGTCCACTGTTACATTCGGTCAAAACAGCTGCAGTTTGTCCCGTCAAACTGTGTCTCACCTAGTTTTATAGTCTCATTTTTAACAGTACAATGTTAAAAATACAATGCAATACAATACAGAGTTAAGATTAAAACAGCTGCACATGTTTACCTGTACCAGAAATCATTCAAAACAGTGCGATTACGCTGAGGGAATGTTGTTTTTATGGTTTGGCATTCAAATGACCACACATATCAGCACAGACATTAAAGATATCGTTATACGTACATGCAGATTTACACAACATTTTACACACAAAGATAATCCCAGCAAGGTTTAGTGTTTGGGCCTGATATGGCAGAAGGAACAAAGCTTTTGCATCTACCTTTGAGATTTGTAGTGATGAGGGGGGGTACTCTCAGTGTCACTGGCTGTTGTGAATGCGAGGTGTGTCATGGCTCTTTCATCCAGTTTAGAGATGTTGGGCGTGGAGCACCATCGCAAGGTCGGGACTCTGGGACTTTCTCCCTCTTTTCTCTCTCTCCTTCATTAAATCTGCCCACACGTATCCTGCCACCGCGTGTGTAAACTGTTGGGATAAGCTCTCCACGTAGCCACATTTAGCATCCGAACCGCTAACTTGTGCCGCTGTGAAACATCCGTATCGTCACCAGAGTTTGACTGCATGTCTCAACATCCAGTTAAGCTCCGGTAATGATTCTGTCCCGGTGAGACCGTTTGCTCCGAGCGTCCCCCACACATGTGCGCGACGGACGTCTTGTTTATGTGGTCGCCAAGCAACCGCTGCGTCCCCAGAAAGAGCGAGTTGAGCGCCTCTCGTGGCCGCGTGTGTCATCGCAATCTCTCTTTACACCCATCTGGTGGTCGCATCACGTCATTGCGCTCTCCCTATGTGCCGCGCACCCTGACTGGTCGTCATGGTCACCGGCCGAACCAGATGCCTCCCTCTGGTCTCCGTTCGAGGTCATTACACCCACTCACACTGACCCTCCAAGGTCCGCCACCACCTGGTGGACACTCGTGGTAATTACACCCCCACTCAGACTCTCTCTCTCACACACAGACACACCCACACACACACACACACACACACACACACACACACACACACACACACACACACACACACACACACACACACACACACACACACCCTCTTTCTTTGTACATAGTGTTGCTGTTTAGTAGATTAGATTTCCGTGTTAGATGACGTTTGTTACTTGATTGTGTTGGTTTTTGAAATAATTTGAGTTATTTATGAATTAATACATTTCTGTAAATAAACGCCTGTTAGATGAATTAATGGATTCCTGGTAATTATTGTGTATTTATTGTGACAATTCACTGGTTTGTAACAGTCTGTGCTCGAATCTCACACCTTCCATGTTATTTAAGATTGTTATATTTTGTGCAGGAATATTAACTTAAATAATCTTTTTTACAAAGAAGACTAGCTGGTGGTGCCCCAATTTCATTATTATTTGATAAATAACCAATGTATTCAAATGAATAATGTTTCATAAATAATGTTTTTTGATAATTTATTAACTTTTAAGTAATTAGTCAATTACTTTAGGAGTTGTTAATGAGTAAATGACTGTTTGCTTCCATTAATAATTAACATTTTTAATGATTTATTACTTTCAGTAATCTATTAATTACAGTAATTTTAATGCTAATAACCAACCAGAAAGCCCAACACAACATGTGTATGCCTGATGAGTTTATAGTGTATAGTACAAGTAAAGTGTATAATGTGTAGTAAAAAAAAAAAAGCATTCTTGTGCGGTGTCAGAGGGACCAATCAGTGTACAGACAGGAAGTTGAGTTTACGATCCAACGTGTGTCCCAGATCATTGAGTTTTCCAACATGTTTTATTGTCTTGCCTCGCATAAATGAAGGTTTTAGATTCAAGTTTGATGAGTTGAATCCTCTGTTTTGTTAAAGTTTCCTCTATTAGATTGAGATAACTGCCCATGCTGCTGAAAATGGGATGGTTATTATTAGTTCATTACTGCACGTGATACACTTGAATTAAGCTTGAGACTTTGTGAGTGGGGTTTGCATGTTCTCCCATGAAAGACTTTGCATGCAAGACTCGTGCTATTTGGTAATTATTAAATGCTTTTATTTTTGAATACGTGCTAGAAAACTACCCAATGTTTACCACGTCTTTTGTCCACTGTCGGCTCGGACTCCAGTTTCTAGTTGTGATGGAAGATGTAGGATCCATATATGATAGCAAAGAGTGCTGTGATGTACTCAAACACCAATATTATTTCATGAATTATAATATTGGCATTTAAGAAAAAATACTCTTATAACAATCCATATGTCCCGAAATGACTACACATTATGTGTAAGTATTTAGAATACCAGCTCACTGCATGGTTTCAGGCCCTCATTAGAGCAATGGTAATGACTTGTATTGATTCCAGCGCAGCAGCACTGTCTCCATACTCTGCCCCAGGCTGTAAAATGTCAGTATCTCAAGAGTCTGCCAGCTTCTCTTTATGCATCTGTAATAAACTCTTGCTCTCATTACTGGTAACATTTTCAAAAGAAAGTGATTTGATTTGATTCTTTGTTTTTTTTGTTGTTGTTTTTTTCTCTACTTGCACAGAGTAAACCAGGCATGAATATGTATTGTTTGTTTCAACACATTTTGGGGAAATCGTGTTTATAATTTTGTCAGTGCAGATTTGGTTGCCTATTGGTGCTGTCATGCAAAAGGTTCCTGTTTTGTTTCTCCGCCTTTGAAAATGTGCTCTGGGTTTCTCTGGCTTAATCAGACAATGTGGTCTTGATGATTATATTTATGCACTTGGAAAATTCCTGGGCCAGACATATTTAAACAGGATCCAATGAAGCGTCCTCGATAATGTGTTTTTACATTAACAATGTAAGTGGCAACGGTGTGAATAGTGTTCCTTATTGCATCGCAGTCAAAGAACAATCACCGGACTGTCAAATATGACTATGAAGCTGATTGCATCTTTCAACTCAGGCTAACACATATATCTGGAAATTGAGCATGGCTGTGCTGTGCAGAGACGCACGATGCTCGCAGGTTTCTCCTGGAGAATGGATCAGGTCGTCACGGGGCTGATTGCCAGTTGCTGTTGTGCACATCGAGTCGGAGGCAGTGACAATTGATGTGAGAGACTTCTCTCATTTTACAGCTCAGCTCTTAGCCTTTACCTCAACCAGCGTTCATGTCTGTTCTTTCAGCACAAACACACCTCAGGAGGATGACAAAAACAAACCATCAGCGCTAACTGCATCTTTACATCAAACATTTCTCGATTTATTTTCAAAGCTGATAGAAATACATTGGAAGGAAAATGAATCGTGGCTGTAGTGTGATATTTACTCCTATGCAGCTTAGCTTTCATTATGAAATCTGGTGAGTTGACTTTGTGTGTTGTGCGCTGGAAAAAACATCACAATGCCCCAGGCCATGTGCTGTATGGAGAGATCAGGCTTGTGTCTGCTCTTGTTATATGTGACTTACTTTTTATGTACCTTTATGCACAGTGGATTAGTGATTAATGCTCTCATACTTGGTTTGAATTGGTCTGAATTCACCACAGGTCTGAGTGTGAATAACTGTCTGTCTCTTTGTATACTCTGCCTTCATCCATACTCAACTGGGATCGGATGCAACCTAAGATTTGATAAAATAGTGGCTGGAAAGATTGATAGATGACAGATTTTTAATATTTTGTTATGTCGAGGCTTTTTTCATAATTCCGTTTTTCTAGGTCAGCCACACTCCTTTCTGCCTTTCGTCGACTGTAAAACATTTATTTGTTTAAGAAACATAACAAGACACTTAAGAGTCTGCAGCACACTGTGGAAACTGCCAATTGCTTTCATTTTGATGGTTTCTGAGAGTGTGAGTGTCTGTCATCGCCGTCGTAAACTTTCATCCTTCTGAGAGCCTCAATGATGTTTCCTCACATTCAGTTCAGACGGCCAAATTGTGAATGGGTACACTTGCTACTAGGATTAATGGGAATTATGGGAATTGATCTTATGAGATATATTAATTTGTCTCTAAGTGAATAAATGTACCTGCATTTAAAAAGAAATAAACACAGTCATCCAGTTATTTCAAGTAATTTCATCTGATGAATGCTGATCAAATATAACATACAGTAAAAATGCATAACGTTATCAGTAACCATTAATATGTAACACTGCTTTCGTAAAAATTCCTATTAAAAATCTTATGTAACTCATTATACAGAAAATACGAGCAGGAACACATTATATTACACACTATGAACATAAATTACAGAAAACTTAGTAACATTATTATAAACATACCATAAATAACATTATCAATAATAACCAAATTCAAATTCAACACCTGAATTCCTAAAAGTCATACAAAATACCAAAATACATTAAACAGCAACACAGCGGACAATTAATAAGGACTAATGCCGACACATCTGGTTTTCCCACGTGATTTTTTTAGGTTTTGAGAAAAAGTGTTCCAGTCTACAAACAGCTTTCGGCTGTCCAGAAGCTGATTCCAGAGTTTGACGTCTTTAAATGAAACGGCTGTTTGTACCGAGGTGGAGGATGTTTTGGGGATGGCACAGTTTCTGTGAGCCTTTATGTTTTACATTTTAGTTAAAACCTAAAAATGCTCATTGATTCCAACAAACAGAGATCAATCAGTCTAAAGCTGATCTCTGATGTACGGCTTTCAGTCTGTTTGTTGTAGGCAGTTTGTTGCACCTTGTTTTGGTTTTGTTCATCATTATTGCAGACAGTCTGTATGTTTGCTGATCATCCTCTCCTTGAGTCAATCATCTCTTTGAATATGGATAATTATCCCCTCTGTTTGTCATGGTCCGAGCCTCGATCACACAACGGGCTGCAACAGAGCGAAGAGCCAACGTTCCGCCTCACAATGTAAACATGGAGCCTGTTGTGTGTTGGAAGTGTCATGTCTTATCTTGAGCACAGATTTCAGGGACCAGGAGCAGCGCACACAGAGTATAAACATCATCACACACTGCCCCCGCAAATCTCTGCTCAGCATTTCAATCAACCTGAGCCTCGTAAATACACCATTTTGCCAAAAGTATTTGCTCATCTGTCCAAATCATTGGATCCAGGTGTTCCCATTATTTCGATGGCCACGGGTGTATTAAATCAAGTATCTCATCATGTGAACTATTTCTACAAACATTTGTTAAAAAATGTGTCAGGGGCTCAGTGAATCCCAGCATGGTACACTGACAGGATGCCACTTGTGCAAAAAGTCTGTGAAAATGTCCGCACAATCAACTGTTAGTAGTACTTTAACAATGTCGAAACTTGTGACGGCCAAATGAAGCTTCATGAAACACCGTCAGTCTTTCCTGAAGCCACCAGATGGCGCTGTCTGTTCAACACATGTTTGAAAGCACGTTTCATCGCCAGTCTTTCAGACTCTGTCTTCAAACCAAGAGCTCCATCTCGTGAAGTCAGAAAGTAAAGAAAGTGGTTCATGAAGCTTCATTGAAGCTTGCCTGCTCAGGCGTGGCCCTCCGGGGGGGCTGTGTGGTGGTTCTCCCTCCCTATTCGCAGCTGGATTGGTGGCGGATGGGATCTTGTCGTGGGCTGGTGGGGGCCTGACTGGTGGCCTGGGGAGTGGGAAGCATCCCCTTCTCTATACTCTCCGTCTGGTGCCTTCCAGGTTGGGGCGTGGCTCTACGGGGTGGACCGCCGGGGCCTCCCCGGGTCTGGGGGGGCCGCCGGGTGTCGGGGTGGCAGCGTCCAGGCCTGATGGTCTCGGGCCCCGGGGTGGTGCTGCAGAACAGTTCCAACCACACGCACACACACACACACACACACACACACACACACACACACACACACACACACACACACACACACACACACATCCACTCCACATCCACATTTGCTGCTAAATTTTCTTGTTTTCTGCTATTGTTCTTTCAATTATCAAAATCCAAATTTTTGTTGCTTTTGCTTGAGTTATTGTGGTTTTTTGTTTTGTTATATTGCCTACCAGCTAATTTATACTCCTGCTAGAAAATCATGTTACTGTCTAGCTAGAGCTGCTCAGGCTGGTTTAATCTAGAAAATCATGTCACTGTCGAGCTAGAGCTGCTGAGGCTGGTTTAATCTAGAAAATCATGTTACTGTCTAGATAGAGCTGCTGAGGCTGGTTTAATCTAGAAAATCATGTTACTGTCTAGATAGAGCTGCTCAGGCTGGTTTAATCTAGAAAATCATGTTACTGTCTAGATAGAGCTGCTCAGGCTGGTTTAATCTAGAAAATCATGTTACATTCTAGCTAGAGCTGCTGAGGCTGGTTTAATCTAGAAAATCATGTTACTGTCAAGACAGAGCTGCTCAGGCTGGTTTAATCTCATAACAGCTGGAAGATATTTGGATCAGTGTGATAGGTCATGCATCCAACTTTGTGGGAACAGTTTGGAGACGGCCCCTTCCTGTTCCAACTTGACTGCACACCAAACACAAAGCAAGATCCATGAGCGAGTTTGGAGTTGAAGAACTTGACTGGCCTTTGGGACGAATTACAGCAGAGACTGTGACGCAGGATTTCTCATCCTCCCAAATGGCCATAAATTATTTTAAGCACACTCCTAAACCCTGTGGAAAGCCTTCCTAGAAGAGTTGAAGCTGGGTGGACCAGCATGTTAAATAATGTTTTAAGAATGGGATATCACTCAAGTTCGTTTGCGAGTGAAGGCAGGCGGGCGAATACTTTTGGCAATATAGTGTCTAACCAACTTGTTTTGGATGAGCTTGATCATCTTCGATTTAAAGCCTAATTCACTTGTAATTTCTTAGTGTCCACATGCAATATGGTGCACCAAGAATCACATGTATAGCTATTGTGTGTTATGTCCTAATCGAGAGAAGCTGGTCTAATTACACCAGCTGTCCATTTTCATCAAATATAATAAGATCAACATTTTTAATTGAAATAAGTTCTTGATCAGATACAGTGGTGTTGTATTGCAGGGGAGTCTTCCTCTCATCACAAACCTCCTGAAAGGATCTGTTACTTAACTGCTTTTAATGTATCTGTACACACAGGATTGATTATTGATTAGATTTACTGATTAACTATTTCATAAGCATTGGAGCTATTTAAGCGGTTGTTTTAAATAAATGGTAATTAGGAAAGTTATTTAGAGAAAGATGCTTCAATATTCAGATTCTTAGAAATAAAATAGGATATAGTCAGGATATATTTGTGACTAACTTAACTACATACAAACACCAGCTGACAGCTCTCCTAATGAACAGCTAATTGGCTACATTACAGCTACTGAGGACGGAGGCTTATATTAATAATGTTCACAGTCTTTCACCCGTAATTCTTGTCGTTAGGAGAATTACATTAGTTCGGGAATGTTTGTGAAATTTTGAAAGCTTCAGGTAAATACTTAACCAGCAGCTAACTGCAGACAGCAGCACTGCAACTCTACAACTGTTATAAAGTATGTAGAGTCACAGACTTCACATTCCCGATTTAATGCAATGATCAGACGACAGATAATCAGTCTGAACAAAAGAAAGACCTCATAGTCAAAACTTGATCACAACAAACTCAAAAAGCAGCTGGCTTGTGGCCTGTTAATATGAAAAGTGTTGAGTTTTCAGCCACAAACACTGCAGCCTCTGCAGCGCCTGCCATCCTCTGTGAATTAGGGCATGCACCCCCAAATCACTAACCCAATATAACCCTTGGCAATAAGGAAGTATTTTTTATTGCCCCCATACCACAAAATTACCTCGATACATCAGCAGGAGTTGAAAGGGTTTTTGATCAATCCCAGTGAATCAAAGCTTACTTCCTCAAGGCAAAGGTTTCTTATTTGCTTTCCTTTTCACAAAGAAATTCTTGCAATGAGCAGCTGAGAGACAGTGCTACAAGGCAGTGAGAGCATATAATAAAGACAAAGCATGTCGACACACTAACTTTAATAAAGAGACAGGACACACTAAAATGAGTTACCAAAATCATCTGCGGAAACATTGCCAGTCATCACACTGTGTGCCCAGAGTGCACGGACAACAAAGCCTCATATGACTCTTCTTCATGCTGTTTTTAACTTAATACGTCTCAGAAATCTGGGAAAAGTTCAAAACTGGAGGAAGAAAAAAATGATGATTTAACTACGAAATAAAAATGAAAATGCAACTTTGCACTTCGGTGTTTTGCTTCAGTGAATCCTTGAATAATTTCACTCTAATAAGAATAAAGTGTTATGCAATAGTATCTAAGGGCATTTAATATAAGATGAGAAGAATGCACAGGTGAAGGCAGTGAGAATTTCTTTTATCTTGGTTGATTACTTCCACTTTAAAGGTTAAAGCTGCCTGAGTTGTGGCAGAAGCACACATACACAAATATTCACACACTCACACAGTTATCCTAATGTTGTTTCGTCACACCTGTTAATAGACATGATGTTTCAGCATTAGAAAAAAGAAAAGGCTGTAAGTTTCAGCATCAGAGTGAAGGCTAGTTTTCTAATTGTATGCTCTTATTATCCACTCAAATGTTTGAGGAGAATGATTCTGTTTGTATTAATATTGGCGGGAAATCAAATATATTGAGTGTGCAAACTTGGGGTGTTGTGGATTTTTTTGAGAAAAGACACTGTGGAGAATCATGAGGTCTGCATTTGGCGCTATTCCGACAATAAGCATCAATTAATAATATCTCATATACTCAGTGTAATGTTCCAATTATTATATTCTGGGATGAATAACTTCTCTTGACTTCTCTTGAACGTGATCTGATTTTGGGTTCCTGCATATCCACCATTACGACCACAAACCGATAACATTAGTCGCGGTTCCACCACACTTTCTATACCGAGGGACCGGGTTAGTGGCCCCACTGAAAAAGTTGTGGATGGTACGGAAAGGAAGCGCGACCCCCGGCTACGATTTTCCTCCACCCCTCCGTCGAGGTCCCTGGCAGCGAGGAACGTGTCTGTGAGGAGGAGCGACGCCGCCGTCTGCTGATTGGTCGTGACGATCATCACTCTTGACTTGCCCACGACATTTAAGTCATTTGTCATCCGTAAACCCTCCATTGTTGTTTACATGCACTGCTTTGCGCTCACTGGTTGTTTTGTTAACTGGGTTTATTGAAACATCGGTGCGCGACACAACATGGCGTCTTTTAATGAGATACGGACGCTCCTCTCAGGAACAGGAGGCGGAGCTTCAGCAGAAGTTGGGCGCTGCTGTTCACAATGAGAACGTTTAACCTGAGTCACAAGAGAACGACTTGACGGCCGCCAATCGCTTCCGTGTTCTTTGCTTGACGCGTCTCCGAGTCGTTCACAACCCCGCCGACAGTTTTACCCTACTTCCTGTGGTGGGACCGTGACAGAGTTGGTCCTGGGTGTGCTTTGTCGTACCGTAACCTCCCGCTCTGCCCCGCACTGAAAGAAAGAAAAAATGCAATAAAACTTCATAGGATGGATTAAAAGAGGTAAAAGACTAAATCAAATCTGATATGGGAAACAGGCGCCTTTTTTGTCTCCCTTTCGACAATTTTCAAAAATAATGATTCAAGAAAGAAAGCCAAGAATTCCCAATTGAACATAAAATTAATTGAATAATAACAACAATTCAATTATTTGTGTGCACGTGTGTCAAAAGTATCAGATGCAAGCAATTTGAGTCTACAAGCTTGTTCATGTCTTGATCTTTACATTAAAGGGTAACTGAAATGTTTTTCAGATTTCATCTTTAGAAAGAAGAATAAATATGCTTTCGAAAGGTATATAACATTCCCAGATAAAAGTCCGAATTCCGACCCTTTTAATTGACTTTACATGATGCAGCAGACGACGGTATATTTGCGGGCCATAAATGTGAGCCGCCTGAGCTAGACCGGATATGACGTACGAGGGGTTATATGTCCCAGCCAAAACAACATCAGCTGATTGAAGAATGGAGGGGTTTGGCGATACAGAAGCACCTAGGAGCGATGTTAGCGAAGATTTAAGTGACGTATCGTTGGTTTTGGACGAAGATGAAGGAGAGGAATCATCGGAGGAAGAATTAGAAGAAAATCAAGGCGTTCAACCATACATGTTTGAGCCGTGAGTACATATTGTGTGTGACCGGGTATTTACCCTTGTGTCAGAGTGGGTGTTTTGCAAAGTTTATTGGCCTATTTGTCTTAAGTTTTAGCAGGTTTTAAAAAGACTTACTGAAGGTTGGGTTTAAAAATCCGTTAAAAAGCCGTTTAAAAATGGTGGGGACAGAACCAGGTTTCAGGACACGTTTCCTCTTCACATCAAAACCAAGTGACTCTCGGATTGCGGGTGCTGTTTCGTAACAGTCATCCGTGAAATGTTGACTGCAGAGATAGGAGGCCTCTGTTGGTGTCCAGTTGGAGCGAGTGCGCTGCACTTGTTTTGTCCATAATCTCCTCAAAGTTTCATCTTTTGGGAATTTATGGACACTTACAGACGGACTGGGCATTTGGGAACACCCAGCCGCAACACAACGCTTAGGCATGACTCTAAAAAACTGCTAAATAACGCGATAATGCAGAGCACATGTAAACAAGACACTACGATCAGCTGTTGTGGGCGGAAGTAAATAACTCCTCATACGTCACAGCGCAAAACTACGGCAAGTTGGGAAAACTAGGTCAGATTCACAGGGCGGGAGATTTAAAGGCATTTTTAGACGTTCGGCGCTCAAGAGCAAGATAGTGGTGTGATTGTCATTGGTGTGTCATATATCATTCGAAAGGGGGAAAAATAATGCTAAATACTGGTGTATTTTAATAGAATTATTTCAGGGACCCTTTAAATGTGTCACTACAACTGTCATGTTGAATATTATGGTAGGGCTGGATAGATGCAGTTATATTGATAGTATGACGCCCCTGGAACTATTTATTGCCACTTTAAAGGACCGTACAACGACACTGTCTGAAAATAAATGAAGAAAATACAAATGAAGAACTTTCAGTTGTTGATGTATTGAAGAGCTGATGAGCACAGATGACTTGAAACGAGAAGATTAGACCGTGACTTCGTCTGTAATTCACCTGAAAACAGGGGATTTCTCCACAGTGACATGAAAAAAGACCTTCTAACCTAATTCTCCTGAAAGAACTTACATATTTTGTGTGTAAAGTGACTTTTCACGTCCAGCCTGACGGACAGCGCGCTCTGCCCGTGATGGAGGCGTGGATTCCTGCAGCTGGCGTCACTCTGCCGCTCAGTCTAAATACGGAGGATTTGCTCTGATGGCTTCTAAAGTCGTTCACTTCAGCCACCCAGCAGCTGCTACAACTTCTGAACCTCCTCCATCGCCTCCTCTCTCCATCGTTGTTACACACTGGATGGATGGAGTCACGTCTCTCACGCAGTACAGCATCTTAAAGAGACAGGCTACTTACACACACTCAAAACCAACCTTTGTTTTCTTTTTTTTTAAAACACTTGAATGTACGGGCATGGGCAAAATGACGTCGGTCATTTTCCTAAATTTCGGTGTCGGTAAAGTTTCAGTTTATTGCGCAGGCCTACACTATGGTATTATTACAATTTGCTGGCCCTCGTTATGATGAAAGTTGCCCATCCCCAGACTGCCACCCAAACGTGCTACATTGGGTGGCTGTGGATCCATTAGGTAGTGGTCATCACTCAGTCACACCACCTGCTTGGCAGCCATCTATTAGTGTGCAAATGTGTGTATGAATGGGTAAGTGTGAATGAAATTCAATAGAAATCCATGAGTAATCCCAGAGAGAAATTCTTTAATTAACAGCGTGAAGCACTCAAGTGGTGGACAAGCACTATTTGAGTGAAATACATTTAACCTTTACTTTTGCGGTCCTAAGCAAAAATTAAGCTTAAATAGGAATTGTTTTGTTCTTTGTGAAACTAAGGTATATTATAAATAAAATACAAATGACACGATACAAACTAAAAGTTATCCTGTCTTTTAATTGTTAGTAAGTCAGTACTAATAAGTAAAGTGAAATACATCACACAACAATCTTTGAGAAATGCTGCGTCTCTGTGTCAGAGCAGCTTCTAAGAAGTTGACGAAAGCTGCTTATTAAAGCTCAAATTCTCAGTGTTGTAGCTCCTGTTTCCCCTCTACATGTCTGATAAGGTGATAAAAACACTGAAGCCTTCGGTTTTCTGCCCATGATGAAAGTGCCTTTATGATCATTGTCCTCTTTATTATCCCCACAAACGACTGAATCCCAAACACATACTTACCCCCCAAAGTGCTGACACGGCCGTCCACGGCTGCGCCATCAATAACAGCTGTGATTGTGTCCGTTTCCCCCCTTATCTTTTCTTTTTATTGTCCTCAGTAGGAGCAATCTGATAAGATAAAGTCTGTCTCCTCAAAAATGTTGACACAAATGTTATTTCCTTAAGGTCATCCCAGCTCTATGAAGACAAATGTTGAGATTCAGACAACTCTATCGATCCCAAGAAGGGCGATTTATTTGCCGCTTACTTAGTCCATACATATGAGCACAACAATCAAAGGCAGGCCAGTTATACGTGACAGGCAAGAAATCATTATACAATTTCATGATGGATTTTTCTTTTTAGTCGTAGTCATATAAATAAGACTTAAGTCTAGTTTAAAGTGACAGCTGATTATGTTTTTGTCATTTTGTATGCAGGTTTCGTTGATGTTTGTGTTTTTACTCAAGAGTATCATGCCACAGAAAACCTTCCAGAACTTGGGATTGTTGCTGGATTGCTGTAATGATGAAGCAGGTCCAAATGAGGCCAGGAGGTTGAGGGAGCCAAGAGGAACCTGCTGAGATCAATAATGTCTTTATTTGATGATGTTTGAGGAGATTTACAGATGAACAGGGGCAGTCTGCCTCTTGGCAAAGTGTTTACTCCTCTCAGCTGTACAATCAAGTCCAGTAATTAAAGTCCAGTAAGACTTTTAAGTGTTTTTGTGAAGTGTAACTGGCTCATCAGACTTTGGCTAATTATGGCGCTAATTCTGTCAAATTGGACTTCATCTAGTTCATGTATTTTCACTTTTTCGTCCACTTATGTCCACTATTTTACACACTTAGTCAACAACCAACAAATAATGGCCAATATTGCAGTAATGTTGCCAACTTGCTAATATTGTAATAAGGTGTTCGGTCCACTGTCATAATAGCATTTTTCCTAGAATGTAATAAGTCATGACATGATTAAAATAGCATTAAAAAAAATCCTCTCAAAATATAACAACTGCAGCCAATAATGTAATAATACATAAATAAAACTGCACTTACTGGAAATATCACCTTTTTTTGTGCAGATTGCTCATGAAAACTATGCAACTCCGCAACACTCAATTTTGGTTGTAAATAAAAACCAATGTTATTACATTATGAGAAACTATAACCTTATCGGTTGTTACATGTGTTCAAGAAAAGTGTATTAATAGCAATGTGCATTGAGTGTTTTTGGGATCGAGCAGGGTGAAAATTCCACTTTACATTCTGAGTCATACACATATAATCCCTGAGCTTTAACAAACTGATGTAAATCAATGCAGCCAGTACTGTTTTCAACATTCCCAAATTGTAAGGAAAAGAACAATCTGACAAAATGTTTTGGTGAAAGAACAAAGTTCAGTCAAGAACAAAGAATCACAATCCATTTATTATTGATTTTAATTGCCACAATACGTTGTGTTGTAAACATTAATGTATTTTGTATTGTTTCATTGCCTTTCAAGTGCTTTACTGAGGGTGAAGGTTTCTGCATTTACCTGGTGGCTTTTTAATTAATCTGACTAAATTCTTTCAGACTGAGTGATCAGATTGTCCTGTTTATAGGAATGCTGGTCAGATTGATGCGTGGGTATAGATTCAGAAAGAGCTTTCTCTTTTTAACAGACACAAAGCAAACTAACAAGATCCCCAGACTTTGATGTACGAGAACTCGATCAGGCTTTACAGAGCTTTGACTTCCTCCACAATCAGCAAATTTCTCCTGAACCGAGTTAAAGCTTAACACCCAACATCTGACATATGGCAGACCTCAGTGCAACCACATTCAAACATACAAGGACGACACAACGCATGAGTTCTCCAACGAGCTGTGGACTCCAAAAAAGTCCAGCATGTGGTTGCAGTAATAACTGCAGAAGTTGTAGGATGAAACCATACATTATAGCAACGTCAACGATAAACCCCCACAAAATCAGAATGACTAAATTGGGTTGAAATTGATGCTAAATAAAAATCAAGCTCTTCTGAAGAAGAGCTGGCAGGCAATCTATCTAATATCTTGTTTTAAGCAACAAAAAACACTCAGGGTGCGAAAAACCAAAGTGACCACAATCAAATGCAAATCAATAACTTCACCTCTACCGTAATCATAAAAGAAAAAGCAATTAACTGCTTGCCTCTTTCAATAGACGAAAGAGTAAAATGATTTATTTTACGTTTCCTACACGGTTGCAGGTTGGCAGCGCCGGACTGGGGTGAAGACAAAACATCTTCCTTACCGGAGGACACACCAGGGAAGTCTTTAACTGGGATCAAACCTGCACATACCCTTGGTCTCATGAAATGCTTCAAATATTTACAATCATGAATTTACAATCATTGTTTTGGAATAATTTATGGTTTAAAATAACAAGCCACAGACGTATATTATTTGATCATTACAAAGAGCAGTGGAAGCTGGAACTGTTAAATAAAACTAAATTGAAACATTACATTCAGTTTAAAGATAGTTTTTTCACAGAGCTTTATCCCATTGAGCAAAACGTGGTCCAAAACACATCTTCAAGACATCTCTGTACAACCAGAACACGTCCTCAGAGAGGCCTGAATGAAAGTTCTTTTCCACGTCTTTCTTGGACGCTGTCTGGTCGTCATATGGTCGTCAAGGAAAATACATTTCCAAAGAAAAAGGAAAGGTCATCAGTCTTACACAGGAAACACACAGACAGTCAATTACAATCACATCCTTTTTTTTTTTTTTTTAATGTGGTAGGAAACCACAGAACACACATACACACAGCCAGATTCCACAAACACCTCTGACTGGGTTTGAACTCATGATCTTCAGTCCATAAAGCAAGAGTACTAATCAATGCGCCAATGAGACGAGAGGAATTTAAAACTCAGTTCGGTGCCTTGCGAACAAAACCACAAAGAGTCATAATGCAGACATTGTGCATTAAACTTCACATGATGCCTCCTCTTGCCTGTCACGATCTACTTCCCTCAATATTTTAATGACAAATGATAAATAATTATACAGGCAGTTGGACTGAACCAACAGCTTGTCTCTTTCAACTGATTGATCATTGAGCCTCATTCAGAATCTGCTGGGTTCAGGGAGCTGGACTGGCTCCGCCCACATGGCCATCTTGGGAAGAGGACAGTTTGCTTTCCAATTCACTTGTTGGAGCACCCACTTTATTAAAAATTAAACAAGCGAGAGAGAGAGAGAGAGAGGGAGAGAGAGAGAGAGAGAGAGAGAGAGATGGCAGGCTTTATTCACTTCTGGAATGACGTTCCCAGGTATGGGGATGCACATAACTGTTGTAAAACCATTAGAAAGTGAATTTTGCATGTTATGTCCCCTTTAGAAAGAGGACCGGTCTCTGTGTGCTCAGCTCAGAGCAGGAGTGCTCACCCTAGAGGTGGGTCGTTGCAAAGGGGTCTCTGAAAAGGAAAGGCAGAATATCTGTGACTTATGTTTGGTGCAGGATGAATTTGTTTGAAAAAAATCTATTTAGAAATGTTTTGCTTGGCAAGGTATGTAGAAAACGCATGAACAATGAGACTGAAAGCTTTGTGTCCAGACTCCTGACTCTGATGAAATGTCTACGTTATACGGAACATATGACTGTCATCTTAATGTTTATAGTGTCAAATAAACCCTTGCTGGGCACATGTGTACATGGCACTTAAATACAACTATTTATTCATTCATTCATTCATTCATTCTTCCAAAACTGGTCCAGTGTCAAAACAAAGCTAACGCTGCTGAATGCAGGATAAATACCTGATCACTCTGCTGTTGCAGCTCATGTTGCACTGCACCATGACATTAATCATTCTATTTACAGTATTGTAGGCAGTCACCACTGCCCGACTGTCAGTGATGTGACAGGATCACCACCAGTGAGTGACTGACTTTATTTCTGACAGTCGCCTTTCTGGACCTTGAGTGACGGGTTCAATGTAGGAGTTGACATTCCATTAGCTCTCTGAAAGTGGCCTGCACTATTTATCCCCCCCCCCCCCCCCCAAGTCTTAGTAATGACAAGAGAGAGAGAGAGTCATTGGAAGTTGCATTATAGATTTGGATGCCCATGTTTCAGTTGAACCCAGGTCCCTTCGTTTGAAGGCCAGACCTCACCCAATGCACTGAAAAAGTTTGATTACTAAAATTCAGCATTAATACATTGAGCTTCATATGTCCGAATTTAAAGTTTAAGCAAAAGTAGAATTGTGGAGTAAATGTGTGTACGTGTAAATACATACACACAGGGCCCTAAAATCTCCCTCACTGGGATTCTTACAGTGGTTGGCAACAAAAAAGTCACCATGTTCTTGTTTTACCTAACTTATTTAAACTATTTGATGGTGTTGAGAATCTTTTCTTTATTTTTATTTTTTTAATCTTTCATAATGCTACCTGTGTCTGTACTTCTATTGTATTTCATGTTGTTGGGATCTCACAAGACTACAGAAAGTTTGTTCATTTCTAAGGTTTAGAAATGAAATACAAATTTCTAGGGAAAGACAATGTTCATATGTCATGATACAGTCATGACATATGAATTTGGGCCCAGGAATGTGATTGACCATCACACCCAGTGGGGGAGGGGGGGGGGGGGCCTTTTACCACAGTCAGCCTCCCTCGCTTTCTGTTCCAAAGACTCTTCCCCGATGCACTCAGCCAGTCACTGATTGGTTGAAGCTCTCAGGATTCGACACCTTCGAATCCACAAACTTTCAACAAAAGCCTGCAAAAACCAATCTTGCAGGAGAGTCTCTTGCAGCGAGTCGACCCCGAGTTGGTGGGTTGCTGAAGGCAGCTCACCCAGTGTTAGCATACAGCTAACACCAGAGGCCTGCAACCAGAGTCTGATCTCCCATCAACCAGGAAAACCAACCAGTTCCTCCAGGACGGACCAGGGAAACGACGCCTCACAGAACTTCTTTGTGTTTTCCTCAACCAGCAGGAAAACCATCACAGACCTGAGCGACCAGCTCCTCAGTCTGGACAAAGGGACAACCAGGAGCTGCAAAGAAGGACTCCTGAAACATCAACTTCATCTTCTTCTCCTCAGCCTGCAGAACCAGCAACCACAGTTAGCAGGAGGTGCTAACTACAGGAGAAGACACCAGCTTCCCTCCAGCAGGACAACAACTGAACTCCTTCAAGGAAGTGGTAACAACAACTGGGCTTTACCTGAGATTAGTTAAACCTGATGCTATGATAGAACTGTTTAACTTTATGAAGATGTGTTGATTCTGTTACAGTGATTGAGTTCTATAGATAATGATATTAGGAGCAGTTATTAACCTGTAAACCAACGTTAGCTCTGCCACAGACACAGGGTCTGCATGCTAATCTTTGCTTTACTAACTAGTTAACTCACAATCCTACACATATCACATCAAAGACAACATCACACAGTAACTGAACACCATCTGACGACTCCTGACGTTTTACAAAACAAGTCTCATTCACATCAAGTCATTCTAGAAATGGTCCTTTAGCAGAGACACACAGGAAGCAGACGCTAAAGACGAGCTTCCATGTTCCATTGTTCTCCAGCACATGGTGGAGACTCAGGACAGACTTCCTGCTCTCTGATAACCTCCATCTGAATGTAGTTTCTTGTGATCCGCCATCTTGTTTTGTAGTTCCATCACACGTCTCACACACACACTCCCTCCAACTCTCTCTCTCTCTCTCTCTCTCTCTGTCTCTCTTTCTCTCTCTCCACACACACACGCACGCACACACACACACACACACACACACACACACACACACACGCACACACACACACACACACACACACACACACACACACACCAAGCTGTATATAGGTAGTTAGAATCTGTTTATTTGTTTTCATTATAAATAAATATAATGTTTGGAATCATACTTACTGTTTTATTAATGAGCACAAAGGAGAATGAAATGTCGACTTCTTCTGTGTCAAGAACTCCAAAAGCTTTCAAGCTGTTAATTGTTAATTCTCGTAATTGTAATTAATTTAACTATTAATTCAAATTCCTGATTAACTGTTTCGTATGTCTTATGAGACTGATTGAACTGAATTGGCTATCATTTCCTGTTAAACTGAGGTATCTGATACAGATCACATTACATTTTCAATAACAGAAAAAATAACAATCTTTGATATTATTAATCATTATCAGACACAACATAAATGGTTCCCCATGTGAGGAGGGACTGCACCAACTCAATGGTACCAAATGATCTTTATGAGGTAAGAAATCCCTACAATGTATTTGTCTATTGCTATGTATTTGTTTTAATATTACTGACACTGTAAATGTATCTTGTGTACCTCTACCAGGATACACTTACAAAAGAGATTCTTAAACTCAATGTGTTTCTCCTGATTAAATAAAGGCAAAAGAAAAAAGATATTACGAATTGTGATGTAAAAATCTGCCTTCCCACCTTTAGATGTGAACAGAGACACAGATTTTATCCAGGTCTCCACTGTGGCCGGAGTTTTCAGGAGTCATTGTTTGTGGTGAGTCGTAGCTGCAGTTAAGTGTAAATACACGGCCCAAACGCAGAGAAATATCACCGTTTTTTTAGACACTCACTTTTGTCTATTTTGCTGCTGTTACTCTTTTTTGTGATTGTTTAGATTTTTTTTTTTTTATGCTTTTTTTTGTTTTGTTTTAGTTTTTCTTTGGAAACACTGCTTTCTGCAGGCTTATGTGACAGAAGAAGAAATACTTTTCTTAGTTATTGGCAGTGCAATAGAGCTTTGGTTTATTTGGGCCACGGAAGCAGCAGTGTGTACACATGAAGCTACTTTGTTTTTGTTTTCTGCATGCCAAACATTCAGGGTTGTCAGGACATTTGTACATTGCAACAACCCCCACTTTTACTTTCATTTATGTTCTTCTTGTTTGCATCAGTCCCAGCAGATTACTCTGGGTTTCATGTTCTTGGATCATTGTTGTTACCTCCTTTTGTTGCTCTTGTTTTTTCAAGTTATGCTGTTGAGTCTGGAGTGCTTGTGCCATCACAGGTTGGTTGGAGCATCCAAACTGAAGCTTCACTGCATCTGTAAACAATCTACAATATCTGCTCTTTCTTTAAACACTATCTTCCTCCAACTAACTTAATGAATCATTCTTTATATAGACCTGCGCACTGCTGACAGTTCAGCTAATGTGAAGAAGCAACTCTTCAATCGAACATATTAAGACCTCGATTTGAATTAAAAATAACCCATCAACTACTTTTCTGTGTAACTCTTAGTCTTTCAACTCAGTCACCTATACATAAGATAAAAACACTTTTTTTTTGCCTTTTCGATTCAGAAAAGTTTTGTGTTTACCAAGCAACAATTTTGAAAACCGTGTCCGTCGCAAACGGCAGAAATTTTGAAATCTATGTAGTTTTCATGTTGGGCCACTTGTGGGTGCTGTTGTTCGTTTTTGCAGTAAACCTTTTCTTATGACCATTGACCATTAGGAGTGTTTCTGCTGCCGACACGTTCTAAAAAGTTGCGTTTTCAGTGGTTCCGACCACCATATTCCATATTATTAAGAAACTCCTCTTGCCGGAAAACATTAATGCAACACAAGAGTAACAGTTTAATTTTTTTCAGGATTTACTAATGTTGCTCCAGATCTGCTTATCGGTGATACAGGATGGCGGCACAAATTTTTCAATTCTCAAAATTCCCTGTATTATTTCACTCCATAAACCATGTAATCATTTCTCAGTGAAGAAGTCCTCGTGGCTTTGGTAAACACAGTGTGACATGTCTGGTGTGAGAGCCGGTGGATTGGCTGGCAAGGTCTCATCAGTCGGCTCCCATTTCTATGGAGGAAGTGGGGCTAATTTTAATTACCAGTAATCCAGGGAAAATGGATCACACATCACACCGGGAAGTCAAATGTGGTTGTCAGACATCACATGATGAAATCCAAGGGTGTGTTTTCTTTCAAATGTCAGCCTGTTTACCACAGAGTGACTCTGGGTGAAAAGAGAGAAGGAAAACACATTTCCAAAGACCTCTGCTTGTAGGATGAAGGAAGGCCAGAGGCACAGCTATACCTTAATGAAATCTATGCACATTTGCAGGGATGAAAGCTGGCATTATGACACATTAGGAGGGAATAATGAAGAAAAGGGCAAAATAATTTTTGAGATACAATAATCAATACCCCTGGAACACTATAATATGCTTGTCGTCGTGACATCTCGCACTTGAGATGATTAAATTATAAAAAAAAAAAAAAACATTTTGTGGACATTTTAAGGTGCTTCCAATACACTTGTTTATAATCTTTAATTTCTGATGAAATAGAAGAAAACTCATGGGAAGGCAGTTTTTGTGGGGGGGGGGGGAGATGTGCTCACGCTGTTTGCCCAAAGATGGGCTCGGCCTGTCTTTGCAAGACTCGATGCCTTCCAGTAAAAAAAACGCTTCTCCTGAATAAATTATGCACAACACTTTTCAAGGCTCTCCATCTTCACTTCCCTTTAAGCCACGAAAATAAAGTGATTTAAACCTCGAAACGCTACCAATTTCAATTGTTCCAGCCTGAAGCACAAAAAAGTTGCGTTTCATGCGGATCCTTATTTTCTTTGGGTGGGGGTCTTGAAATATTCTTTTCATCCTCAAATTACAACATCTGCTGATGTCTGCAATTGGATGGTGGTAAATCAGTGCTGTGACAGATGTCACTGTAGTGATGAATGCCTTCTTCGCTGAGTGAAACATGAGGGGCTTTGCTCCTCTGGCTGCAGATGCCATGGCAACGCAGACGGAGCAGTGTGCGACCGACCCGCTTTTCAAGCTTTCACACATCCAACTTTCCTGCTCTGATGCTGCCGTGTGGGCCTGCCGCTCGGCGTTGGCCTGGTACGCCAAATTTGCCACCGTTCTCTGGCAGTGGCCAAAATCATGCAGTTTGATGCTTAAGATGGACTTTGGGATCTCTGGCTGGGGCAGAAGGGAGTGTTCTACTTTAGATTTTTAGTCCTCAAGATTCAATAGCATAATAAAATGTGTATTCTTTTATGAATATGTATTTCAGGATTCTTTCCTAAACACTTACAAACCATTAAAAGAGACATAAATTGAGCTTGTAATTTGTCAAGCAGGTGGTCCATGTATTCCCAATTGAACAAAATAATTTGAAAAGCACCAGTGATCAGTGCTACTTCACCTGCAGAACGAAACACATTGCTTTAATGCTTCCTAATTATTTCATCATAACATATTGTTGATGTTTGTTGGCATCAATGGACTATGAGTCATATTCATATTGAAATTTTATTTGAGATATTTACAGCAGGCAACAGGCACAATTCTTACTCTTTGATTTATAATACTGTTGATTCTATGATTGTAATGAGTTTTTACACCATTTAAAACACGAACGATGCTTTTTTGCAACTTGGTTTTCTTTCACATACTAAAGTATTTGTAGATTTGATAGCTGTGCCCAAAAAGCCTTACCCATCCTACAGACTATGTAATCTTTCCTATAAGTAAGTTACATTGTTACATCTCCTCGTTACAACATTGGGTAAATAATATAATACATGCAGCATCGATCAACACTGAACCGGAGGGAGATATCATGTATTTTAATATTCAAGAACATCATCCAACAAGATCCACTTGTTAGGAGCTGCATTCAGAATCTGCTGTGTCTGTGTGAGCTGGACTTGCTCCACCCAGAAACGCCCACTATGGGAAGAGGAGGAAGTACTTCCTCTTGTGGCGCCATGTGCCAGAGCAGAGCTGGCTGATTGTGGGAGGAGTCAAAGGGGAGGAGCCTACCTTGATTGCGATTGGCTAAACCCCCGATGACACTATATAGGCTTTGATTTCTGATTGGCTGCTTGGAGCAACACACTTTTGTTAGAGTTATGACGTTTTCTTTGACCTCCGAACTGTGACGCTTCCTGCATGGACTTATTCAAACTGTTAAAATGGCGGCGGACTGTTTTGTTATTGAGCTGTAGATGATGGACAAATACCGAAATGCATCATGGGTACCGTAGTTTGTTCTGTCTGTGTGAAGGTCCGCCAATAGGAGATTACGTTGCTTACGCCTCCTTCCAGCGGTGGCCAATGGGAAGAGGGGATTTACAGCAGCGCGTGTTTTATATAGGGACGCTCCAGCTGCCTGGCTCTCTCTGTCTTTTTCCTCCTCGTGCTGAGCCGACGTGTTTCATCCTTGACTGTTTTCCTTCGCGTTTATCGGCTAAGTATAAGACTAATCTTTGTTAGGCCAGTATTTCTGTCTTTTATAATAAATTACTGTGTTAATCCAATCTCAAGGTTTGTTGAACTATATTTAAAGTTCACCGCTGCTTCCCTTAACCAAGAGATCTGTCCTCTCTTCTGTGCGGGTGAAAGACAAAAGGACAAAATGGCGCCACGAACACGATTTTTAACGGAAGGGAAGTTTGGACGAATTGGTCCGGTGAGTGAAAAACGATTTTTTTCTGAACGTAATACTGAGCCGCCCGGGTTAAATTGAAAGGTGGGCAGTTTCCTGTTTTACCGAATAACTGTACATTGGACACGATAAATTGGCTCTGTGGTACGTGAAGTTGAACGCCGTTTGATATTGCTAAATTTTATAGAATTAACGGTAAATATATTAAAGTTCAGAAACTTGAGAGTGGAATACGCAGTTTTTTATGATTTCCAGGTGTCTATAAGACACGCTGAGGAAGGCCTGGGGCCTTTGGATCTATCAAATCCTAAACATATAACCGGTTCGGGGAACCTTAAACAGAGATTTTAAAGTCTCGTGAAATAATTTCAGTTCCTTGAACTATAAATAAGGACCTGAAGGTCGCTGTAGTCAAAGTTTAAAGAAAAAACTATAAGGGTGAAAGGCCCGCAAAGTTTGGAGTTTTACCACTTGCAAACTTTGCCCCGCGTCCGGGACGCGTTACATTAGGAAGCGCTATTTAAGGGAAACTGCAGTCATTTTTTAAATATTTTATAAGCATGAAGAGATTGTGTGAGTGGTTTGTATGTATTGTGCGTTTGCATCAGGCTCATGTTCTGGTAAAATACACAATTGTGTGGGTGATGCTGTGAGTTGATATAGTTGTGTTGTTGTTTTATCATAAGTGGAAAAAGTAGTTTTCAATCCGAGAATAACACTGTGAATGACTGTGTGAATGAAAAGTGTCCGAATTGAAACACTAGATGACTGATAAACCTTACGGTGCGGTTATTCTAGTGGAGTAAAGACAGCCTTTTATTGGAGATCTTTAGGCAGTTTGAAGTGAGACATTTCTCAGCTTTGAAACTGAAAAAGTGGCATTTTAAAGTATAAGAAAGAAAAAAAAATGGATGCTGTGTGCTTTGTTATCTCCATGTGCTTGAGTAGGAGAAAAAGGGATAAAGACACAGGATAAGGGAAGACGTAAAGCAGAAACCCCCTCTTCATGTAGAAAGTGGTTTAAAGTCAAAGGACGAGAAATAGAAATGTGATTTATATTGAAGGAGAAGAGGAAGTGTGTTTTGAAGGAAAAGTATGTTATTTTGTTGGCTATTATGGAAAGAAAGGAACAAGGCAGGTAGAAAAAGTTAGCCCAGCAAATGAGAGTAAAGAGTGTTGGTATTGTGGAGAGATGGGATAGTTAGTATGAGAATGAAGGAAAAAAGTGAAGAATTTGAAATGAATTTGAGGGACATTTTAGCGGCATGTGATGAATTTGAATGCCTCTAACTGTCTCTCTGTCTCCAAGAACCAGGGCTTGTCCACAGACAACCCCCGCAGCAACATTGATACAGTTGCTATTGTAATGAACTCCTTTGTTCTTTGCAGACAAGCAGACTTGAGCTGAAAGAGCAGGAATTCGATTCCTAAACAAGTAATAGCAAGACACCCTGCTATTAACCTCAGATGGACTTAAAACATCGCTGTACACTTGTATTAAATTTTGTGCACAATTTTGTCAGACACATAGGTACGTTAAAACACTAGTAAGGATTCTGTATGACTTACACATAGTCATATAAATATACATTCACATACAGTGCTCATTGAGGTGACCCCCCTTCAACTTATTTTAATTACCAACCCTGTGTCTCACTAACATTAACTGGGACACAAGTAGTTATTTAACATCATGCCAGTATTATTGTGGTTTTTCTGAATTGTTTCATAACCTGAAGGATTGTTTTGTAGTACTATAGTATAGCAGAGATAGATTGTACCGACAAGGCCTAATTGTTTACCAGGTGTCCAGATGATACCACAAGAATGAATTAATATATGAACTTTCTTATCTGTAGACTGAACATGTGTGCCCTCAGAATCATTTGTCGACACTGCTTCTGAGGCCACAGGGGGAATGTTGGGATTACACAGGATCACAGAAGGATTGTTAATTTGGATTGTTAATCTTTAGCAGAAAAAAAATCTCCATTTGTCATGAGACGCAGCCATGACATGAAAAAAGACTCAGGAATGTAATTGTCTATCGCACCTAGTAGGGGGTTGGAGGAGCTCCGCAGGACCTCTTTCCCCCTTCCTCTTTCTCTGTTTACAACGTGTAATTAAGACTGCTTCAGCTAGCAGACTTTTCACACCTCTGGATGCACTCGTGTCACAGGGGGTCCTGGGAGCCTCGCTCAGAGGAGGTGAGTTACAGCAGTTCAACTCACCCAACGTTAATAACTAACATGAGAGGCTTTTAAACCAGCGGCCTCCACTCCTCAACTTTGCTGACCCTACCATGAGGGTCAGACCTTCCACATCCAGAGACCAGCGATCCAGAGTCTGCTTTCCAGGGAACCGACCGGTTCTTCCAAGACGGGACCAAGAAAAGACATCTCACATAACTTCTTTGTGTTTTCCTCAAACAAGCAGGAAAACCGTCATAGCTTGGAGCCACCAGGTCTTCAGTCTGGAGGGGACCAACTCGGAGCTGTAAAGGACAGCTCCTGAAACACCAACTTCATCTTCTTCTCCTCAGCCTGCAGAACCAGCAGCCACAGTTAGCAGGAGCTGCTAACTAAAGGAGAAGACACCAGTTTCCCTCCAGCAAGACGACAACTGAACTGCTTTAAGGCAGTGGTAACAATTGGGGTTTAATTGAGATTAGTTAAACTTGATGATTATGCATAGAACTGTTTAACTTTCATGAAAATGTGTTAATTCTGTTACAGTGATCGCATTCTTTTGATAATGATATTAGGAGCAGATAATAATGTGTAAACCAACGTTGACTCTGCCACAGACACAGGGTCTGCATGCTTATCTGTTTTTCTAACTGGTTAATTCACAATCTTACACATATATCAAAGACAACATCACAATGCGACTGAACACCAGCTGATGACTTATGACGTTTTACAAGATAAATCGCATTCACATAAACTTATTCTAGAAATGGTTCTTTAGCAAAGACACATAGGAAGCAGATGCTACGGCTAAGCTTCTATTGTTCCATTGTCATCAACACATGGTGGAGACCAAGGACAGTTCTCCTGCTCTCTGAGAACTGCCATTTGAAATGTAGTATTTTGTGATCCACCATCTTGTTTTGTACTTCCATGACACAACTCACACAAATGCTCCTTTCAATTCTCTTGTCTCCACACACACACACACACACACACACACACACACACACACACACACACACACACACACACACACACACACACACACACACACACACACACACACACATGGTGTATGCAATCCCTTTGAAATAGAGATAACTCCTCAGCAGACGGCCCGCAAACCACATCAAAAAGGGGTAATAAAAGCTGGGTGAGATTGTAAACAACACCAGCTATCTACAAGACAAAAGAGAGAGCAAGTGAATAGTGAAGTTTCCTGCTCACAGCAGGTGAGGAAAGACACTCGAGTCTTCCCCCATCTCTGGAGAATTTTTTGTAATGTTTACAGGAATCCAAGGTGATGGAGTCCATTCTGAGTGACGGAGAAGACATCACACGCCGTGAGGGTCGGAGGACATCGAGCGTGGTGCCATCTTCATTACTGCACCAAGGCAGATTCATCTGACAGAGAGATCATCGTTCCTGACAACGACTAGGAATCCAACGACCAGGAGGGGCCAAATGACAACGAGGGAGCATCCTACGCAGAATCGACACCAGGAGGAGATCATCGCGACGACACCGACGACGAAAGATCCCCAGGGGTGCACTGCAGCAACCCCTGACGATTAAAGAGAAAACATTGTTAGGTTCAAGCCGGTCAGAAGATCGCAAAACATTGTACAACACAAAGATCCAAGGAGCAGCACTGATATAGAAAGACGGAAAGAATTAATCAAGAATTCATCTTCACAGAAGAACAGAGGATGAAGTGGCTGAAAAAAAAAACTGTTTGAAGGTTCTGGTCAAAGCCAGAGGTCCTGTATGTGTGAATCATGGAAATGTTTATGTAGATTGATACTTACATTACTAATTGTCTTATCATCCTGGTTTTTGTACATGTCACTGCCATCCCGCAGGTGAAGGTATTAGTTCTTTAACGAATGTAAACCAAGTAAACACACTTACATCAGCCACACGCTAAAATCACCAACTTCAAATAGTGAATCAATAGAAATTAAGGTAGATCTAACTAACAACCATACTACTTTTCCCCCTGTTTTCCCTAAAGGTAATTTTGGAGTGTGTTGGAATTTCCTTCTATGGGAATTGAGAGATAAGGGAGATGTAGCTTTCCCAATAAAATTGTGTGATTACCTCTGCCAAAATAAAATAGGAGCTAAAGCTTGGATCTCTCCAGCAGCAAAACGTGTAGGAATTAGGACCATTACTCAAGTTAAAGAAGTAGATGATTATTTCAAAATAACAACAGGAATTTTAGGTGATGTAAATAATTAGTTGCTAATGGCAGAGCAAGCTTCTAAAATCTCCCAGGACACAATTAAAGGTTCATGTTTGTGTATGCATTCTTGACCTCTACTTAAGGTAGTGCCGACTCCAGTAAACTCAAATTGTATAGTCAACTTAATGAATCAAACTATACCTAGTAACACCTGTAAGAAACTTTTCTCATAACTACAATATCGAAACTTAAAAACCCTATTTCATAGCACAGTGGCTAAACAAAACTTCACCTGTATTAAAGTAAATGCTGACAAAGTTGAACACAAATTAGGAACTCTTGATTCAACTTGGTGTGAAAAAAACCACTTCAAGTTCCCATTGATTTCACGCTATTAGCTAGGTCAGATATATGGTGGTGGTGTGGATCAAATAAAATTTATGATGGACTCCCAAGACAGGCTAGAGGTTTATGTGCATTTGTAATTTTAATAATTTCAGTAAAAGTCCTGCCTTTAAACATAGATCAAATTTCTACTCTAATACAACGCACTGAGGTGCACCAAAAAGTCATTTTAAACGTCGCAAAAGAGATTGGAGAAGACGATCAGATCCAACTTATATAGATGCGATAGGAGTGCCTGATGAATACAAATTAGTTGATCAAATAGCAGCAAGTTTTGAAAACCTACCAAATATCTCAGCGTTTTCCCAGCCACACCTAATAAAAATGTAGATAGGATTAATTATATTCATTAAAATGTTCAACGTTTAGGCAATTGGACAGAAATGGGTTTTGCAGCTGTCCACGAACAGCTTCAAGTAACCTCAACTATGGCTTATCCGACCCGCATAGCCGTTGATATGCTCCTGACTGAAGGAGGAGTATGTGCTATGTTTGGTGATAAGTGTATTTTCATCCCTAATAACACAACAGCAGATGGCACCTTAACTAGGACTCTAGAAGGTTTGCGTACACTCAATATAAAAAATATTATTCATCATCATTTAGGAGTTGATACATTCATGTGGGACGGTTTGGCTGACATGTTTGGTAATTACAAAGCTTTGGTAATGTCTGTGTTGATTTCTATTTGTTGTTGCATTCCATGTAATAGAGAGCTTCTTACTCGTTTGATTAACACTGCCATCTCCCCTGACAAACGGGATGTAGTAAATATGGCATTGTTAACTTCCACAGGTGAACCAGGTCATTTTGATCCAGAAGATGAAACTAATCTGTTCTCTTTTAATGTTTATTTGTGATGTGATAGAATCACATCAAGAGAGCTATTGTTAGAGTTATGACGTTTTCTTTGACCTCCGAACTGTGACGCTTCCTGCATGGACTTATTCAAACTGTTAAAATGGCGGCGGACTGTTTTGTTATTGAGCTGTAGATGATGGACAAATACCGAAATGCATCATGGGTACCGTAGTTTGTTCTGTCTGTGTGAAGGTCCGCCAATAGGAGATTACGTTGCTTACGCCTCCTTCCAGCGGTGGCCAATGGGAAGAGGGGATTTACAGCAGCGCGTGTTTTATATAGGGACGCTCCAGCTGCCTGACTCTCTCTGTCTTTTTCCTCCTCGTGCTGAGCCGACGTGTTTCATCCTTGGCTGTTTTCCTTCGCGTTTATCGGCTAAGTATAAGACTAATCTTTGTTAGGCCAGTATTTCTGTCTTTTATAATAAATTACTGTGTTAATCCAATCTCAAGGTTTGTTGAACTATATTTAAAGTTCACCGCTGCTTCCCTTAACCAAGAGATCTGTCCTCTCTTCTGTGCGGGTGAAAGACAAAAGGACACTTTTTAAAAGAGAGAGAGGGAGAGGACACACTTTGTTCACCTGTGGGGCGTCGCTCCAGGTGTGGGAGGCCTATTACTGTTGGAAAACTGTTAGAAAGTAAGTTTTGCACAATATGATCCTTTAAGAAATGTGAGTTCCAATCCAGACCTACTTTGAACACATTGTTATTGGTGTCCGGGACATGAAAGTTACCCAGCTCATGAAAACAATGAGGGTGTTTTCAAGGTATGAGCCATAGAGCAGGACACAGGTTGAAACAGGTGATATTTTTGAATACGGTATCAATTTCCCCTTAAGGCATTCACAACTGCTTATCAGCAGCACACTGCTAGTGGCTGGAAGCTACAGCGGGTCGGTCGGTACTTCTCCAACAGCAGCAGTGCTCTTTTCTGGATATCAGTGATTTGTGCTGACAAAAGAAACTTATCTATTCCTTTCAGGGATTTTTTTTTTCTTTTTTTCTGATATCAAGCTCTGCTCCTGCTTTGGGATATGAAACTAGGCTTCTTCCCATTTCACAACTGACAAAAGCTCTCACTTTTCAATTGCCTACTTGGCTCCTGTGATTGGCATAGAAGCTTTATAACCTTAAACCTAAAAATACTAAGTTTGGAAAAGAACCTGGCTGAGTTTCTCTTCAGCATGTCAATACTATTTCTGCCTGCCTTGAGAGATCAGAAAGCCACTGCTGCAGTTTGGTGGATTGGTTTCACTATTTATTGGGTATCTTGGTGTGTTAAATCTTCCCTGTATTTAATTTGAACACATTACTGGATTTACTGATGCTTGATGGAGGAGAAGGGAGATGAGCAATAAAAGTCAACGCTGTGAAATGTCACTGCAATTTTGAAATCTGTCTTCGTTTCAGGAGCGAAGTGAAATCCATCCAGAACTCATTGCACAACTTACCACAGGTTAATATCTAAATATTCAGATCACAGTAGTTTCATCTGTGTGCAGTGCATAGAGCGTGAACTCTTAACTTATTCACCTTTGGAGAAACTATCTCTCTAAAGGGCTTTTGACTCCATAGCACTCAGCATTTTGATTGTGAGCACACCTTGTCTACATTCCTGCAACATGCACAACATGATATATATAGTGTGACTATAAACTCAAGCATGTGGAAATGGAATATATTTAGGAAGCGTGTACCTATATAAGAAAAATATTTCCCCCCATTTTATGCATCTGACTGGAGAACCTGCAGAGAACTACATAGGTACTTAAATATCAGATCTGTTCTATATGTGATTATTAGGTTTTTGTCAATGCATATGATCACAGTGTTCAATGCAGTTTGTACAGAAAACACAGGCCCTTAATCTTGGTCATTTTTTGAAGAAATGTATTCTAATATTCATACTTAATTTGATAAAACAAATTTTTATTTTTTTTCCAGAATTTAGAGATAAAATAAACAATGATCTTGCGGTAATAGGAATAAAGACACATGACTCATTAAGTCATTGGTGCATCATGCATCAACAGGCTTCATGTGTGTAGACTACTGTGACACTTTATAAAAGCCTTGAAGCACAACAGGTGTGTTATTCAGATTGTTCAATCATTTTACATTGTTTAACTTGTGTCCTGCTGGTAAAGTAACTTTTATCACTCTGGTATGAGCTGTGTGCTCATATAATTGATTGATTGTAATTGATACTGTATGTGTGCGGTTTGTTAAGTTTTAGGGATCCAGAAGTACCTGGATATATGAAGAAAAGATAGAACATAAAATAATTACATCTTAAAATAATTTACAATCCTCCATTTTAGTCAATCCAAACTAATGATTTCCACTTCTCTGAGCTCACACCTGAGATGTAAAGTGTGAATAGATAAGTGTGATAGTGATGCCCGTTCAGTAGGTTGCTATGACGGCAGTGATTCATATGTTGAGATGATTGTCAACACCACCAGTCTTCTGCGTGGTCGCGTTGTAAATTAATGAATGACAGTAAATAATACCACACACGACATGCACTGGTCAAAAAGTTGCACAGCAACTATCATCCATCGGTACAGTATTCAGTTCAGCCATGAACCATCATCCATTCATTCATCAAATGATCTTTACTCACTTTATTCCTGACTGGGAATAGATAATGGATGCAGTATTATGCATATGATTAATAAATCAAATATATCTTATCAATGTTAAGATATATTTTCCAGCTCTCCATTCCAATAGTTTGATCGACCCAACCAATATTTGCCGTCTCCTCCCCAAGCTGACATCTTTAAGTCTGATATCAATGCCGGCTGCAGCCATTCTTACCTCAAAGTGAGAAATTTGTGAGTTTTAGAAACATGAAATCTTGATGCTCTCCCTGTAAGTACATTGGTTTCCTCCCACAGTCTCAAAACATGTATTTGAGGTTCATTGCTGACTCTAAACTGCCCGTCTGTAAAACTAAGAATCTAAAGGTACGTTTACACTAAGTTCCTGGCAGCCCTGTTTCAGGCCACCGTGGACAAAACGGGATGGACGTCAGACAACACAGGGGGGCGGGACGGGCAAACCTAACCGGTCGTGATTGCCGCGGGTGCCCTGGCAGATTTTTAAACTGTCAAAAATGTTGCCCGTGCAACCACGATGCACATGAAAACCTTAGTTGCCCGTAGCAACACGGGATGACCGTCGCAATAATTGGCCGTTATAGAAGTTGGAGGCGGTCCGTCGTGGGACGGGAAGCTTCTGTCTTTCCCGGCATCCCACGGTTTATTTGGGTTTTTTGACGTCCTGTTATGTGGAGTGCGCGTTCGCTCACGACCGTTTCACGGTTATTTCAAGGTTGCTTCGCGTTTTATCACATCGTGCCGCGCTTTGTCACAGTTCTCACGGCACGCTCGGTGTATAGTAGCCTTTTCATCACGCTCAATCGCAGCTTATCCCGCCGTGTGATGGTTTGTGGACCTGAAGAGTCGCGCTCTACTCTGGTCTGACACGGTGCGGTCTGGGAGGAAGTATGAAGCCGAGGCCGGCAGGAGCAGTTTCATTCAAGTCAGAGCGATCAACGAGCGCAGTAAATCAACCACAGGCTACAGAAATTGCTAAATGAATCTGTGCCATCCGTGCGCCAGGCCCTGATTAGTAATAATGGCAACTGCACCTAAAAATGTGCACTTTTAAGCCTTGTAGCCTCATATATTTATTTCTTTACATCACAAACGACCTGTATGAGGACGACATGCAACACAATTGAAAACAAAAAAATTCCGCACATAGAGAGCGCGTCTCTCTCACTCCCTCTCCGCTCTCTTTTTTCCTCCTCGCCATTTTCCACACCTGTGGTGTTGAAAGACGCAACGACTTGGCCGCACAGCAGCTAAACTTGATTCTACGAGCAAATGCCATCGAATAAGTGAGCTACAGTTACTAAAATCAATCCAGTGCAAATAAGCTCATGTGGCATTAATTAATCGTCTTACCTTTACGCACAATCGGCGTCTTTCCATTAACTTCAACAATGTTGAGAACTTGAAGAACTATTTACAGTCCCTGGGAGCCAGGTCAGCTGGCTAAAACATGGATGAATCAAACCTCCCCAACACCTGTCGAAGAGAACTGAAAGTGACGGACATCAGTCCGTTTCTGCTCAGGCCAGAGGCACATCTCTGAGGCTGGAAAGCAACGAGGGTACAGTGCATTTGCTGTCTGCATTGGCAAATGAAATGATGCTGATTGGGGGAAAAACCAACAGACGGCAATTGAATACAACTCACGTCAATTATTCATTTATTTAGGCTATTTATTAGAGAGAGAGAGAGAGGTGGAGCCGTTTTCACAATATTAAAAACTTGCTAAATGTGGACAAAAGCAGCCCAAATTTTAATCACCATCCCAATTTGGCAACACTGCCCTTGGGGGCATAAACGTGCTTCAAAATAGCCCGGCGTGTCACGGCTGGGAGCCGGTGCGTGGAGCTTGAACCCAAAAGCAGACCTCAAGACGGAATTGGTGCACTTGTCACAGTTTTTGTTGCGCATTGACACACACACACTTCTTGGAACGGGGGCCCGGGTGCTCTCGGGCTTCCTGGAACGGGGGCCCGGGGGCTCTCAGGCTTCCTGGAACGGGGGCCCGGGGGCTCTCGGGCTTCTTGGAACCGTTGGAACGGACCCGCGGACTCTGGGGCATCTCGGAACGCACCTGGGGACCCTCGGGCATCTTGAAACGGGGACCCGGGGACTCTCGGGCTTCTTGGAACCGTTGGAACGGACTTGGGGACTCTCGGGCATCTCGGAATGCACCTGGGGACCCTCGGGCATCTTGAAAACGTCGGAACGGATCCGGGGACTCTCAGGCATCTTGAAACCGTTGGAACAGACCCGGAGACTCTCGGGCATCTCGGGCTCACCCACCCCGGGGAGGACACTCACTCCCCGGGGAGGACAAACACAGACTCGCATGAGACCGCAGTCGAGAGCAGACAAACAATCCTCTGGCAGCGGACCTGCCTCACTGCAAGGCTTATCAATTGCCTGATTGCCTACAGGAGTGTCCGTGAGGATCCGGTGCCGGAGTGAGGTGTGAATCGTCACACGGCGTCCAGTTTCAGCTGCAGAAAGCCTCTTTTGGAGATCATTAAAGTATCTATCTATCTATCTGACAGAGCGTCAACAACGTGCCACGCCTTCCTCAGAACGTGACAGATGTGATTGGCCCCACCACAAAGTGACACCCCTTGAGGAAACGTGCTTGCATCCATAATGGACCCCGGGATGAACCGTAGTGTGCCTTTGAGCCTCAGGATTACATCTACCACTCCCCCTCTTGGTGGACAAGAGGACTAGAGGACCAAGAGGACATTTGTCAAGACTGGAAAAAAAAAATAAAATTGGCCCAAAATCCCACGTCACACCCCGTTCCAGGTAAACAGGGCTGCTGTGGCTACTGTGAACATACTGTAAACTAGGGATGAGCCGGATGCTTGTTTCAGACGAGTATCCAGTACGGACAATGCATTTTTTTACGAGTACGAGCATAATACGTGTAAAACTCCATAACATCCGTGCTCATGCTGAAGGAAAATCTTCATCTGGTAACGGACTGTCTTCACGCTCTGTGATTGGTCAGTCACACACAGATCCCCAGTGGTGCATTAGACAAGACAGAGCTGAAAACGACTCGTGTCGCATCGGACACTGCCTCCACTCCGGTCGGGGTTTTTTTTTTTTTTTACCGTCTACTTGCTCTTAGTTTGGCTGGTGGTGTAAAGTCAGTTGGAAAATAAAATAAATCTATTATAAATGTCACAAATTAAGCTTTATATATTGTATATAGGAACCAGGTATTTATATATAAAACATTGATTCTCAATTCTGAGGCTGTTCTGTAAATAGTTTTCAAATAAACAATAAATAAAGCAACTTCTGATCAATCCATATCAATTTTCGACTTAAAATGATGTACAGATTTAAGCCCCACCCAGTTTCAATTGAAGAACGCCCACTTCTGGTTTAGGCCCCGCCCACTCCGGTTGCAGATACAAATACAGATCATTTAGATGGTTGAACAGATACAGATACAGACAGTGGTGGACTCGCTCATCCATCAGCGCCACCCTCTAAACCATCATGGTGGATCCTTCACAGGTTTTATTTGCATTGACCTTGAAACCAGTGCTGATTCGGGGTGAGTTGGGTCATAAATATTACAATACAACACACTTTACTCCTCTTGCTATTTTTTTTTTCCAATTTTTTTTTTATCAGTTCTCTGAGCTTTATCATCAAAATATTGTATTGTATCTTGAATTCCCACACATTTAGGTCCTTGCCGTCTTGGCTAGCATTGTAAAAACTTTAATACAAAGCTTAAGCAGGTGTATTTTCCTTAATCGAACAACAACACAAAGTGGTTTGAATTGCAAGCAACCTAATGACCAAAACCTTGTGATCATTATGAATCCACTCAACTAATGTTTTACATGAAGTTAAAAGCTGTTTAAATGCACCAATATATAGGAATTAGAACAATTACAATTATCTGTGCTTCGTTCTTCCTCGAACCTTCAGTGAAATATTTGATCAAATGTCTGTCTTCTTGTTACTAGAGATGTACTTTAGCACATCATTAGTGAGCAAAATCAGCATGACACTTTCCTCAAGTGGCTCACTCCCTGAAAAAGAGCAATCGAGTGAAGTAAAAATGCAGATCTTGCTCATTTCCATTCAGAAGTGGTGTTGGCGTGCTGGAGACAGGCCTGTTTTATCTAATTCTTCTCTGCTGCACAGCGCCTGGCAGGAGACAGTCTTGGAGGACAATTTGTTTACGAGGCAGGAGGTAATTGTGAGGCCTGGCCTCTCGGCCCAGCCGAGGAAATATCAACGCTGCTTTTCGGAGCTGTTGAGGGGAGGCAGACAATTAGCCACCGCTGAAAGCCTCTCTGGTGGGCTCTCCACGGTTCCTCTCTCTCCCTCCTGAGCCCAACAGCATTCCTGGAACCGAGCGGTGAGTGTCTGTCTCCTGTTGATCCAGAGTAGAATTATTCAATTAGCTGAGAGTTGGCAGTAGAACAAGCCTGCCTGCGGACAATTGAACCATTTTCTTCCTTGTATAGTTTCCCGGTGGCTCTGTTGAAAGTCGAGCCACCGGGTTGCATTGTCCACTTCTGTCAGGACAAATGAGATCAGTCTTGCCACTGTTAACTCCACTGAAGTCATGGGGTTTGTGGCGTCGACGAACTGAAATCTAATCTCACCATCTGTCCATCTCTCTGTGGGTTTAATGGTCTTTCAGTTGAACAAATGTATTATATTGTGTAAAATAAATCCCCCACAGTGAGAACCTTCTATTCACGTCAGAGGTACTTTTCAGCACGAATAGCTCGGCTTTTCAGCTACTCTTCATTGAGCTTTCATAAACAGTTTGCTTCGTCATATGTTTTAACTGGAATCAGACAAACAATACTTTCATATTTAACATTTTCTGATAAAGTATGTTTAACCAAAGAGATTTGTTTTCTATGTGTGAAGATGACTTTGGTTAAACTATCAAAAATAATTGATTTGCATTAGAAGAGGAAAAAGAAATACCCACGATGAAGCTCCACTTTCACAGTCTACACAATGCACTTCTGTTCCAGTGCACACATAAACAGAACGTAAAGGCAATTTGAAGCATTTAGCCACTGTTGCTCCGCTCCTCCTCTGTATTGTAAAGCATCCTTTGCATCTTTAAAGTCTAATTAATGTAAATGCAGCTGCGATATGGAGTGCTGTTCCGCCTCTGCAATCACTGTGTTATAGTTTATTGATATAATTCCTCTCATTTATTTAGCTACTCTTGTGGATTGTGTCGGCACATTACCATGGCGCCCCACACTTCTATTTCTACTGTACATGTTCAACTCCGAGCCTACGCTTGAACTCAGATGTGGTCACAATATGATTTGGACAGAATAATTGCACGTATACTTAATTTTTTTTTTTTTATTCTGAGGGTTTTGTTTTTTTTTTTACCATTGCTGTTTAACTATTAGGAGTTTTTTTTTTTTTTAACCACAGCTGTCTAAGTTTAAAACACAATAATGTAGTAATTACAACTTTTGCCCGCAATATGTTGGGTTATTATCTGTGCTTTACATTTCTGTTTTGAAGTTACATGTTTTCCCTGTACCCACTTGGGTTATCTTTGGTTATTTTCACTTAATTCTACAATCCAAAAATGCCTGTAGATGTGAAAGTGTGTGTGTGTGGTTGCCTTCCCCGATGAGGCCCCATTTAAACAAGATTTTCAAGTGTAGTTTCATAGAATTTTCACTGCTCTTCATGCAACAACAACCCTCCAAGTCACTCAAAACTACATTTTCCAGCGTACCGTGATTTCAATCGCTCCACTCTCACACACTGCTTTTTTTTTAGCACTACACATGTGCACTACGGTCGCAGTAAAAGGCCTTTGACAATAACAGTGAATGAATCCAGGTGCTGTTTGCTCTGCTATAGTACTTCTTCAATAAAGTCTACATTTACTTCATCATCTGGATCACATGAAGAGACGTGTTTCTTTCATACGGTAGTTACTGAGTGGGCCTCCACCACAAAGGACAGTTTAAAGGAGCTTGGAGCTTGTTTACATCGTAATGTACGACTTACATTAGAAAAACACAGCACTCACGGGTGTGACATTGAAATTAGACCATGAACTTGATATAGCATGGATGAAAAAAAAAAGTGACAATAGTTGGGTTAGGATTCCACACAGAAAACAAATGTAGGCTTAAATATACAAGTATAATCGTCCATCCAACCTTCCATCCATCCACTTCATCCAATTCAGGCTTATGAGTTATGTTAGTGTGGAGTTTTCTGAGCTGTGGGAGGTAACTAGATTACTCTGAGAAACCCACGCTTGCAGAGGAAGAACATACAAACTCCATGCAGAAACACGTGACATTTTAGCTATGAGGCCTAAACACTGAGTCCGACTCTGTTTTATTGAACATTATATCTTGACTCTGATGAGAGTGTCTAGAGGGAGAACATGCAAACTGGACAAAAAGGCCTCCAAGCCTAACTCACACTAGGGATATTCTTGCTGTGAGAAAAGAATGCTAACCACTATAACAATGTATGGTTCAAGAAGAATCGCGACTTAGTGTTCATCTCAAATCCTGTTCTGATGAGATGTGTTATTATTCACTTAATTTAGAGGCAAAATCACACCTCAACATAGAAATGCACCCTGACCTGATGCTTTTTCTCCATAACATCCATATGACTAAGCTGCTTTTGCCTCAGTTTGATCAATGATGTTCCCAGCATGGATTTATATGACCACTGGGTCATCTCATGTGTGATTTGATCCAGCTCTCCCTGGTATATTAAAAGAAACGGACACACACACACACACACACACACACACACAACCAAGCACAAACCCTCAAAAATCAATGAACCTATGCGTCCGAGAGGAGAAACCTGCACCTTGATCTCTGGAGCGTCTGAGAATATTCCTCCTCCGATCTGATGCAAATCTATTATCTCTGAAGTAAGAGCAGTGACATTCAGTCAATAGCAGTCAGCAACAGTTTTTCCTCGCAACACAAGTGGATCTCTGCAGAGCCACAATTGATGAGCGAGGCTGGATCTGCATCAGGGTTTAACATAATGAGCCTGACGGTGGGAGGTCTGCAGCAGGGAAAGAGCAGCAAAGACTCGCCAGCCCTTTTAGATTGTTCAGTCTATTACTGCCACCGTAGGAGGAATTTTATTGGGAGGACTGCCAAACTTTATTTTGTTATCGCGTTGTCAGGGAGGATGCATTCAGTTTAATCACAGAGGAAAAATCCTGCTCCTGCAGCTCCTTCAATGTGGATTTCCATTGCAGTTTTCTCCAAGGAAGTAGATAGATAGATAGATAGATAGATAGATAGATAGATAGATAGATAGATAGATAGATAGATAGATAGATAGATAGATAGATAGATAGATAGATAGATAGATAGATAGATAGATAGATAATAACTTTAATCATCCCCGAAGGGAAATTGTTTTGTTGCAGCAATCTGGTACCAAGGAATGTTATAAAATACAATAGAATAGAATATAAAAGTAAAAAATAAAAATATTAAAATATTAAAATATCTGGGTAGGACATAAATTTAGTAAAACACAGAACGGAACATGGGCACTTAGAAATAACCATGAGTAACTAGGACCAGGAGCTGCTGCAACAGGCTGCCGCTAGGACGGCGCCACCTTGGATAAGACGGATATCCACTGTACAAAGTACCACTTTATACAGTGGAAACAATACCAAAACAAATACGCATGTGTTTGATTTGATAGTGTCTTTTGCCCATTGACTATGCATGTCCTATTCCTCCATAATTGATTTGCTTGTAAACAGCTTATTAGTGTAAAGATTGCTTTAAGACTCAATAAACTCATCTCATTAGGAGGGAAATGCATTAGTGCTGATTAATATGAAGCATGAATACCGATGATGCGTCATGCAGGAGAGTGCAGAAGTACAGAGGGGAAGTTTTGTGTCCTCTCCTGCAAGCACCTGCAACTTTTCATGTCTGGAAGAAAGAGACGATGCATCCTGAGCCTGCGAGGAACACCAGGAATCATGTTCACATCCATCTCAGCTGCCTGGTCCATCTGCGTACTCTTTTTGTCTCTGAGACACACACGCACGCACGCACGCACGCACGCACGCACGCACGCACGCACGCACGCACGCACGCACGCACGCACGCACGCACGCACGCACGCACGCACGCACGCACACACACACACACACACACACACTGCAGATCGCCAGTGGGCACGTGTGAGAATGCCATCTGTACTCACACCATGAGATCCACCCTGGCGGCTGTCCACACCATGCCCCGCTTATTTATCACCGCTTGACACATGGTGATGATAGTAATTGATTTTATTTAGGCCTCCCCTACCCCTCGACACTTCACAACCCCTTGGTTTTATTTTTCTCCCTTGCAAACTCCTCTACCTCTTCACACAGCAGCATCTCTGAGCCAGGAGACTTGGCCCATGCAAGAGCTTTTTTTGTTTTCTTTAGGTGTCGAGAAGATGGGCTGCAATTATTGAAGATTATGGGTTGCAGAGAGAATACACCTGATATGAGCGTTGATTATCCGGCACGTGCAGTGTGGCGTGAGGTAATGTCAGTGTGCAATTGTGCATTCAGGCTTGAGGCTGTGCATATCTGAAGGAAAGGAGGGTAGAGGGGGTGGAGAGGAGTGACAGTGCTGAGTGCAGCTGCAGTGGGACGTCCATTGCTGGTTCAAGCTGAACAAATCGGAGCGGTCAATACCACTCAATGAGCGCGACAGGGGCTCCATGTTGGGATCCTCGCGGCGCCTGAGGAGACTCGTTAGGATCCAGGTACACTGAGTGATAGTGTGACTCTCCTGCCAATTATCTCCACAAAGCTGACTCCACGTTATTGGGACTTTGTTAAAGAGCAGTAAAACACCTTCTGCTTGCTCTAGCGGCCGTGGTTATTTGGTAAATAATAGTAAGCAAGATGATGCGCTGACTCTTGCTGAACTCGCACAGTTCAAAGGGAAAACAACCTGTCCACTGTCTCCTGCACTGCTTGCCTGTGAACTGCAGGAAAATCAACAGCTCAAGGTTTCAGGCCTTAATTGCAGAAGTCAGGAAAAATGTAATAGTTGTCAGGACTGCAGATGTGTGGATGTGTGTAACTTTTAACTGTCTGCGCAACTATGTGTATTTGCCACTGCTTGGAAATTCCTCCCAAAATGCTTCAATTCCATTTAAACATCATTACACTGGGCTTTAAGCATAGCGGTACATCAGATCAATGAGGAATCAGTCTGATTTGCTGATCTACATGATACATGTTGCATAGGAAATGTTGCGATTTATGGTTGGTTATTTGCATCAAATTACTATAACTAATAGATTCCTGAAAGTAATAAATCACTGGGAGTAATTTATGAAAAATTGAAATTATTAATGGAAGTAAATGGTCATTTACTCATTAACAACTCCTGGAGTGATTGAGTCTAGGAGTTTAAAAGTGAATAAATGATAAAAAAAATAATTTATTTCTGAAAAATTATTAATTTGAATAAATTGGTTATTTATAATATGATAATGAAATTGGGGCACCACCAGCTAAGCTGGACATAGCTAATACCAAAATATCAGTCTCGTTTGTTAAAGGATTATTTAAGTTAGTTAATATTTCACTTTAAATATTACAACCTTAAATAACAGGGAAGGTGTGAGATTCGAGCACAGACTGTTACAAACCAGTGAATTGTCAACAATAAATACACAATAATTACCAGGAATAGAACAATTCAGCTAAAAGGTGTCTATTAACAAAAATGTATTAATTCATAAATAATTCAGAAATTATTTCATAAACCAACACAATCAAGTAACAAACGTCATCTAAGATGGAAATCTAATCTACTAAACAGCAACACTGTGTACAAAGAGAGAGAGAGAGCGAGAGAGAGTGTGTGTGTGTGTGTGTGTGTGTGTGTGTGTGTGTGTGTGTGTGTGTGTGTGTGTGTGTGTGTGTGTGTGTGTGAGAGAGAGAGAGAGAGTGGGGATGTAATGACCACAAGTGTCCACCAGGTGGCGGCGGACCTCGGAGGGTCAGTGTCAGTGGGTGTAATGACCTCGAACGGACACCAGAGGGAGGCAGACGTCTGGTTCCGGATGGTGACCATGACGACCACTCTGGGCGCAATGACTCATTGCGACCACCAGGTGGGCAAAAAGAGAGATTGAGAGATGCAGCTTCACGTCCAAACAATGTGTCCAAACCAAAAGGATGGTCCAAACCGTGTGTTCTGCTCGCCAGCGGGCTGAACTGTGGTTTGGTTGTTGTGGTCCACTTTGTGCTCTCTTGGTCTCCCGGCGCTGCAGAGACCTGGTCCCTGCTGGGAGACCGACATGAGAAGCAGGGGCAGGTGGTTGGGAGGCATTTGGAGCAGGTTTGCATTTCGGACCCCCTGTGGTGTCCGGGTCAGGTTCGACCAATGATGGGGCCTGTGGCTCTCAGATCACTGCCCCCCCCCCCCCATGCTGTTTCATTACCTTCCCATTGTTCTTGCAGACTGTTCTCTCTGAGAGAAGCTGCTTGAAGGAGAGCATGGATTCCGGGCCCAACAGAAAGCACCCACTGCTCCTTTTTTCCAAACATTATGCTGATGCATCATGTTGCTGGGATAAAGGAAGATACAGCATCTTAACTCTGCAGTTGTAATGATAAACCTGTCTGTCCACTCTCTTCCAATCATAAGTACCATATTTTCCACACTATAAGGTGCACCAGATTATAAGGCACACCTCCATTGATTGACATAATTTATATATTTGTTCATATATAAGGTGCACTGCATTATAAGGTGCATGGAATAGACCAGTGGTCAGCAACATTTATAGCTCAACGCCATTAGGTTACATTTTCCACTGATTCTAACACCCAGAGAGGTGCACACACTTTATTTTGATAGTCCTACCTGCAGCCTATGCCAGGAGGACACTACACACAAAACCTTCTTCACTGCTGGTTGACAACTTACAACTACCGGTAATAAACTAAACTACATGAACTAAGCAACAAAAACACAACACAACACAATTATTACCGACACCACAAACCAAATATAACCCCCAATAATTGCATTTAAAACACCACAAACAGAAACTCCCATAATTCATTGCAGCTATCGGCTGCACTGAGGAGCTCAGGATGCAAGGCATGATGGGAATTCATGTTTTGTGTTGTTGGAGGTTATTGTGGGTTGTTGTTGGGCTTGGTGTTGTGTTGATTGTGTTTATGTGTTTTTGTTCCCCAGTTTAGGGAGTAATTATTTCATCTAGTTTATTTTGGTTTGTTAGAATGTTGGTGTGCAACCATGAGTGATGAAGGTGTTGTGTGGAGTGTCGTCCGCTCTGAAGATCCGGTTGCCAAGTTAGAGTTGTCAAAATAAAAGCTTCTGGTTGTTTAGCTGTCAAATAGCAGTCTTGAGTAGAGCAAATCTTTCCATATATAAGGCGCACTGGCAGCTTTTGAGAAAATTTGAGGAATTTAGGTGTGCCTTATAGTGCGGAAAATACGGTACTCCTGAAATGTTACTAGCTGTGTACTGCAGCTAATGCTGAGGGGGGCAAAGAAGATGCATAAAAGTCAAAGAAATAGAATAAAAAGGACAGGGAATTATTGCATCACAAAGTTGGTATATTTTTTCTTATCAAAGAACAATTTTTATGAGATATTGAAATCGTCCTTGATTGTCAAAGTGTCGTTGCCATGTATAACCTTTAATGTCTATTATTGTCACAGTAGTGTTTGAAACCAGGTCCTTTTGTAATTTTCACAACAATACATACTGCATTTATGAAGAGAAACATTTTGCTAGAACAGACTCATTAAAACATGCAGAACAACTGTTTAGATTTTTTTGTAGGCAAAAGTCATTTTCCTTGACCTATTTGTTTTTTTTAATTATGCTGAAACACATTGCAGAATATGATTATTTACTGAGAAACTCATTATTTATAATTAGATACAGCAACACCCTACACATATGCTTGTGCGCATGTTTTGCATTCCTGTGCATGTCTGACCCGGGGGCCTTCTGAATCTGAGCGGCGCCGTCTCGAGCTGTCATTGCCTTTCCCAGCGCACGCGGTTGGAAAACAAGCCATGCATTAGGATGGGCGGCAGGTGGAGGCAGGTCCAGGGAAGGATCAATGCAATTTGCAAAGTGCCTCCCACACAATTCAGCATTGGTTTGTTTCCAGCTGCGAGTCTGGGAGATACATAGCACAGGATGAAAGTCATGACTCAACTTAACTTTGTCAAACTCTCTGCCTTTTTATCCCCACGGTCGGTGATGACGCCGGCGAACACAAAAGAAACACAAGCTTCGCAATCAACATCTCTTGTCTGGTATGCAGCGGCGGCAGCAAACACGTCTCTCTTGTGGAAGTGAAAGAGGCTTCCTATCACAACAATCTGCTACAACACAAGTGATACTATCACACTTGTTCCATTTTGCTTCACACTATGAATTATTGCTTCACTGCTACAAATCTTGATTTTTTTTTTTTTTTTTTTTTTTTTAATCTAACTGTCCTCTCCTTCAGCTGTAGGACACAATAGATGATCGGCAGCCTTTTCTGCAGCTCGATTGAATATTACATTTTGACTGTTAAAAGGCTATTTGGTGCTATATAAAAATGAATAAGAAAATAAAGTAGAATTAAATTGAATGAAAAGGCTAATCCTGCAGGTCTTCCTGTAAAAGACAATTTAAGCTAAATTAATTTCCAATTATGTCACTACTCACCGGATTTGGCATTCATCCTTCTTATAACCATACTTCTGACACTATTCATAATATGCACTGCCAACACTGGTATTATTTTTTTTACTATAGTATGTTTATTGTACTTATCCCCCATCATAGTTTATTTTCCTTGTATCTCATCCTACTGTATATTTTGCTCCCCTTAGAACTTATTATACTTTATTATAGTTTGTGATTCTTATCTTGTTTTTTAGTCCTATTTGATAGTCATTGTATATTCTTACCTAACTGTTTGCACATTCCTTGTCTTTCCTTTCCTCATGAGTCCTTAAGAGCAGAATGTTGCAAATAAATTTCTCCACTGTGAGATCAATAAAGGCTTATCTTATCTTATCTTATCTTATCTTATCTTATCTTATCTTATCTTATCTTATCTTATCTTATCTTATCTTATCTTATCTTATCTTATCTTATCTTATCTTATATCTAGAAAAAGCTCAACTAAATAGAATGTAGTTAAAGCTTTTTTAATTTATAACAATTCAATTAAACGTTAATTATTTAGTACCAAAGACAACACAGTCACTTCTAGTTGCTTGTTACCGAGAGAAAACCAACCAATAAGAGTGACCCCATGACTTCTGCAGTCCCATCACAGATCATATTAACCTTGTGAAACAACCAGATATTACACAAATATACACTTCTTTATTGCACCTGTTTCTGAGGTGTACCACCATACATTTGAGATAAATCCAGGCATCCAAATCATTGAAGAATTAATATTCATTATTACCCTATAAAATAGTTGTGATGCTTTGTCTTAAATTGGTATCCGAGGAAAAATTTAATCAAAGATGACTTTATGATGGTCTCATCTCCAACAACAAGTGGATATTGATTGTACTGCTTGTCTGATTTTGAATGATTATTTTTAGGGATGCTCGATATTGGCTTTTCTACCGATATCCGATATTCCGATATTGTCCAACTCTTAATTTCCGATACCGATATCACCGATACCGATATCACCGATACCGATATATGCTGGCTTTTTACATCAAAACTGTTCGGTAACAACAACATAAAATATCTCCTACTGTGGAATTAACACATTATGCCTAATTTTATTGTGACGCCCCACTGGATGCATATGTGAATCAAACATGGCTTTCCAAATGTACACACTGAGAAAAATAAGAGAACAACAACTTAAATTATGGAAAAAAAGTGCCATATTTATTTAGTGTTAGAGAGAAACCTCAACAACAAACTCAACAACACCACAGACAATATAAAAAAAAGGAAGAGGCATGTCTTCAGTCCATTAGTTGTAAACAGTCAATGAATGAATAACTGGACATAACTTGTCAAATAATAGACTCAAACTGGCTCAATCTCTTTTAAGAGTAACAAAATAGTGCAAATATAAACAAGAAAGGCACAGAAATGCTCACAAAATTAAAACAGCCCTCCTTTAAAGTGCCACAAAAACAAAGACTGAAGTTGACTCGTCCATATAACTGGTCTATTTCTTTCCCCATGTCCTCATGTGTAAGAGGGAGATTGTTCTGTATGAATACAAGCATCTCAGCATCTCAGCAATGTATGAGATTTCTCTTCTCATCAATGATGTGGGCACCAGTGCTGAACACTGGTTCACCGTCAACACTGGTGCAGGGTGCAGTCAGGTACGGGTACCAGTGCTGAACACTGGTTCACTGCCAACACTGGTGCAGGGTGCAGTCAGGTACTGGTACCAGTGCTGAACACTGGTTCACCGCCAACACTGGTGCAGGGTGCAGTCAGGTACTGGTACCAGTGCTGAACACTGGTTCACCGTCAACACTGGTGCAGGGTGCAGTCAGGTACTGGTACCAGTGCTGAACACTGGTTCACCGTCAACACTGGTGCAGGGTGCAGTCAGGTACTGGTACCAGTGCTGAACACTGGTTCACCGTCAACACTGGTGCAGGGTGCAGTCAGGTACTGGTACCAGTGCTGAACAGTGGTTCACCGTCAACACTGGTGCAGGGTGCAGTCAGGTACTGGTACCAGTGCTGAACACTGGTTCACCGTCAACACTGGTGCAGGGTGCAGTCAGGTACTGGTACCAGTGCTGAACACTGGTTCACCGTCAACACTGGTGCAGGGTGCAGTCAGGTACTGGTACCAGTGCTGAACACTGGTTCACCGTCAACACTGGTGCAGGGTGCAGTCAGGTACTGGTACCAGTGCTGAACACTGGTTCACCGTCAACACTGGTGCAGGGTGCAGTCAGGTACTGGTACCAGTGCTGAACACTGGTTCACTGTCAACACTGGTGCAGGGTGCAGTCAGGTACTGGTCCAGCAGGGAAGAGGGCCTGGTTGAGCCTCCAGTCCTCCACGGACATTTCATTCACCGGGCTTCTCCTTCTTAGCCACGAGTCTAGCGTGTTGTCTTTGTTTTTGTTAAACGTCATCAAGCGCGCGCCCGCAAACGTCCAATGCTGCGTTCAAGGAGACTCGGAAATTCCAATATCAGTTGTAAAAATCCGATACCGATATTTCCAAATATTACATTTTTAAGTCAATATCGGCCGATAATATCGGCCCTCCGATATTATCGGCCATCCCTAATTATTTTCCCACAGTGACTTTTCTTCGATCCTACTTGGCTTGTGCCAGTGGCCAAATAAACCCTTTTTTTCTTGAGAGAAAGCAGACACATACTCTTCCATCAGCTTTATTAACTGTTTGTCCTGCAGGGATAGTAATCTAAGTCTAACACTCTATTAAAGTGTTTCTATATGAGATAAACCTTCCAGCTATTTTCTGGAGTCCCCAATTAACCTCACAAGGCGAGGAAAAAAGAAAAACCCACACAAGTACAGGGAGAACATGCAGGCTTCAATAAGTTCCCGAACACTGAAATTCTCCCTATAACGCAAGAACAATTTACAAATGGAAATTTTTTTTTTAATAGTTTTCAGCCATGAAGTATCCTGAATAAAAATGTCAGATTTTCCTACATATTAAGCTTAAAAGCACAAAACTACCTCATTAGATTTCAACCTTGAGGCTCCAGCTGCTGTGGACTCGCATGTCTAATTTATAGACTTTGCCACGTTTCACCGAAGATCAATGTTCAAATTATATCCATCTTTTTGCTTGTTCCCCCCTGAAGCACATCGTGTTTTAAGCGCTGCGTGAGCCTTTGCTTTATACAGAGCAAAGCAAAATAAGCCTTGCTTGTCAGCTTCAAAGACGGCTACGATGCTCTGATGTTTCCAGGTCAAGGACGGCGACTGTTGGGACCTTCCCGCTGCCGTCTGGAACTGGATCTCTGCCTTGCGGTTCTCCGGGGACAGAAGCTACCGAAAGACTCTAAAATAAGTCCGAAATACTTGCTGCGATCAATGACTCCTCCACCGCTGGCCTACTTGAGCTTGCTCGCATGCCGAACTGTGTTCTAAACACATGTTGGGATCTCACAAGACCACAGAAAGTTTGTCCATTTCTAAGGAAAGACAATTTTCATATGTCATGATACACAGTCATCCTCCCTCGCTTTCTGTTCAAAAGACCCTTCCCCCCATGCACTCAGCCAGTCACTGATTGGTTGAAGCTCTCAGGATTCGACACCTTCGAATCCACAAACTTTCAACAAAAGCCTGCAAAAACCAATCTTGCAGGAGAGTCTCTTGCAGCGAGTCCACCCCGAGTTGGTGGGTTGCTGGAGGCAGCTCACCCAGTGTTAGCATACAGCTAACACCAGAGGCCTGCACCCAGAGTCTGATCTCCCATCAACCAGGAAAACCAATCACATCAAAGACAACATCACACAGTAACTGAACACCATCTGACGACTCCTGACGTTTTACAAAACAAGTCTCATTCACATCAACTCATTCTGGAAATGGTTCTTTAGCAGAGATTTGTTTTCATTGTAAATAAATATAATGTTTGGAATCATACTTGCTGTTTTATTAATGAGCACAAAGGTGAATGAAATGTCGACCTCTTCTGTGTCAAGAACTCCAAAATCCTTCAATCTGTTAATTAATTACAATTCTGGTAATTGTAATTAATTTAACTATTAATTCAAATTCCTGATTAACTGTTTAGTTTATCTTATGAGACTGATATAACTGAATTGGCTATCATTTCCTGTTAAGACAGGTGGAGCTATACAGATAAGATTAAATTTCAATAACATTATTAATAACTATCTTTGATAATTATTAATCATTATCAATAGCCAACCACAACATAAACAGTGATCCTTATGAGGTAAGAAATCCCTACACACTTCAACAGGTCTCCCACTTCACCGCCTTCACCAGATTTAATTTATTTTTAATTTTCTCATTTTCTCCTCACTGCTACACTTTTCACATACACAGTTTGGGGGTACTTTGTGTTTTTCGAATTTTGTTTTGAGTTTGCAATTTCATAATTTGAAATTTTGTCACTGGGTATCATCGGGACATAATCAAGCCATTGCAGCCTGTGATTCTTCTTTTCAAGCACATCAGCCAGGAATAGACCCAGGTGATGTATGTCAATGCCCCAACAGCACCAATGCAGTCCCACAACCCAAAACCAAGGACTGAATCCCGACCCATAACCCCTCTGTCTGCCTGGCCTCTCCTTCTATCCTCCAACCTGAACCGGAGCAGCAAAAACCACCACCTCGGTGTCTGAGTCCGCAGGTTTCTTCCTTCTAATGGCAATTTTAAATGTTGCTTATGCTTGCTAATATGGAATTGTTGGGTTTTTCTTTTCAAAAATGACTCCAAATGACTGTGTTTTATTTGGCGGTATACAAATCAAATTGAATGAATTGAGGATCCCCAGCGATGGAGAGGAACTCGAGTGCATTGAAGACACATACCTCTGAAGCCTTATGAGTGGTGACAATAGCTGCGCCCATAAAGACATCAAGGGCCGCTTAACAGAGCCAGAGGCACCTTCAGTCAATAACATCTGGAGGTCCAAACAATGCTGCCTCGAAGCTCAGATCAGGCTTTACAACAGGAATGTTGAGGCTGCTCTTTTGTGTGGCTCTGAGTGCCAGAGAGTCACCAAAGGAGATATAAGAAAGGTTGATGTCTTTTATAATGGCTTCTTTCATAAGATCTACAATATCTACAAGATTGATTAAATCCTCCGTCAGCTCAGACCTCATCCGGTGCTCCAAGAGTGAGATAAAGTAATGAAGACAGAGGTTTTAAAATCGGAAGTGTGGCTGCACGGTTCACCGTTTTAGATTTTACATTCCACAACGGTATCCTCTCCGTGCGAACAGGCTTTTGAGGTGATGCTTATCTAGCTCACAGAAAGTGTGGTGAACTCAACATGAATCGTCTTCAGTGCGAGGAAGGCGCCACACATTTGAAAAAGTGAAGAAGTGACAAATAAGAAAATCTAAAAACACTTTTTCAGTCAAGTTTAACGTTTTTAACACGTGAGATTGTTTGGTGTGCAACAAAATGAAAAATAACATTTCATTTTTGTGTGAGTTGTGTAAACTATGGGAGGCGGAAGATCTTACTGATTCAAATTTCATAAAGCACACTGCAGCAACACTTCCTCTTTGTGTCTGACCGCCTGCATGCAAACACACCAACTGTACAGGAGTCTCTGCAGGCTCAGATGGTTGTGTTGGATTCGGTGTGTTTCCAACTCTCTGTCCTCTCCTTGTGTGGTCTCCTCCTGATAACTTTGAGCTCGACTTCAAAAGAAAAGCGACTGTTGCGTTTGCCCCATGGCCACAAGAGACGAGCTGACAGCTGCTGCTTTTCAACATGCCGAACCACTCCAGCACTGCAAGGTGAATAAAAAGCCCCGCTTCCTCCGACACGCAGAGCCACAGACAGTCTGGATTTGCCCACCAGAAGTTAATTTTCCCCAAATGCAAACAAAAGGCGAACTGTTTTGTGTTCCCACCAAACAGTTTAGAGACCAGACACATTTCACTTGTACTATTTCATGGTCTGAGAGAGGAGCCATGAGGATTAAAGGACAAGTAAACAAAGAATCGAGTTTAAACTCAAGTCTTTCTTCCTAAGTTACAGTAACTTAGGAAGCTTCTCACTGTAATATGCTTCCTAAGTAATTCTTGCAAGTTTTTCTTTCTCTCTTTCAGGCAAGTGAAATAACATCCCTATTTCCAAACACTGTTTATGCATTTGTTTCCCATTTGTTTTTCAGTAGGTTTTCTATAGTTGTTGTTGAGAAATAATAATCCTAAGAAAAGTGGCTTAAAGTGATAGATCAGGTGTGATTTGTATTTAAAACTCAATGTGGTGAAGTTGGAGGGTGACGAGTATAAATGTGTCATCTATATTATGTAAAGGCCTTTTAGAAACACTTTAATATCAAATTTTTTAGAGTGTGATAATCATAAAGTTTGTTTTGGACTGCTCCAGCATCTTTACTTTAGTTGCAGTTTTAATGGAGACTATTTGTGCTTTTGACATTGACAAATTGCTGTTAGGATTACAGAAACTCCGCTGCAATGAATACATGAGATGCAAACTATTATCACATTTCAGCATATTTATATTTGTGATACATTTAATTCGGAATTACATTTAATTTGTTGTGTGCCACCTCCACCCGCCATCTTTCTATAACCAAATTCATAAAGATGGGTTAAATATCATTTTCTAGTAATGACAAACGTGCGGCCTGCAAAATAACATTTCCCAGCTGGGGGTAAATTATGACATTAACTGCAATATATTGATGTGACCACCAGGGGCACACTTGGGCCTGTACTGTATTATGTGGATAATTAGTTGAGGTCAGAATTACTACACAGGTGTAGAAATGTGTCTACTTTAATGATGATAATAATAATTACTAGAATCTTCTGAGTCATTCTTATCATAAAATGACCGAGCCTATGAGATGTTTGTTACCGCTACATGTGGACTGATGTTTTATGACTTCAAAGATATACAGTGAAAAATTAAATGCATAATATTTGGGGAGACTGCAGTTATTTTATTCAAATGTCAGGCATGTGTTGTGAAAGAAAAGTTCATTAAATGGGAAATTCTTAATGATATAATGCTGCTCAGTTGGACTAAAACAAAGACAATAGATTTAGAGCTTTGTTTATTCATAGATTATAAAGCTATTATTTACTAGTCCAACCCACTTATAATTACTCAAATAAGTTTGACATTCCTGCATCATATAAGTATTATAAACCAAGTTTCTTTCTTTTTAAACCAGCTGAATAAAGTTTGTAAATTGCTGTTGTACCAGGAATGTTGCTGAGTAATCAAAGTGACATTGTTTAAACTACTCATACAATAAAATGTGGGTTGTTCAGGAGGCTGACGTGTGTAAGTGGGAGAAATTGAACCTCCAACACTGAACCTCAAGCTTCTCATGTTTTTGGACTTTGATGCACAGCGGTAGAACAAAGCAAACTTTGTACAGAAATACTTTTGTCAGGGTGAGAGCACCAACCACTACACTACTGATGAGTGACACAAAAATTGATAATATAAACTATCTCAAAACACAGGAGGTATTATCGTGAATTTTTGACATCCAGGCAGGAAAGTGCTTATTTACAGCAGCATAGAAAGAAAGAATAATCCCTACAAATATCAAGACATGCTCGAAAAGAGGAAGTGTTGAGTAAAATTAACTTGTCTGAGAAAACACCACTCACACTATAAAGTTCAGTCCAGCAGTGCCGCAGAGCGATTTCATTTTGTCCTCCAGCGAAACCAAGAAACACACCATCTCTACCATCTCAGGTAAAATTGAACCGAGAGCTCTTTTCTTAGCCCGACCGTCTGCAGCTGAAGAAGCTGTAAGTTATAGAGCTGGGAAAGATTGAGATTCGAAGGCTGAGAAATTGTGAAATGGAGGAGGGGGGGTGGGGGACTTTCTGCAGCGAAAGACGATTAGACCTCGAGATTGAAAAACTTCTTTGGTTTCCTTTGTGCTTCCCGTTGTGCTGGAGCAGACAGACAGCCTCGACCAGCCCCAGAAGTTAAGAGGCCAAAAGACTGAAGTATATTTGTCTAAAGGTAGAAGACAATTTAACAAAATTATAAGGATTTTTAAACTCATATATATATATATATATATATATATATATATATATATATATATATATATATATATATAGATATAGATATATATATATATATATATATATATATATATATATATATATATATATATATATATATATATATATATATACACACACACACACACAGAAGATATTCTGTGTTGTTTGCAGAGTTATGTCAGGAAATAGGCTCCAAACCAAAAGTGTATATTTCATATCTCTACAAAGCATGTCAGTCACATTCCAATCCTTGTAATTATCGCAAACTATCAGATCTGACTACATCCTGAATTGTTTAAATATTCAAGGTGCCATTTTTACGTGTGAGCTGGGGGAAAGATTCCATGGTGATTAACCTGCAAGCAGAACAAAACACATGAAATCAACATATTTTTTAATCAAAGTAAAGCAGAGCTGTCAGATAAAAATGCCCGTAACAAATTTGGGTCCAATGACAGGTTTCCTGTATTTTTAAATGTCATCGTTGTCAATAGGAGATCCACAAGCATTAAATGAAATTTGCTATTCTTATATTTCTGCAACATGACATGATATAATTCATACTAAAACATTTTTCCCACAGTCTAAGACGCCCCTCCTGCTCTCAGCACAGATCACCCTCTCTCTGTACGTGATGCTATATTTCATCCAGAATCAATTCATTGACTAAAGAGTTTGATGAATGGGAACTCAGAGGTTGACTGTGAAATATTTTCACTGAGGTGATCCTGAGGGGCTGGAGCTCTGTTTGTTTTGGATTAGATTGATATGTAAAACACTTGAAATGTGCCAAGGAGTCCCAATGCAGTAATAACATCACATCTTGAGTATGCTACACTTCTACAAGATGATATAATCCTCAGCTTTTATTTGCTGGGTTCTTTCACCGGAGATGATACCCATCTCCCGTGCCTCTTATTGTCCTGCAGAGAAACGGTTTGAAGACCCTGATAGCCACTCTCATACAGCGATCCACTTCCGGCAGGAAAGAAAAATAGCTTTCTTGCTTTTGATTAATGGTTGAGACTGAGCAGTGATAAAGAAGGTAAAGAAAGGTGAAACTGTGACTCAGGTGGGAATAACTGGTTGTTTTTGTTCAGTTGCTACTTTAATAGAGTAACGAATTAACATTTAACCTTTAGTCTGGACTTTTCTCGGGTGAAACATCTGAATCAACGGCAAGAAAATAACAATAATGATGATAAAAGAAACAGTAGAAAGGAAACAAAAGAAGTGTTGTGGCCATCAGGGAAGTACACTCTGATTTTTTTTACGGCTACATCTATTAAAAAAAATTGAGAATATGAGTATTGCTTCACTTCTTCTGAATCATTGTTTGCAATATCACTCAAATAGAATGACATTATGCTTTTAAATTGCTGGGGGCCAATTAAAAATAAGAAATGGCTTTGTGTGATTACAAACTTGATATTGTGGCGTTTGAAGGCTACTTGTAAAGTAAGAAAATCCCTGATTCAAGTCTGTACTCTGTTTGGATTTTGCATGTTCTCCTTTGCATATGCAAAGGTTTCCTCTCAACAGTCTAAAAGATACGTCTTGAGGATTAAAGGACCCGTATTGTCTATATTTCATGTTTCAGTCCCTCCTCTGCTCATGTGGATAAGAATGTGTCTGATCCAGTAGAAACACTCAAAACTGGTGAAATTCTAGTATTTCTTGGACTGAGCTGACGTCTCCTCTCATGATGGTGGTTCTCAGCTCCTCCACCTCCTCCTCCTCTCATGATGGTGGTTCTCAGCTCCTCCAGCTCCTCCACCTCTCATGATGGTGGTTCTCAGCTCCTCCACCTCCTCCTCCTCTCATGATGGTGGTTCTCAGCTCCTCCACCTCTCATGATGGTGGTTCTCAGCTCCTCCACCTCCTCCACCTCTCATGATGGTGGTTCTCAGCTCCTCCACCTCTCATGATGGTGGTTCTCAGCTCCTCCACCTCCTCCACCTCTCATGATGGTGGTTCTCAGCTCCTCCACCTCCTCCACCTCTCATGATGGTGGTTCTCAGCTCCTCCACCTCCTCCTCCTCTCATGATGGTGGTTCTCAGCTCCTCCACCTCCTCCTCCTCTCATGATGGTGGTTCTCAGCTCCTCCAGCTCCTCCACCTCTCATGATGGTGGTTCTCAGCTCCTCCACCTCCTCCTCCTCTCATGATGGTGGTTCTCAGCTCCTCCACCTCTCATGATGGTGGTTCTCAGCTCCTCCACCTCTCATGATGGTGGTTCTCAGCTCCTCCAGCTCCTCCACCTCTCATGATGGTGGTTCTCAGCTCCTCCACCTCCTCCTCCTCTCATGATGGTGGTTCTCAGCTCCTCCACCTCCTCCTCCTCTCATGATGGTGGTTCTCAGCTCCTCCACCTCTCATGATGGTGGTTCTCAGCTCCTCCACCTCCTCCACCTCTCATGATGGTGGTTCTCAGCTCCTCCACCTCTCATGATGGTGGTTCTCAGCTCCTCCACCTCCTCCACCTCTCATGATGGTGGTTCTCAGCTCCTCCACCTCCTCCACCTCTCATGATGGTGGTTCTCAGCTCCTCCACCTCCTCCTCCTCTCATGATGGTGGTTCTCAGCTCCTCCACCTCCTCCTCCTCTCATGATGGTGGTTCTCAGCTCCTCCAGCTCCTCCACCTCTCATGATGGTGGTTCTCAGCTCCTCCACCTCCTCCTCCTCTCATGATGGTGGTTCTCAGCTCCTCCACCTCCTCCTCCTCTCATGATGGTGGTTCTCAGCTCCTCCACCTCTCATGATGGTGGTTCTCAGCTCCTCCACCTCCTCCACCTCTCATGATGGTGGTTCTCAGCTCCTCCACCTCTCATGATGGTGGTTCTCAGCTCCTCCACCTCCTCCACCTCTCATGATGGTGGTTCTCAGCTCCTCCACCTCCTCCACCTCTCATGATGGTGGTTCTCAGCTCCTCCACCTCCTCCTCCTCTCATGATGGTGGTTCTCAGCTCCTCCACCTCCTCCTCCTCTCATGATGGTGGTTCTCAGCTCCTCCACCTCCTCCTCCTCTCATGATGGTGGTTCTCAGCTCCTCCACCTCCTCCTCCTCTCATGATGGTAGTTCTCAGCTCCTCCACCTCCTCCTCCTCTCATGATGGTGGTTCTCAGCTCCTCCACCTCCTCCTCCTCTCATGATGGTGGTTCTCAGCTCCTCCACCTCTCATGATGGTGGTTCTCAGCTCCTCCACCTCTCATGATGGTGGTTCTCAGCTCCTCCACCTCTCATGATGGTGGTTCTCAGCTCCTTCACCTCCTCCTCCTCTCATGATGGTGGTTCTCAGCTCCTCCACCTCCTCCTCCTCTCATGATGGTGGTTCTCAGCTCCTCCACCTCCTCCTCCTCTCATGATGGTGGTTCTCAGCTCCTCCACCTCCTCCTCCTCTCATGATGGTGGTTCTCAGCTCCTCCACCTCCTCCTCCTCTCATGATGGTGGTTCTCAGCTCCTCCACCTCCTCCTCCTCTCATGATGGTAGTTCTCAGCTCCTCCACCTCCTCCTCCTCTCATGATGGTGGTTCTCAGCTCCTCCACCTCCTCCTCCTCTCATGATGGTGGTTCTCAGCTCCTCCACCTCCTCCTCCTCTCATGATGGTGGTTCTCAGCTCCTCCACCTCCTCCTCCTCTCATGATGGTGGTTCTCAGCTCCTCCACCTCCTCCTCCTCTCATGATGGTGGTTCTCAGCTCCTCCAGCTCCTCCACCTCTCATGATGGTGGTTCTCAGCTCCTCCATCTCCTCCTCCTCTCATGATGGTGGTTCTCAGCTCCTCCACCTCCTCCTCCTCTCATGATGGTGGTTCTCAGCTCCTCCACCTCCTCCTCCTCTCATGATGGTGGTTCTCAGCTCCTCCACCTCTCATGATGGTGGTTCTCAGCTCCTCCATCTCCTCCTCCTCTCATGATGGTGGTTCTCAGCTCCTCCACCTCCTCCTCCTCTCATGATGGTAGTTCTCAGCTCCTCCACCTCCTCCTCCTCTCATGATGGTGGTTCTCAGCTCCTCCACCTCCTCCACCTCTCATGATGGTGGTTCTCAGCTCCTCCACCTCCTCCTCCTCCTCCTCTCATGATGGTGGTTCTCAGCTCCTCCACCTCCTCCTCCTCTCATGATGGTGGTTCTCAGCTCCTCCACCTCCTCCTCCTCTCATGATGGTGGTTCTCAGCTCCTCCACCTCCTCCACCTCTCATGATGGTGGTTCTCAGCTCCTCTATCTCCTCCTCCTCTCATGATGGTGGTTCTCAGCTCCTCCATCTCCTCCTCCTCTCATGATGGTGGTTCTCAGCTCCTCCACCTCCTCCTCCTCTCATGATGGTGGTTCTCAGCTCCTCCACCTCCTCCTCCTCTCATGATGGTGGTTCTCAGCTCCTCCACCTCCTCCTCCTCTCATGATGGTGGTTCTCAGCTCCTCCACCTCTCATGATGGTGGTTCTCAGCTCCTCCACCTCCTCCACCTCTCATGATGGTGGTTCTCAGCTCCTCCACCTCCTCCACCTCTCATGATGGTGGTTCTCAGCTCCTCCACCTCCTCCTCCTCTCATGATGGTGGTTCTCAGCTCCTCCACCTCCTCCTCCTCTCATGATGGTGGTTCTCAGCTCCTCCACCTCCTCCTCCTCTCATGATGGTGGTTCTCAGCTCCTCCACCTCCTCCTCCTCTCATGATGGTAGTTCTCAGCTCCTCCACCTCCTCCTCCTCTCATGATGGTGGTTCTCAGCTCCTCCACCTCCTCCTCCTCTCATGATGGTGGTTCTCAGCTCCTCCACCTCCTCCTCCTCTCATGATGGTGGTTCTCAGCTCCTCCACCTCTCATGATGGTGGTTCTCAGCTCCTCCACCTCTCATGATGGTGGTTCTCAGCTCCTCCACCTCTCATGATGGTGGTTCTCAGCTCCTTCACCTCCTCCTCCTCTCATGATGGTGGTTCTCAGCTCCTCCACCTCCTCCTCCTCTCATGATGGTGGTTCTCAGCTCCTCCACCTCCTCCTCCTCTCATGATGGTGGTTCTCAGCTCCTCCACCTCCTCCTCCTCTCATGATGGTGGTTCTCAGCTCCTCCACCTCCTCCTCCTCTCATGATGGTGGTTCTCAGCTCCTCCACCTCCTCCTCCTCTCATGATGGTAGTTCTCAGCTCCTCCACCTCCTCCTCCTCTCATGATGGTGGTTCTCAGCTCCTCCACCTCCTCCTCCTCTCATGATGGTGGTTCTCAGCTCCTCCACCTCCTCCTCCTCTCATGATGGTGGTTCTCAGCTCCTCCACCTCCTCCTCCTCTCATGATGGTGGTTCTCAGCTCCTCCACCTCCTCCTCCTCTCATGATGGTGGTTCTCAGCTCCTCCAGCTCCTCCACCTCTCATGATGGTGGTTCTCAGCTCCTCCATCTCCTCCTCCTCTCATGATGGTGGTTCTCAGCTCCTCCACCTCCTCCTCCTCTCATGATGGTGGTTCTCAGCTCCTCCACCTCCTCCTCCTCTCATGATGGTGGTTCTCAGCTCCTCCACCTCTCATGATGGTGGTTCTCAGCTCCTCCACCTCCTCCACCTCTCATGATGGTGGTTCTCAGCTCCTCCACCTCCTCCACCTCTCATGATGGTGGTTCTCAGCTCCTCCACCTCCTCCACCTCTCATGATGGTGGTTCTCAGCTCCTCCACCTCCTCCTCCTCTCATGATGGTGGTTCTCAGCTCCTCCACCTCCTCCTCCTCTCATGATGGTGGTTCTCAGCTCCTCCAGCTCCTCCACCTCTCATGATGGTGGTTCTCAGCTCCTCCATCTCCTCCTCCTCTCATGATGGTGGTTCTCAGCTCCTCCACCTCCTCCTCCTCTCATGATGGTGGTTCTCAGCTCCTCCACCTCTCATGATGGTGGTTCTCAGCTCCTCCACCTCCTCCTCCTCCTCCTCTCATGATGGTGGTTCTCAGCTCCTCCACCTCCTCCTCCTCTCATGATGGTGGTTCTCAGCTCCTCCACCTCCTCCTCCTCTCATGATGGTGGTTCTCAGCTCCTCCACCTCCTCCACCTCTCATGATGGTGGTTCTCAGCTCCTCTATCTCCTCCTCCTCTCATGATGGTGGTTCTCAGCTCCTCCATCTCCTCCTCCTCTCATGATGGTGGTTCTCAGCTCCTCCACCTCCTCCTCCTCTCATGATGGTGGTTCTCAGCTCCTCCACCTCCTCCTCCTCTCATGATGGTGGTTCTCAGCTCCTCCACCTCCTCCTCCTCTCATGATGGTGGTTCTCAGCTCCTCCACCTCTCATGATGGTGGTTCTCAGCTCCTCCACCTCCTCCACGGAGATTGCAGCCCAGCCCACAGCCGCCTCCTCCACCCCCTGGGTGACGTAGCCAGCAGCTCAGCTGGTAGTTGTAGTAATGTAGTGACACATCTCGGCCCTCCTTAGTCTTTTATTGTGGGAATAGCAGCAGGTTTCAAGAGGAGCTTCTGAGGAAGTCCAGTTTCAAAGTACCGTAGTTCTGGAAGCTTCTTTGGTGAAGAGTCGCTCACAAACAAACATTGTTTGTGGAAAAGAACAACAAGTCCAGCCACATTGGCCGCTGTGCTTCTTCTTCCTCAAGACAAATAGTGAGGAACCATACTGGTACCTGAAAACACATTTTCTCCAGTGGACATGAAGGTGAAAACACATTTTCTCCAGTGGACACGAAGGTGAAAACACATTTTCTCCAGTGGACATGATGGTGAAAACACATTTTCTCCAGTGGACATGAAGGTGAAAACACATTTTCTCCAGTGGACATGAAGGTGAAAACACATTTTCTCCAGTGGACACGAAGGTGAAAAGACATTTTCTCCAGTGGACATGATGGTGAAAACACATTTTCTCCAGTGGACATGAAGGTGAAAACACATTTTCTCCAGTGGACATGAAGGTGAAAACACATTTTCTCCAGTGGACATGAAGGTGAAAACACATTTTCCCCAGTGGACATGATGGTGAAAACACATTTTCTCCAGTGGACATGAAGGTGAAAACACATTTTCTCCAGTGGACATGAAGGTGAAAACACATTTTCTCCAGTGGACATGAAGGTGAAAACACATTTTCTCCAGTGGACACGAAGGTGAAAACACATTTTCTCCAGTGGACATGAAGGTGAAAACACATTTTCTCCAGTGGACACGAAGGTGAAAACACATTTTCTCCAGTGGACATGATGGTGAAAACACATTTTCTCCAGTGGACATGAAGGTGAAAACACATTTTCTCCAGTGGACATGAAGGTGAAAACACATTTTCTCCAGTGGACACGAAGGTGAAAAGACATTTTCTCCAGTGGACATGATGGTGAAAACACATTTTCTCCAGTGGACATGAAGGTGAAAACACATTTTCTCCAGTGGACATGAAGGTGAAAACACATTTTCTCCAGTGGACATGATGGTGAAAACACATTTTCTCCAGTGGACATGAAGGTGAAAACACATTTTCTCCAGTGGACATGATGGTGAAAACACATTTTCCCCAGTGGACATGAAGGTGAAAACACATTTTCTCCAGTGGACATGAAGGTGAAAACACATTTTCTCCAGTGGACATGAAGGTGAAAACACATTTTCCCCAGTGGACATGATGGTGAAAACACATTTTCTCCAGTGGACATGAAGGTGAAAACACATTTTCTCCAGTGGACAAGAAGGTGAAAACACATTTTCTCCAGTGGACATGAAGGTGAAAACACATTTTCCCCAGTGGACATGAAGGTGAAAACACATTTTCTCCAGTGGACATGAAGGTGAAAACACATTTTCTCCAGTGGACACGAAGGTGAAAACACATTTTCTCCAGTGGACATGAAGGTGAAAACACATTTTCTCCAGTGGACATGAAGGTGAAAACACATTTTCTCCAGTGGACATGACGGTAAAAACACATTTTCTCCAGTGGACATGAAGGGGAAAACACATTTTCTCCAGTGGACATGACGGTGAAAACACATTTTCTCCAGTGGACATGACGGTAAAAACACATTTTCTCCAGTGGACATGAAGGGGAAAACACATTTTCTCCAGTGGACATGACGGTGAAAACACATTTTCTCCAGTGGACATGACGGTAAAAACACATTTTCTCCAGTGGACATGAAGGGGAAAACACATTTTCTCCAGTGGACATGATGGTGAAAACACATTTTCTCCAGTGGACATGAAGGTGAAAACACATTTTCTCCAGTGGACATGAAGGTGAAAACACATTTTCTCCAGTGGACATGAAGGTGAAAACACATTTTCTCCAGTGGACATGATGGTGAAAACACATTTTCTCCAGTGGACATGAAGGTGAAAACACATTTTCTCCAGTGGACATGATGGTGAAAACACATTTTCTCCAGTGGACATGAAGGTGAAAACACATTTTCTCCAGTGGACATGATGGTGAAAACACATTTTCTCCAGTGGACATGATGGTGAAAACACATTTTCTCCAGTGGACACGAAGGTGAAAACACATTTTCTCCAGTGGACATGATGGTGAAAACACATTTTCTCCAGTGGACATGAAGGTGAAAACACATTTTCTCCTGTGGACATGAAGGTGAAAACACATTTTCTCCAGTGGACATGAAGGTGAAAACACATTTTCTCCAGTGGACATGAAGGTGAAAACACATTTTCTCCAGTGGACATGATGGTGAAAACACATTTTCTCCTGTGGACACGAAGGTGAAAACAGATGTGGAACAACAAAAACAGCAGTTCAATGTGAAGCAGCAGAGACTGAGAGAGCAGAGAAGAGGCTCCTTGGCACATTGGTGGGTGTGTCTTGTTTTGGTTTCTCCTCATGTCAATCTTCCTGGAGGCGGGGCTTATCCAGCTCTGTGACGTCATCAAATAGAATCAAGGTGTTGAGCTCCCCCACCAGGTAGAACAGAGAAACATCACTGTGAACTCAAGCTGGAGGGAATCAATGAAAAAAACACTTTGGGGATTATATGAACCCCAAATAGCACTTTTATCATGTTTAAAGACCAAAAAAGTCGATTTAGTATAATATGGGTCCTTTAAATAGTGACCAATGAATCACTTTGTCACGTTTTTTGGGTCCGTTTACATGACAGCAGTGCTTGGGGTCACGTGACTTTATGAAAACCGGTCCGAAGGAGGACATTTTCGAAAACTACATGTAGACAGAAAAAATGCTATGACTGTACATGCGTACTACTGCCGCAGTAAATAGTACTTCGGCAAATGCTCAGTAGATGCACAATCAGAACAACGTTTCCTCCAGAGTGACATGACTCCCAGTCTATATTCTCCTGGAAGTTGCTAGTTTTATTGTTGATAGCCACTGGAATAGCACCCACTTGTGGCCCAACTTGAAAACTGCCTCATTTTCAGTGTTTCTGCCATTTCCGTGTAAATGGGCATTGTTTTTAAAGCATTGCTATGTAAAAGCAAAGCTTTGACCTACGCTGGACTGACCTTCTGTACAGGGTGCACCCTGCAAACTAATGATGAGCTTATAGCTAAATATTTTCACAGTCACAGAATAAAATCCAAAAGTCTTCAGTAAATTCTTACTGGAGTCCGTGTTCTCTCGTGCTAAAAAAATGGCGTTTAAGATTGGATGGATCGGCTGCAGTTGGCATACAAGCTGTTTATTGGACTCCTCTGACATCATGTGCAGAACAGTGACATTGGCAGGACTGAGTGTGAGAATTAGCATGGAAGCCATGTGATGATCATGAATGTTTGCAAACCAAGACATTCAAAATCACAAACATTAACAGGAATGTAGAATCCGCTATTGGAAAAAAAACATCTTCCTTGTTGCACAGTTCCAGCTGTACAGTGTATAAGTCATGGAAGCATGAAGGCACGTGACTTCCTCTGCACTGACTGAGGTGGCCGAGGGGCTCAATCAATAATAGAGGATAAGAAAAACAGAAAGAGGTGCATGACTGGCAGCCATGAAAATGCATTTAGGATTAGCTGTAAAATGTAGGCCATCTTCCATTTCCTTGCTATGATCCAAAGCACAAAGAGGCGAGCAGAGAACACCTTTATGTGTGCAACAAAGCGAGCAAACAACACGGGTAGGAGTAAATCTCTTGTAATTGGTATTAATGAGGTTTTGTGTGGTTTAAGAGGTACACATAGCTTTATTGATTGCAATCATCATACATCTTCATGCGCAAGACAGGTGAGAAAAGAACATGATTGTGTTACCTTAATTATGAGAAGGCAGCACAGGTTGTGTAAATTAAAGTTTATAGAAACTAAGCATCAGCTAACAAGTGCCCAACTTTCTTTTTTTTTTTAAGAAGTTTTCATTTGGTTTTATTCAAGGTTGACCTTTATTATCATTATCCAGGTTTGCAGAAGTTGAATTAACTGAAAATCAGATGATAGATTCATAAGAATAATCAATAAGAAATTAAAAATTAAAAAAAAGTAAATTTTGGCCCCCCTAATGAATAGTCTACCCTCATAAATGAGAAAAAAACCAAACACAAGATTGCTAGAACCTCATCCTCAAAAGAAAGAAATGGATGCAGTCAGCAGGGGGACCTCGTCTCTGCTCCTCTTCCTCTTTCTTCTAAGTTTGTTCAATCTAACACAAGACCTGAAGAGAAGTCATGTTTTATTGATTAAAATTTAAAAGTGCTGCTGAAAAAAAGTGAGCAGACCTTCCTACTAATAGATAATACTTCAAAAAAAGGCACAAATTGTGATATTTTTTGCCTTGCAAAGTAGTCTCTGTAGTGGAAAATCTGAAGCTACCAGCGGTGCAGAGGGGATGACATGGGGAAGGGATCTTAAGGCGCAAAGGGGTCCTTCAGCGGGTTAGTCTGTCCAAGTCTGTGTGTTGGTCTGTTCTGTGTTGGTGTCCTTGATGTGTCCGTCTGATTGTGCTGTGAGATCTGACAGTTGCCTTGAATAAAGTCCCTTGCATTGAATCCAATGTCTCTTTTCCATTCATCGTTCTGAACCTGAGCATCACCGGGAAGCAAGCGGGAAGAATTCTGCAACAAACTGGCGTCACGACAGGATTCCAATACAACAACGTTGGTAAGTGCAAATGTTTTATGCTGCCTTGCCATGTCGTTATTTGACGAAATCAAAGAAATGGTTAAAAGTAAATGTTAAGGTTAAAATAATAAAATAATTTTTGAAAGTGTTGTTATAGGTGATGCCAGAAGTCAGGAGTCTGAAGTATTCGGATGATTTTAGACGCCATTTCCGTGTGGTTGCTGATTGATTTTTGAGATGTTTTCTCAGAAAAACAATCCTGCTGAAGGCTCCTTGCATAGTGAGTAATATATTTAATCACAAGCCTGTTTTAAAATGGTGGGCCATTGGCTTGGATGTTTCTATAGAGAAATCTCAGTTTGTTATTTTGTTCATTTCGAGCAGGGGTCGGCAACCCGTGGCTCCGGAGACGCATGCAGCTCTTTCGTCCCTCCACGCTACAAAGAGTGGGGTAAAATGTAGGCGGGTCGTGAACAACCCAGCGATGTAACGCCAGGCTCCGAGCTCCACAGCTCAACTGGTGTCTGGTTCACAGGAAAACCGCTGCGCTGTGGAGTGCCAACAATTCTGAGAGGTTCATTGCAGACTTGTTGAGAGTGACGGCAAATTCTAGTGAATTACACAACAACTAAAGGACATTGAAAACCACACCATCACACTCATGGTTATACAAATCCCAGATCTCCCACATTTATCTTCCATTTTAATAATGTGTAGCAATAAAGGAGCTGAGAGCTGCAATGCATTATGGGAGTTTCTGTTTGTCATGTTTTAAATGTAATTATTGGGGGTTATGTTAGGTTTGCAGTGTTGGTAATAATTGTGTTGTGTTGTGTTTTTGTTGCTTAGTTCATGTAGTTTAGTTTATTAGTTGTAAGTTGTCAACCAGCAGTGAAGAAGGTTTTGTGTGTCGTGTCGTCCTGGCATGGTCTGCCGGTGGGACTGTCAAAATAAAAGTCTGTTGTGCATGTCTGTTGTAAAGTATAAGCTTTTTCTCTGGTGTGCTTCTTTAACATTACTCACCATAACATCACAGTGATATTGTGAGTGACAATGTAGGCATGTGTGTGCATGAGGCATGGGTGAGTTGGAGTGTGCACGTGGGTGTTCAGTGGGAAACGGGACCAACTGGCTCTTTGAGCATTAAAGGTTGCTGACCCCTAATTTAGAGGGATCTCAGTGGCGAGAGCTCAGTTTGTTCTGTTAGTTTATTATTTTGAACACTTGGTCCGTTCTGCTTCTGTTTGCACAGGCCAACAAAAGAAGACGCCAAACCTACAGAGTATTTAAGCGAGGTCTCTCTAGGATGGAATAGGTGCTGCAGACCCATCTCCATGTCCGAGTCTCCCAAAGATTTATCACGGATGGTAAAAATTTCAATAAATGAGAATTTGGGCGATGTTATGGGATTTGTTGGAGTGAGCCATCTGCTATGTTCTGTGTAGCTTTGTGTATTGTATTTTGTGTCTGTATCTAGTTGACGTTGGCTCCTCAGTAATTTGATGAGAGCTGCTAAAAGAATACTCTGTTTCTAATGTATGTTAATATTCACATCAACACAAAATTTATTTTTGTGTTGATGGAGTGGTTATATGTGTGTTTAAGTGTTTGTGGTGTCTAATGTATTAATTTTATGTTAGTCTGTAGAAAGGAAGAATTAATGGGTAATCAACATTCCCCTCACTCCATAACAGAGAGATATCAAGTTTTGGAGTTTTAACCCCTACTAAAATAATTAAGCACACAACTTTTCATTCTAGCAATTGCACGTTAGTCGAATGAAAAGTTGTGTGCTTAATTTTTTTAGCCTGTTGGATGAACATACAAAAGGTTCATTTAATAACCGTAAGCTTGAGCGAGCAGAGAACTTTATTGCTTCCTGTCCAGCTCTTTGTAATATCTGCTGCGTGTCTGAATGTATAAATATGTGTGTGTTGCAGACCGAGTGAGAACTGGTGAGAACGAGTGAACTGCTCAGACTAAAGTCTGAAGGGACTGTGAGAGCTCTGGAGTGTCAGGTCTCTGTGCCTGTCTTCCCCTGTTTGTTTCACCTCATGTTTCCAATTAACCAATAGCCTTCTCCCTCTGTGTGCCTCCCTTTCCCAGTGTATTTAAACCTCTCTCCCGCTGTTCTCTTTGTCGGCTCGTCTTGTCATCTTGTCGTTCCTGATTCCCTGTGGTTTTTGTGTTCCCTGGACTTTTTCATGAATAAACTACGTTTTTATGGAGTTTGCGTTTGCATCCATCCACACATGCCTTGGCAAGGTCTGGACCTCGAGGGCCCCTGTCCTGCAGGGTTTAGCTCCTCCCAGTTAACACACCTGATAGCAATGAGGGGCTCATTATTGGGCTTTTTCACAACCTTGGTGATGACATCATCATTAGATTCACGCATGCTGAAGCAGGGAGAGAACTAAAACATGCAGAACAGGGGCCCTCCAGGACCAGGGTCATCCAAAGGGGTGGGGTTAGAGGAGAGGGTGGAAGAAGAGGAGACTCCGGAGGGAAGCCATGGGTACGTCCAAAAAGTCCCTCATATCTCCTTGGGCAGAGGCGCCGCCAGGGTTGAATTTCATAGTACGACATCCATGGGGTTAAGCGAAAGTTGATGGATAAGGAGAAAGGAGGGACTTTTCAGAAATACCCCTTATCTATCGACTTTTCATTAACCCTGGAAGTGTTTTGTGTCGCCGCCATGATTGTGACTGTCTGAATTCTCAATAAGCAAAGAAAAGGAGGCTCGTTGCTTCCTTGAGAGCCTCCTTTAGCCTAGGAAACACTGATGCTTCCTTTAGAATTTTTGTCCTAGAGGACAAACATTTTTTCAGCCCCCCCCCCCCGAATTGTACTACCATTGAGAACCTGATAATATTTATTTATTTATCTGTATAAACCACTGTATGATTTGCTGGCACCAGCATTCTGCATACAATCGCCTGATTATCAAAATAAATTAATAAAATGAGCTGGAGGCCCTTTTTTTATCATTCAAGCATGAATAAAGACACTAATACTGAAAGTTGCGCCTGCCTCACGCCCCCCCTGACACCCCACCACGCCCCCCCAGGGGGGCTCGCCCCACCATTTGAGAAGCACTGCTTTAGAGCCTCCTTTAGCCTAGGAAACACTGATGCTTCCTATAGAGTCTCCTTTAGCCTAGGGAACACTGATGCTTCCTTTAGAGTCTCCTTTAGCCTAGGAAACACTGATGCTTCCTTTAGCCTAGGAAACACTGATGCTTCTTTTGGAACCTCCTTTAGCCTAGGAAACACTGATGCTTCCTTTAGAACCTCCTTTAGCCTAGGAAACACTGATGCTTCCTTTAGAGTCTCCTTTAGCCTAGGAAACACTGATGCTTCCTTTAGCCTAGGAAACACTGATGCTTCTTTCAGAACCTCCTTTAGCCTAGGAAACACTGATGCTTCCTTTAGCTGAGGAAACACTGATGCTTCCTTTAGAACCTCCTTTAGCCTAGGAAACACTGATGCTTCCTTTAGAACCTCCTTTAGCCTAGGAAACACTGATGCTTCCTATAGAGTCTCCTTTAGCCTAGGAAACACTGATGCTTCCTTTAGAACCTCTTTTAGCCTAGGAAACACTGATGCTTCCTTTAGAGTCTCCTTTAGCCTAGGAAACACTGATGCTTCCTTTAGAACCTCCTTTAGCCTAGGAAACACTGATGCTTCCTTTAGAGTCTCCTTTAGCCTAGGAAACACTGATGCTTCCTTTAGCCTAGGAAACACTGATGCTTCTTTTAGAACCTCCTTTAGCCTAGGAAACACTGATGCTTCCTTTAGAACCTCCTTTAGCCTAGGAAACACTGATGCTTCCTTTAGAACCTCCTTTAGCCTAGGAAACACTGATGCTTCCTTTAGAACCTCCTTTAGCCTAGGAAACACTGATGCTTCCTTTAGAACCTCCTTTAGCCTAGGAAACACTGATGCTTCCTTTAGAGTCCCCTTTAGCCTAGGAAACACTGATGCTTCCTTTAAAACCTCCTTTAGCCTAGGAAACACTGATGCTTCCTTTAGAACCTCCTTTAGCCTAGGAAACACTGATGCTTCCTTTAGAGCCTCCTTTAGCCTAGGAAACACTGATGCTTCCTTTAGAGCCTCCTTTAGCCTAGGAAACACTGATGCTTCCTTTAGAGCCTCCTTTAGCCTAGGAAACACTGATGCTTCCTTTAGAACCTCCTTTAGCCTAGGAAACACTGATGCTTCCTTTGGAACCTCCTTTAGCCTAGGGAACACTGATGCTTCCTTTAGAGTCTCCTTTAGCCTAGGAAACACTGATGCTTCCTTTAGCCTAGGAAACACTGATGCTTCTTTTAGAACCTCCTTTAGCCTAGGAAACACTGATGCTTCCTTTAGCCTAGGAAACACTGATGCTTCCTTTAGAACCTCCTTTAGCCTAGGAAACACTGATGCTTCCTTTAGAACCTCCTTTAGCCTAGGAAACACTGATGCTTCCTTTAGAACCTCCTTTAGCCTAGGAAACACTGATGCTTCCTTTCGAGCCTCCTTTAGCCTAGGAAACACTGATGCTTCCTTTAGAGCCTCCTTTAGCCTAGGAAACACTGATGCATCCTTTACTAAAGGAGGCAAGCTCATGCTGCCCCGCATTTCCTTGTGCGGACCTGCTCATCTGAGCGTTCAAGAAAACTTTAGGAAGCAATAATATATCTTGAACAACTTTTCAATAATCTAAAACTCATATCTCAATGATGACTGTTATACAGATTTTGTAAAATAAACACATAAAAGTAAATGTTTTGTGCAGACTATTCTCAGTTTGCATTGGTTATTTATTCACCTGGTATCCTCTTTTCCTTTATATTCAAACCTTGTGATATTTGACATTATATCAGGGTTTAGAGACACAGGGGGAAGTGTTATGAAACCACTTTTTGTAGTCCAGTTTCCGAAAATTGTCTTTCTATACTTTTATCTAATTTCTAGTTTTTTCACTGTGTGATTTAGTTTTTCTTCTGCGATCCTGTTTTGCTGCTGTAACACTGTAAATTCTCCACTTGTGAGATGAATAAAGGATTATCTTATCTTATGTTACCTTATCTCAAATTTGTAGGGTTTTTTTTCCCCACGGCAGAGGTCACTAACCTGAACCGTCGCATTATTATTATTACGTCAATAAGTGAAATTGTGGTCCTACGGTCACAAGATACGTTATCACCTTTCACAAATTTTTAAGGAAGCCTCTTAACACCTTTTCCTTAACCCCGTGATGTCATCCACGGGGTTAAGTCCAGAGATAAGATGATAGGAGGGACAATTCAGACGTACCCCTTGAGTTCTGCCCCTCGAATCAGTGTTGCACAAGAAGTCACAGAGAGGAAAAATACTGAAAAAGGCTCAAACCAGAGGATGCTCAAGTGACTATGAAACAATAACAGCACCCCAAGAACCACACAGAGTTACAGTTAAAGGTAATGTTAAACTTCCAATGATCAGGCAATAGATTTTTGAGTATGCAGTAATGGAGTCTGTCCTGAGAGCTGTAACTCTGAGTGCTGCTCCTAAAGATATGGAATAGACTGCGGAAATGCAGGAAGCCTTTCAGAAACTCAAGCAAGTGTTGATTTCAGCTCCAGTGCGTGCCATGCCAGATTATCATCAGCTGTTTCATCTCATTGTGCATGAAAAGGAGGGTGTTGCATCGGGGATACTGGTGCAGAAACATGGAGCACATTGCCGTCCTGTGGCTTACTACTCCTCACGTCTCTACCCAGTAGTCCTTGGAATGCTTCGCTCTTTGAGATCGATTGCTACTATAATTGAAAAATCGTCACCTATTGTACTTGCACACGATTGTGTAGTTCACGTGCCGCATGCAGTCTTCCACATATTAAACAGTTATGCTACTCATATACCCAATTTCTTTCCACACTACCTCTCAATTGGAAAGAAGGTTCTTCTCTGAATGATGTCATGGAAAGGCAAAGCCGTGCTGATGATTGAGAAAGGTCTGTGGTGATACCTAAAGGGGTGTGCACAAGACCCGAGGGCTGGCTTGTGGCTTCAGTCTGCCGGTCATCATGTTTGTTCATGTTTTGTTCTCCATGGGCCTACACATATAGGAAAAGGAAGGATAAATGAGATAATTTGGTGTCAACAAAGTCTTACAAGTACCAAAGGGGTCCGATAATTTCCTGAATATTATTCTTCCCTGGATGATTTCATATATTAAACAGCAAATTTCAATTATTCATTAGTTTATTGTTTGTCTGTTTATTGTGGTTTTTTTTTTTTAATGTCAAACCAACAATATAGATGCTATGAGAAACCATTTCAGCATCTGGATGGGGACAGCCGAGCAGGCCTGATCACCCTGTTGGTTATCACAATCCTGATTGTCTGAACCAGTTTGTGACGAGAAGAGTAAAGTATGAAATTACCCAATACCCAGACAAATGTAACCAATATTTGAAGAAAAGATTAGAGCCACTGTGGACGTGACTGGACTCCAGTGTGAGTTCATAGAATTTATAGTGAACCATGTAGCTATTTTAACGAATGATAAATAATTAAGAAAATACAGACGACTCTGCTATGGACTGATGACTACATGACTATGTATGCGTTGAAACTCAAAGAAACCTTGAGAGACCTTGTATTAATCAAGTCTTTGTCTGAGTCTGTTTCCTAGATATGTCCATACCAGGTGCTGGTCGTGATGAGAACAGCCCTGCAGCTGGAAGGAAGAGCAGAATGGATCGATGCCACGAGGTGCCGTCGATCACCCCAGGCTGGTTCGGACCAACCTGTTCCAGAGACGGACATGAAGGATCCAACAAGTAGTGGGGTGGGCTGCCCTCAGCCTGCTGCTGGTGTTCTGGGCCAAGGTGGTCCCAAAAGATCCAACTCTATGTGGAGGCAGAAGAGAGTGGATGTAGAGAACCAGGCCGGTCGGCTGAGCTGTCGATCGGAGTGGATGAACATACCCATCAAATGAATTATAACAATGGAGTGGCGAGCTTTCTATACTCTAATCCTAACCCTATTCATGAAACGTCTCAGAGTCTGTCAGAGTCCAAACTTAGCCTAATAACCCCCAGCAAGGAATCTTAGCTTAAAAGGGTCATATCACGCAACATTTCAATACTTCACATGGTTTCTATTGGTCCACAAAAATTGTATTCACAGTTTTTTGCCCAAAATCCAGTTTGTCCTTGTTTTTCAGCCAGTTGAATATTTGATCATTGAGCCTCATTCAGAATCTGCCGGTTTCAGGGAGCTGGACTGGCTACGCCCTCATCCCCATCTTGGGAACAGGATTAGGGTTAGGGTGGGCGGCCTCTATGGCGGCCCAGATGACGAGGTGGGCCACCCAGACTGCGACGGCGGTGGCCTGCTCCACGTGGTGGGTGGAGGTGATGGCAACCAGGTGGGCAGAGATGGAAACAGAGGTGTGAGGAGGAGGAGCATGCTCAGGGCCCACGGCGTGCTCAAGCCCCTCCCCCGAGGGACCCTGAGGCGGCGAGGCCAGCCCTGTTACCGGCCTCCAGAGCAAGGCTGCCTCCCAACATCCACCCCATCCCCTGAGGGGGAGTTTGGTAAGGCCGTGGGCCTAAATCTGGCGACGGGGGTATGTGGCAGCGAGGTGATTAAGCCCCGATGGGAATCAGGTGTGCTGCCTCACCTCTCTGTCCATAAAAGGAAGAGCCGCCAGACACATGGGGCGACAGGTAGAAGCGACACATGCAGGACTGCAGAGTCTGCGGGTGAGAGTTTTGTGTTTGTGGAGTTTCATTTATTTAAATAAAAGTAATGGTTTTGGAAAGCCGTGACTCCGCGTCTCTGTGGGTGAACCTGGCGGTGGCATGCTCGACTGCCACAGACGTTTGACGATTTGAAGGTAATCATGCACTGCATTGTGTTTCATAGCCACTGTACTCTGTTTCTGTGTCACCCTTCAGGTGGAGAGAGAGCAAGTTCTTGTACTTCGCTGGGTTGGCTGTGGGGCAAGGTGAAGCCTGGGCTTGTCCCTTCACCTCCAAGTCTGTGGGGTACATTCTCTCTGATGTCCCAGTGGTTTGGTAAACATCTACACATCTTTAAGTGCTCGATTGGGCTCTGAGGGATGATTTATGTACCTCGGAGGGGCGGCGAGTCAAGTGTGGGTTTGTATGACTAAAAATTCATAAAAAAACAAGATGCAAGGGACCGTCCTGAAATATGTTTTGTCATGATCAGTGATGCCGGTAACGCGTTAATTAGTAACACATTACTCTTATATGACCACGTTTTTCAGTAACCAGTAGTCTAACGCGTTTCTATTTCCAAACAAGTAATCACACTAAAGTTACTTGTCCAAGTCCCTGTGTGTTACTGTTATAGTGTCCTGCAAGACGGGTTTCTGGTCTGCAAAGCCGCTGTATTATTAAACAGAACCGACCACTCCTTCATTGTCCTCCAAACTGTGACAAATACTTGGAGCGCATGCAGATACTGCACGCTCACCTGCCCCGCCCCCTTCTCCACTCTCAGCCAATCACAGGCCAACTCGCTCTAATAGTCCCGTTCAGGGAACACAAAAGAACTGGAACCAACAATCCTCATCAATAATTGTTATTCACCTATTATATCATGCCGCTCAGTTCATTTGTCCTTGTTGTCGGCTCGTGTCCCTCCCTCCATGTCTATTCCAAGCCTTCTCCTCTCACGTGTTAGTTTCCAGATCCATCTCCTTTGTTCGCATTCAGACATCCCTCAACTTCCTCGTGTTCCATTGGTGTTTTGGGATTTTCAGTTTTCTGACCGCTCATCATGTTTTTCACTACTGTTTCCAGGATTCTCCTGCTGTGGTTATCTTGGCCTCAGTTGAAAATGAACTTTTGAAACTGAACTGTGGTCCTGCATCTGCTTTTGGACCCCATCATCTGTGTGAGACTCAGTAGTTCAGCAGTTCACTGACGCAATAAAGCAATAACTCATGATCAAACGTGGCCTGTTGAGATTCAGTGACTCAACTAACTTACTACTACCAAGAGTGTTTCAAGAGTTTGTTGAATTCAGTGCAAGTGTCTTTGTTTTATGACTATTTCCTTTAGAGATTGTCTTCATGTGCACAATAGTCCGGAAATAAAATGTTCACCTTGAAATCAAAGCATCAGATGTTGCTGCAAGTTATACACGTTTTGAAGTGTGTGAGTGACTTGGCATTCAGATCGCATCACAAATGTCTCTCTCTCTCTCACACACACACACACACACACACACACACACACACACACACACACACACACACACACTGATGATGCTGTGAGATGAAGATGAATGATTGGATAAAGCTCCAGGCGTCAGCCCTCAGGGTGCTGATGAGACCACATTGATGTTCAACTCAAACGGCTCCAATTGCTAATGTGATCCTCCAATGTTTCCATTTCTGAGTGGAGCTGTGAAACCAGTGGGTGTTAATTTCCAACTTAGAACATGAGACTTCTGAGCTGCTGGCTGTAAAATATCGGATAATGCTCCGGGCTGCCATGCAGAACAAGAGTTCAGTGTTTTGTTTCACGACCTGATCACCACTAACCAACAGAGGCACTCGTCTTGTCGATTTAATGAAAAACCGCATTAGAGTCCCGGAACAAAAACCTACCGTCAGGGCTCTGTTTGTTTTGCCGAGGCTGAGGAAAATGTGCTGATCAAGGCCAAACCTTTGTAAAACTCAGATATATGTAAATTGAAAGAGACAGAATAAGGTGGAGGCAATGATCTCCAATATGCAGTGGTTCTTAGCAATGTTTTTTTTTTTCCAAATAGTTAACAAGTGGAAGCAGCCTCAAGTTTCTTCCATCTGTTGTTCGCTGAATCAGACAGAACAAATACAAAAAGTTGTCCAAGTACATAAAAGCATTGATATCTGTAAAAGGAAGGCTTGTATTGTGCCTCAACTGTTTGTGTTTCTGCAGAACTACTGTGAATTAAATCAGCGGCTCATTGGAAAATGTATTCATTTCTGAGGATTTGTGGGAAAACAAATGAATGCAAATAATGAATTTTTAATCCCTCAAGTTGCCTGGGTGATGTGGGGACTCTGCAACTCTGCACATGACTTCTCTGGTTGCTCGCTGGAAGATCTGGCTTAATATAATATAAAGTAATCAGGGTGCATAATATGACTCCCATTATTACAGATGTAAACTATTCGTAAAGACATTCGATCCTCAGCAAAGCAACAGACAGGCTCACACATTTTTATTTTCAGTTTACAGATTTGAAAGATGATTAAATTTGTACAGAGAAGAGCAGTGGGAACACATTCTCTCCTAGGTTGTTGTTAGATAATTGCCATACTTGTATGATAAAACTGGCGTTCATGATTAATTTCAGTGTGCTGGAAGAAAATCAACAATCTAACCCAGGGGTGTCAAACTAAGTTCCTCGAGAGCCAAACCTCTGCACGTCCTCCACGTCTCCCTCCACTGAATGTCCTGATGGTTCATCACCACGTTCAGCACAAAGCCAGAGAACCAGCTGCTCGTTGCAATCGGCTGTGTGGAAGCAGGGAGACGTGCAGAATGTGCAGGGCTGCGGCCCTCCAGGACCGGAGTTCAACACATGTGGTGGAACCTGACCTTGGTGAAGATTATGTCTTTTTAGACAAGTTATATCCTAACAGGTTTTTATTCCCCGCCGTGGCTGATAGGCCCCGAAGGGGGATCTTGAAACAGTCTCCGTACGTCCGTACGTCCGTACGTCCGTCCGTTCGAACGTTTCTACCTATATCTCGGCAACCCCTGGGCCCACAGTGACCAAACTTCACATGTGGATACATCTCAGAAGGGGAAGGGATGCTATGGTGACCTTGACCTAATTTGCATATTAAGTAGGTCACAGGGTCACGAAGTGCTTAAAAACACATTTTGGGCTCTGGAGGCCTAGGTTTTTGAGCTAGGGCTCTGAAATTTTATACACACATGATACACACTCCAGGGATAACCTCCAGTACACCAAGTGACCTGACCTTGACCTTGAAGATTGGTAGGGTCTGAAGTTTGCTCGTGATGGTTGCACAATACATGTATTTCCATATAAACATTTCTCCTCATCTCTCAGCAGTTCCTGGGCCCACAGTCACCAAACTTCACACATGGACACTCCACCTGGGGAGAAGGGGCACCATGGTGACCATGACCTAATTTGCATATCAGGTCACAGGGTCACTAAGTGCATAAAAACACCTTTTGGGCTCTGGAGACGTATTTTGACATAGCTTATGAAGAAGACCTTTCAGATTCTACATAATTATCTACTAGGACCCATGGAACACCCTCTAGTGTACCAAGTGTGCTGCCTTAGAGCTGCTTTGTGAGAAAATATAAAGCCCTCCGGCGGGGAATTAGCCGAGCAACGGCCTACTTGTTGTATATTGATGTAATATGCATTTTTCTCTTTACAAAATCAAACATCAATTCAATAACCTTGTAACATTTTGACCAGTGTGACTTTTTACCTGAATACAAATGAATAAATGAGACCATATATAATGTCAAATATTCATCTAAAGCTACAACTCATTTCTAAAATAAAGTCAAATTGAATGTTGAAAAATGTGAAAACAAATTTACACTTTTTCCAAACCTTTGTATTTTGTTCTGGTAGCTTTTAGTTCACTCCATTTTGTAAAGTTGTACTACAAATATTTATTCCTAATAATGGTTATATACAATTATTTTGTCAGCTTTGCAATCCCCTCTCGTCACAGATCTCACCCTGCTCATGTGGTAAAGTGAACAAGACTAATAGTAACTAAACTAATCATATATGATCAATCCTTTTGGGGAAATTCAGCAATACACGTGGCTGCCAAGCAATGGGAGCTATTAGTTACGAGGGTCTTGCTCAAGGACAATTCAGCATGTGGACATTAGGAGATATGGGGAATTGAACCTGAAGCATTTTGACGGAGAAATGACTATTTTGAGCCACAATCGCCTCTAAACACGGAGACACGGAGTTTCTTGTGATCCGCCATCTTGTTTTGTAGTTCCATCACACGTCTCACACACACTCCCTCCACCTCTCGCTCTCTCTCTCTCTCTCTCTCTCTCTCTCTCTCTCTCTCTCTCTCTCTCTCTCTCTCTCTTAAACTTTCCTTAAACTAACTGTATATTAAATCTTCTGAGACTGATATAACTGAATTGGCTATCATTTCCTGTCAAACAGGTGGTGCCCTGAGGTATCTGATAAAGATCAAATAAAATTTCAAAAACATAATTAATAATGATCTTTGATATTATTAATCACTATCGATAGCTAAACACAACATAAATGGTTCCCCGCGTGAGGAGGGACCACACCAACTAAATGGTACCTAGTGATGAGGTAAGAAATCCCTACAGCTGGTTTTGGCCAACAGGCTTTATGTTTGATCCAAATGCCATCAAGTGAATCCTTCAATCCCAGATTCGAACCAGGAACACTGTTACCGTGAGGCTGGAGAGCTAACAACTTCATTACGACAGCAGAGTTTTCAAAAGCAGGCAGTAAATATTTGTATTGGTGGTGAGGAGGAGCCAAATTACTATTAAACTATGAATAGAAACTCAAAATGTAATAATTCTACACAGAGAAAGGCTCACTTTCTGCACCTTGCTGGTTGTCCTACTTTAACCTTCCCCAAGTCTTCAGATTGTACAAATAGATTTAGGCCTCCAAAACACACACACACACACACACACACACACACACACACACACACACACACACACACACACACACACACACACACACACACACACACACACACACACACACACACACACACACACACACACAGATGCATGCACGTACACAGGAAGCAAGAAAATACTGCATTTCCCAGACTATTGAACACTCCTGGATATAAGCCGAACCTGCCAAATTTAAAAAGAAAAAAAAAATACATATATGGTAATTACATGTAGGAGAAGGAAAAGCCACCGTCATATTTGTTTTACTGTTTATTTTTCATGTTAGAATGAATGCCAGTGCTGATTAATGACCTGGAACCCCTTTTATAAAGCTGACTGAAGCACAAAACGGGTCCTGAAAGATGCATACACCACTTCCCATGCAAAGTTTGTGGTTTAAAAAATTGTACTTTTGAATGTTGCACACGCACATTTTGGAGACGGGAACCTGGTAGCGCTGATCGTGAGGTGGAGAATTGAAGCCAGATTTATCTCATACATTTATCATCTTCAAATATCAGACTTAGTTTAATTTATTTGAGCCGTTTACATTCATGTACTTACAGAAGTCCCATCAGTACATAGTGATGGGAGCTCAAAAGGAGTAGGCTGAGACAATGAATAAAATAGACCTTAACATGTGCAAAATTTGACATGAAGATATGAGCTTATAACTGCATTGCACATCAAATATACACAGCTCAAAAAAATAAAGGGAACCTAAACAACACAATGTAGCTCCAAGTCAATCACACTTGTGTGAAACCAAACTGTCCACTAAGGAAGCAACGCTGATTGACAATCAGTTTCACCTGCTGTGCAAATGGAAAAGACAACAGGTGGAAATTATAGGCAATTATCAAGACCCTCAATAAAGGAGGTTCTGCAGGTGGTTCCACAGACCACTTCTCAGTTCCTCTACTTTCTGGCTGATGTGTTGGTCACTTCTGAATGCTGAAGGTGCTTCACTCTCGTGGTACCATGAGACGGAGTCTACAACCTCACAAGTGGCTCAGTAGTGCAGCTCATCCAGGATGGAACATCAATGAGCTGTGGCAAGAAGGTTTGTTGTGTCTGTCAGCGCCGTGTCCAGAGCAAGGAGGAGACACCAGGAGACAGGCCAGGACATCAGGAGACAGGCAAGGACATCAGGAGACAGGCCAGGACACCAGGAGACAGGCCAGGACATCAGGAGACAGGCCAGGACACCAAGAGACAGGCCAGGACATCAGGAGACAGGCCAGGACATCAGGAGACAGGCCAGGACACCAGGAGACAGGCCAGGACATCAGGAGACAGGCCAGGACACCAAGAGACAGGCCAGGACATCAGGAGACAGGCCAAGACACCAGGAGACAGGCCAGGACATCAGGAGACAGGCAAGGACATCAGGAGACAGGCCAGGACACCAGGAGACAGGCCAGGACATCAGGAGACAGGCCAGGACACCAAGAGACAGGCCAGGACATCAGGAGACAGGCCAAGACACCAGGAGACAGGCCAGGACATCAGGAGACAGGCCAGGACACCAAGAGACAGGCCAGGGCATCAGGAGACAGGCCAAGACACCAGGAGACAGGCCAGGACATCAGGAGACAGGCCAGGACTCCAGGAGACAGGCCAGGACACCAAGAGACAGGCCAGGACATCAGGAGACAGGCCAGGACACCAAGAGACAGGCCAGGACACCAGGAGACAGGCCAGGACACCAAGAGACAGGCCAGGACATCAGGAGACAGGCCAGGACACCAAGAGACAGGCCAGGACATCAGGAGACAGGCCAGGACACCAAGAGACAGGCCAGGACACCAGGAGACAGGCCAGGACACCAAGAGACAGGCCAGGACACCAGGAGACAGGCCAGGACATAAGGAGACAGGCCAGGGCATCAGGAGACAGGCCAGGACTCCAGGAGACAGGCCAGGACACCAAGAGACAGGCCAGGACACCAAGAGACAGGCCAGGACACCAGGAGAGGTGGAGGAGGCCACAGGAGGGCAACAAGCCAGCAGCAGGACTGCTACCTCCACCTTTCTGCAAGAAGGACCAGGAGGAGCTGCAGAACCTCCAGCAGGACACTAATGTGATGTTCCTGCTCAAACTGTCAGAAACACACTTCACCAGGGTGCTATGAGGGCCACGTCCACAGGAACAGACTCCATGAGGGTGGTATGAGGAACCTCGTCCACAGGAACAGACTCCATGAGGGTGGTATGAGGACCCCTCGTCCACAGGAACAGACTCCATGAGGGTGGTATGAGGACCCCTCGTCCACAGGAACAGACTCCATGAGGGTGGTATGAGGGCCTCGTCCACAGGAACAGACTCCATGAGGGTGGTATGAGGGCCTCGTCCACAGGAACAGACTCCATGAGGGTGGTATGAGGACCACGTCCACAGGAACAGACTCCATGAGGGTGGTATGAGGGCCACGTCCACAGGAACAGACTCCACGAGGGTGGTATGAGGGCCACCTCCACAGGAACAGACTCCATGAGGGTGGTATGAGGGCCCCTCGTCCACAGGAACAGACTCCATGAGGGTGGTATGAGGGCCATGTCCACAGGAACAGACTCCATGAGGGTGGTATGAGGGCCACGTCCACAGGAACAGACTCCATGAGGGTGGTATGAGGGCCACGCCCACAGAAACAGACTCCATGAGGGTGGTATGAGGGCCACGTCCACAGGAACAGACTCCATGAGGGTGGTATGAGGACCCCTCGTCCACAGGAACAGACTCCATGAGGGTGGTATGAGGACCCCTCGTCCACAGGAATAGACTCCATGAGGGTGGTATGAGGGCCACGTCCACAGGAACAGACTCCATGAGGGTGGTATGAGGGCCACGTCCACAGGAACAGACTCCATGAGGGTGGTATGAGGGCCTCGTCCACAGGAACAGACTCCATGAGGGTGGTATGAGGGCCTCGTCCACAGGAACAGACTCCATGAGGGTGGTATGAGGACCACGTCCACAGGAACAGACTCCATGAGGGTGGTATGAGGACCACGTCCACAGGAACAGACTCCATGAGGGTGGTATGAGGACCACGTCCACAGGAACAGACTCCATGAGGGTGGTATGAGGACCCCTCGTCCACAGGAACAGACTCCATGAGGGTGGTTTGAGGGCCACGTCCACAGGAACAGACTCCATGAGGGTGCTATGAGGGCCACGTCCACAGGAACAGACTCCATGAGGGTGCTATGAGGGCCACGTCCACAGGAACAGACTCCATGAGGGTGCTATGAGGGCCACGTCCACAGGAACAGACTCCATGAGGGTGGTATGAGGGCCACGTCCACAGGAACAGACTCCATGAGGGTGGTATGAGGGCCACCTCCACAGGAACAGACTCCATGAGGGTGGTATGAGGGCCCCTCGTCCACAGGAACAGACTCCATGAGGGTGGTATGAGGGCCACGTCCACAGGAACAGACTCCATGAGGGTGGTATGAGGGCCACGTCCACAGGAACAGATTCCATGAGGGTGGTATGAGGGCCACGTCCACAGGAACAGACTCCATGAGGGTGGTATGAGGGCCACGTCCACAGGAACAGACTCCATGAGGGTGGTATGAGGACCCCTCGTCCACAGGAACAGACTCCATGAGGGTGGTATGAGGGTCACGTCCACAGGAACAGACTCCATGAGGGTGGTATGAGGGCCACATCCACAGGAACAGACTCCATGAGGGTGGTATGAGGGCCTCGTCCACAGGAACAGACTCCATGAGGGTGGTATGAGGACCCCTCGTCCACAGGAACAGACTCCATGAGGGTGGTATGAGGGTCACGTCCACAGGAACAGACTCCATGAGGGTGGTATGAGGGCCACATCCACAGGAACAGACTCCATGAGGGTGGTATGAGGGCCACGTCCACAGGAACAGACTCTATGAGGGTGGTATGAGGGCCACGTCCACAGGAACAGACTCCATGAGGGTGGTATGAGGGCCACGTCCACAGGAACAGATTCCATGAGGGTGGTATGAGGGCCACGTCCACAGGAACAGACTCCATGAGGGTGGTATGAGGGCCACGTCCACAGGAACAGACTCCATGAGGGTGGTATCAGGACCCCTCGTCCACAGGAACAGACTCCATGAGGGTGGTATGAGGGCCACGTCCACAGGAACAGACTCCATGAGGGTGGTATGAGGGCCACGTCCACAGGAACAGACTCCATGAGGGTGGTATGAGGGCCACGTCCACAGGAACAGACTCCATGAGGGTGGTATGAGGGCCACGTCCACAGGAACAGACTCCATGAGGGTGGTATGAGGGCCACGTCCACAGGAACAGACTCCATGAGGGTGGTATGAGGGCCACATCCACAGGAACAGACTCCATGAGGGTGGTATGAGGGCCACGTCCACAGGAACAGATTCCATGAGGGTGGTATGAGGGCCACGTCCACAGGAACAGACTCCATGAGGGTGGTATGAGGGCCACGTCCACAGGAATAGACTCCATGAGGGTGGTATGAGGGCCACGTCCACAGGAACAGACTCCATGAGGGTGGTATGAGGGCCACATCCACAGGAACAGACTCCATGAGGGTGGTATGAGGGCCACGTCCACAGGAACAGATTCCATGAGGGTGGTATGAGGGCCACGTCCACAGGAACAGACTCCATGAGGGTGGTATGAGGGCCACGTCCACAGGAACAGACTCCATGAGGGTGGTATGAGGACCCCTCGTCCACAGGAACAGACTCCATGAGGGTGGTATGAGGGTCACGTCAACAGGAACAGACTCCATGAGGGTGGTATGAGGGCCACATCCACAGGAACAGACTCCATGAGGGTGGTATGAGGACCCCTCGTCCACAGGAACAGACTCCATGAGGGTGGTATGAGGGCCACGTCCACAGGAACAGACTCCATGAGGGTGGTATGAGGGCCACGTCCACAGGAACAGACTCCATGAGGGTGGTATGAGGAACCTCGTCCACAGGAACAGATTCCATGAGGGTGGTATGAGGGCCCCTCGTCCAGGTGGGGGTTGTGCTTACAGCCCAACACCGTGCAGGACGTTTGGTATTTGCCAGAGAACACCAAGATCGGCAAATTGACCACTGGCGCCCTGTGGTCTCTACAGATGAAAGCAGGTTCACTGAGCACATGTGACAGACGTGACAGAGTCTGGAGACGCTGTGGAGAACGTTCTGCTGCAGGAACATCCTCCACAGTAATGGTGTGGGGGGTCATTTCTCTGGGGGGGGGGGGCACAGCCCTCCATGTGCTCGCCAGAGGCAGCCTGACTGCCATTAGGTACCGAGATGAGATCCTCAGACCCCTGGTGAGACCAGATGCTGGTGCGGTTGGCCCTGGGTTCCTCCTAATGAGACCATGCTAGACCTCATGTGGCTGGAGTGTCAGCAGTTCCTGCAAGATGAAGACATTGATGATCTGGACCGGCCCCCCCGGTCCCCAGACCTGAATCCAGTTGAGCACATCTGGGACATCAAGACTCGCTCCCTCCACCAAGGCCCCGCTGCAACACAGGCTGTCCAGGGGTTGGCAGATGCTTTAGTCCAGGTCTGGGAGTCCCTCAGGAGACCATCCCCACCTTCTTTTTCCATCAGGAGCCCAGGCGTTGTAGGGAGGTCCTACAGGCATATGGAGGCCACGCCCACTACTGAGCCTCATTCTGACTTGTTTTAAGGACATTACATCAAAGTTGGATCAGCCTGTAGTGTTTTTCCACTTTAATTTTGAGTGTGACTCCAAATCCAGACCTTCATGGGTTAATACATTTGATTTCCATTGATAATTTTTGTGTGATTTTGTTGTCAGCACAATCAACTATGTAAAGAACAAAGTATTTAATAGGAATATTTCATTCATTCAGATCTAGGATGTGTTATTTTAGTGTTCCCTTTATTTTTTTGAGCAGTGTATATTGAGCCTATAAAGATTACTGTACATTGTTTGAGTCCTACATCTATTGTACAAGCAGCATGACGACATTTGTATTGAGTAGTATTTCCATAAAGCACGATGTCATGAAGGATAATTATAGATCAACGTGTTCATAAACAGCCAAGCTGCAGTGGTATAAATGTTTCTTTAGTGCACCATGGCTACTGAACAGTGTTGCCACAGTTATTTAAAAAAAACGAATCCAATTTCTGATTACGAGTTACTCCTTTAAAAAGTAACTTAGTTACTTCACCAATTACTTGTTTTTAAAAGTAACTAAGTAGTAAGTAACTAACTTTTTAAGTTACAGCTGCCAACACCCCCCATCATGTAAACATAAAAATGACAACTGGCTTTGCCAAAAACTGCTGATCCCTGCCTCCTGCACCATTTTTATACATATTTAACTTTGACCTTCATTCTTTGTTGTATTTTTATCTGACTCATGCTTTTACTATCACATTTTTACTATTACTGGTATTTATTTACCCAGAGATGTAGTTGTAGTCTGTTGTTGTGACTTCATTTCCCCTCCTCCTGGACAAAAAAAGTCTTTCATCGATTTGATTGATTGACAATTTATAAAGAGGGGGCTTATTGCAATATCAAGGTTATTTTTCTTTGTTTCTTGTTTTTTTTTGTTTTATTTTATTTTGTTTATTTATTTACTTTTTATTAAAAGAAAGACATTTTTAAATACATTACAGTCATTCCAATTTGCTTTTATAGAGAAAATAGAAAAGCCCAACATCCACATGAGCAGCAGGTGAGTTTGTGACTGTGGAAAGAAAAACTCCTCTAACAGGAAGAACCTTTGTAGAAACCAGAGTCAGAGGAGGAGGAGAGGAGACGAGAGGAGGAGGGGAGAGGAGGAGAGGAGAGGAGAGGAGAGGAGAGGAGAGGAGACAGAGATAGACTTGGTGGGGAGAAACATACAATACCCTTGTTAGTGCTACATACATTTTTTTTCTTTTTAATAATCCAGTAATCACAGTGATCTAAATATTTTCCAACTGCCATGAGATCAAACCAGCCTGAGCAACAACAGAGCAAAAACCAAAATAATCACAACATTATAACAAAAGCAAAAACAAAAGGACATAAAACAAACAAAACAAAACAAAAACAAAAACAAAGAAAACAACAACAACAACAAAATAAAATCAATAAAAACAAAAACAAACAAAAACAGGAAGGGAGAGAAAAAACAACAACACAACAATAACAACAAAAAAAGCAAAGAGAAGGATAAAGGGCGCAGAGAGGAACCCCCCCCCCAGGCCAGAGGGGCCCACAAGAGAAGGAAAAAGGGCGCAGAGAGGACCCCCCAGGCCAGAGGGGCCCACAAGAGAAGGATAAAGGGCACAGAGAGGACCCCCCAGGCCAGAGGGGCCCACAAGAGATGGATAATCCCTTAATCCCAGCCTACCCACACACCCACGCCCAAGCATACACATACACACACAGACATACATATCTACATATATACAGACATACGTACATACATTTATTTGGTTGGGAGGGGGGGTGCCCCCCACTCCCCAGGCCACCAGCCAGGCCCCCACCAGGACCCTACGGGATCTCATCCTCCACCAATCCAACCGTGAATAGGGAGGGAGAACCACTACCCAGCCCCCCCGGAGAGCCACGCCAGAGCGAGCGTGCCCCCCGTACTCCAGCCGCACTCACCCCGGAACACGGCGGGACCACAGCGGGAGGTGCTGGGGGGGAGCCCCCACCCCCGCTGCCGCTGCCCAGCAGCAGAACCCTGAAAGCCAGCTGATCCCCTCAAGACCCTGTGTGACTGAGTGGAGTTAATATTGTGGGCGGTGCAAAGTCGGGGGAGGGGCAGACCACAGTTAAGTGGCCTGGACCCCCCACCCTAGGCCCCTTCCACTATTGTTGAGGTAAGGTGACTTAAGGTAGCAGGGGCTGATATTAAGGTTTTTTGATGACAGTCGTTGGTTCCAATTCTTTTGCGTTCCCTGAACGCACCATTAGAGTGAGTTGGCCGGTGATTGGCTGAGCGTGGCGAGGGGGGCGGGTCAGATGCGTGTGCAGTGTCTGCGTGCGCTCCATGTGTTTGTCACAGGTTGGAGGAGAATGAAGGAGTGGTCGGTTCTGTTTAATAATAAAGCGGCTTTGCAGATAAGCAACTTGTCCTGCTGGAAGCTAACACAGTAACGCACAGTCCCTGCTCAAATATTTAATTCATACGATTAATAAACAGATAAAACTGAAATTCATCGGCCTGCTGTGTCTCCACCAAAATGTCTCCTTCCTGCTCAGACACTCTGACTCACGCTGGCCATCCAACCATGAGGCTGTTTTTGCACCCCGCAGTGATGTCTGGTGCTGAACTCCGTGATGTCACTCTTCTCTGGCCTCCACCTTCAGGTCAGACTCTTCTTTTCCACCTCTGCAGTCACACACAGCAGTGTAGCGACTGTCACACTATTTCCAGCAGTGATGACGTGCTGCGATCATCCATGTAGCTCTTGATCTGACGGTTAACATTATCACGACCCACAGCCCTTAAGAACTTCTTCTGTATCAATTCAGGACTGCACTGTTCATCAGCACCTGGTTCTCTTGATGCTGCCAGGAGTCTTTCTTTCAGCTCAATCACCCTGAATAAATAGTTCTGTGGGGACTCGTTACTGTCCTGTGTGATATTTATCAACCAATGATAGAGCTCTGTAGAGCTATCCTCTTTGAAATGCCCCTTTAAGATGGTGCGAAGCTGGAGAAGGGTGAGATTTGTTTTGAGCTCCAATATATCACGGAAGATTATTGAAGCTGTTGTCAGAGCCATTAGCCCAGAGCTAATCGCTAACTCACTGATGTCTTTTCAGTCCTGATTCAATCTGATAGATTAGGTTAGAATAAGACAGTTTGTCTCTCTGACTCTTTTCTCCAATTTGGCCATTGATTTTGAATTCCCTCCGTATAGTTACTTCAGGTGGCTGAATTGCAGGTGAAGTCAACAGATTGGGCACCTGAGTTGGGACTTTGTTGGTCAGTTTCGCCATCTCTTCCTCCAGTCATTTTGTTGAGGTCTGGAAGCTTATTTGCAGTGCAGCATGTTGTTCTTTAAGACTGGCTAGTGCTGCAGCGTCTTGGTTAGCCTTTTCTTCAACCTGAGCTCGGTCATTTCTTTTCTTAATTTCTTCAGCACATGTTATTAAGTGGACCAGGAGCTTACATGCCACCTTGCCATCTTCAATTTCTGTGACGGACTCAACTTCTTCACTTAAGGTTCTGACCAGCGTGCTTTTTTTGGTCACTTTTGAGAGACAGTTGAGATTTTAGCTTGTAAACACAGCTTTTGTAGCTGCTCAAATCGCAGCTCTATGATGATCTCACTCAGCTTGTCATGCAGGCGCTGCAGCTCCATCTGTGTTCATGTTTGTTGCAGACATGAATGGTGAATTCTGTGTTTTGGCGTTGCACTCCTGTCCTGCTCAGTCCGTTTTCTTTGGGACGTATTCTACTTTGTGGCGAGAAAAAGCTACTATGCTTTCTGTGCATCCAGACCTAGACAAAAATTACTACTTTGAGCAATTAAACTAACTATACGCCACCAAAGACTTGAACATGAACATTATAACATTTTTAACTTTATCTTCTAACCCTAATAGCACACTACAGTGAACTAACATGAAACACAATCAAATATACACACAAAAAAAAATAATATATATATATATATATGGGGGTGGCTTTTCCTTATCTTACAATAGGCCGCACTTGACTATAAGCCGTAGGTGTTCACGTTGTAACAGGGCAGAAGTTTCAACACAGCATTTTGTGTGTGTGCGTTTTCCGCCTGCTGCAGAGAAGCCCAATGAAGTGACATTTGATTTGGCTCTTACTTAGAGCGTCATCATTACGTGCATCATCGTCTTAAACCTTTTGTGCCCTAACCCCTGCACATAAACTACAAATTAACGTGATGTCATGGGTCTGATGTGGGTAATGTGTAATGTGCAGAAGTATTATAAACTGTAAATAGACCATAACGCTGATGCTGTAGTTTGAAGGCAAAAAGGGTGATTCTTTACCGAAGGTAACAACACACACAAGAGTCATGTCATTTACCTCTAAAGACACTTGGCATCACTGCACTGCATTTTATTGGCCATGTGCACCATCATAATTTCTCAAATGTGCTGCTCTGCTGGACTTGCAAAATGAAAATGCACCTGAGGGGGGGATTGCATATTAACAATGGAACTTGGATATAGTTTGAATTTTGATATTTATTTTGATATTTAAAATGTAATTGTCCATTCGCGCAACCACTCACCCATATAAACCATATTCAAACTGGGGCTGCCAAAGCATCCCAGCCAAAGTTTAATAGGGTTACATAATTTAGTGGGAAAAAAATATGATCAGTCATTTTAAATAGTAAAACAATAAGGTACACTGTTGGCAGTTGAATTAAAAATATATATTAAGCCATGTCATGACACACATAATACTGCTATGACACTATCGGTACATTTGTGGATAAAATGTATATCTTTCCTCGTAATTTAGTGACAGAACAACATGCTGAGTACATGTGGAACACTGATGCAGCTGAAAAGTTAATTATTTCTTTTATTAATCAGGTGAACGGGAACAAACAGAGTTATTAGAAACAAGTTTTATATCAGGTTGTGAAAGCCAGAGCCTTACTTCAATTAGTCTGAAAAACAATCAATGCAATTACTACAGTAATAGCAAGCGTGGTCAGACCACACTGAGCACTTTCTCTTATAATTAGCATCGCCAGTGCAGACTAAGTGACTTTAAAAAAATATAATCAAGCCTCCCTCAGGTGAAATAATTATAAACTTGTGGGTGGGGGGACATTAATTTTTCTGACGTGCAACAACATTTTCAAGTGTTAGTAATATTTTTGCTTGAGTAACTGACATTGCTGTGGGGTTAGTCGGGGCTGGAAGTTTGTTCTGTTATTGAAAGTATAGAAGTGAAGATGAAGAAGGTATACACAAATCAGTTGTGATTCCCATTCCCGTTTTCTCTCATTCCAAAAACTGCTGAGTTGAGGGTGTTTCAAAAGAGCACGCCGGCAAAGGAAATCCCATTTTAGAATGGAAGATTAACAGAAATACTGTATGTACTCCTCTTTTTAGAAAGATAGCGCTGACATCAATTCTACTGAAAGGACTTTATGCAACCTTCAACAGTCGGCCATACAAGACTTGGGTTTTATACATACAATCCAAAAACCTGCACTGCACCAGGACAGCTTCTAATGAGACGACATGTGGGGGGGTAGAGGAAATAATGGTAAATGGACTTCACTAACATAGCACTTTATAGGTGCTATGTAACATTCACATTCACATGTCACATTCACACACACATTGATATTGCCCAAGGACGCTTCGGTACGTAAGGAGGTAGAGATGGCAGAGATGGGAATCAAACCTGCAACCTTCTGATTGGGAGATGACCGCTCTACCAACCGAGCTATACCACCTCATAATAGCAAATAGCAATTTGTCCACGTATGGTTACCTTGTAGGGAAGATTGGTGATTTTGTTCCACAACATTCATCTGGCTCACAGGACTAACTATCCAAACCATCACTCATCTGGGACTCTAACAGATGTTCCCACTGCGTGCTGTTCATACAAACATGGCAATCTCCATAGCTGTGTGTGTGTGTGTGTGTGTGTGTGTGTGTGTGTGTGTGTGTGTGTGTGTGTGTGTGTGTGTGTGTGTGTGTGTGTGTGTGTGTGTGTGTGTGTGTGTGTGTGGAGGGTGGCAGGAGGTGGTGGTGAAGTTTTGCTGGTGTCCCACATAGCCAGAGGAACTCTGAGCATCCAGGGTCTCAGAGCGCGGATGACGTCACGGGGTTAAGAAAAAGTGTTAGAAGGCTTCCTAAAGGAGTTAAGGAAAGGAGATCACATTGTGTGTAATCAACACCACACATCTCAACAATGTGTGCTGAAAGAGTGGTTAAAAATAGGCTTTCTTTCAAATTAAAACATATGACAGAATCATCCACATTGCACGGCTGTATTTCCACTGGTCTTTACTGTTTCCATGACTTCATAATGTGAAAGATACACTCTTACGCTCTTATTTTTCTTTGCTTGCGCGCTGGCAAGTTTCCCACAGTTTCTGTAAAGAGAAATGCTTCATTTGAAGCGGGAGGTGACGAATCTACAAGTCGTGAGGACAAAGGAACAAAATCTACAAGTTAAATTAGTCATAGCATGCGGACTGTGGTGAACCGGGATGTATTTATTTTTTCCCTCATCTGTTGCCCAGCTGCTGAAGGACTCCCTCCACCTGGAGGAAGTTCCCCTGCTGGACCGTAGGAGGGTGAAGAGCCCCGACCCTTCGTTTTCAGAGTGCACTTTTTCCATGTGAGCAATGACATTTTACATAGTAAGAGACTGTTCCTGTTCCCCGACGTCACAACAGCCGTCGCCAAGAAATGCGCCGCTTTCATGGATGTCAAGCACTCATGTCCCGAGGCGAAGTTCGGCTTGAGGTTCCCTGCCACTCTCAGGATTACTCTTCTCAGTGGAGCCATACACTCTTTTGACAAGCCGATTGCTGCAATGGACTTTGTGAAGGCAAGACTAGAGTTTCCTCAGGAGCCACTGTTCAACGTCAGTTAACCAGTTGTTGTTTACTTAAACAAGTGTCTTGTTTAAAATTTGTTTGCATCCAGCAGGAAGCTATTGTACATTATTTCATGTGTCAGCCGCATTTGAACTGCTTTCACGTTATAGATGAGTATTACTATGTCTGTTTTTTACATTATATCACTTTTTTGTTATTATAGGAGGCAATAGGTTTTTGTATTGCCATGGAGCATGTTAGGATGTTTTCTGTCTTTTCTGGGATTTGCGTGCGTCTTGTTCGAGGCGACACTTCAGCTTGGGGGGTGGCATTGGAACACATTTTTTTTAATTTTAACTTTTTTAGATCTTACAAGGGTTGGTCACCACTCTTTTTTGCTTTTGTTTGATCAAGATTTATACATTCCATGCCACACTGTTTATGTATATATGCTAATTCCTTGGCTTGCTTAGTATACATCTAACTTTGGATCATTGTAACGGTCGGGGCCTGGACTCAGGTTGGTTAGCTGGAACTGTAAGGGTTTGAATCAACCTATAAAACGTAGCAAAGTGCTCCACCATCTTCAACAACTAGGAGCTCATATTGCTTTTCTTCAAGGGACACACTTGAAATCTGCTGCTCATATTAAGCTGCAGAAGAGATGGGTTAGCCAGGTATTTCATTCTACATTCCAGGGGAAATCTAGAGGTGTAGCTCTTCTGATTCACGAATCTGTTCCATTTGTATGTTCGAGTGTGATCTCGGATCCGAATGGCAGATATGTTATAGTAATTGGACAGCCCTATAACGACTCAGTTATTTTTGCAAATGTATATGGTCCTAACTGGGATAATGACACTTTTTTCAAATGCACATTTTCCAAACTGCCAGATTTATCTATTCACTCTCTTATCATGGGGGGATTTCAATTGTTGGCTTATTTCGGTGTTGGAGCGCTCATCTGCCAGACCTGTTGTGCCTTCAAGGTCTTCCAAAATCATTTGACATACCCAAGGTAGATGCAGACTCAGTTGAGAAGCTGGAGGGGCCAGTCACTGCGGATGAGCTTAAGAGGGCAACATTTTCTACACAATCTGGAAAATGCCCCGGACCAGATGGTCTACCAATAGAGTTCTATAAGACATTTTTTGATAAGCACCGCTGCTCCTGAACTCAGATAAAACTGATGATCACATTTGGGCCAAAATATCTGAGAGACAAATAATCTAAAGATATAGTCACACTGGATGGTATTGCGTTGACCTCCAGTACCACTGTGAGGAACCTGGGAGTTCTTTTTGACCAGGACTTATCATTTAACTCACACATTAAACAAATCTGCAGGACTGCCTTTTTTCACCTCCACAATATTTCCAAAATTAGAAACATGCTGACTCAGAGTGATGCCGAAAAACTAATCCACGCATTTATTACTTTGAGAGTAGACTATTGTAAATCCCTATTATCAGGGTGTCCACATAACTGTTTAAAAAGTCTTCAATTAATTCAAAATGCTGCAGCCAGACTCCTGACAAGGACCAGCATAAGAGATCACATCACACCAATACTAACTTCATTGGCTCCCTGTTAAATCTAGAATAGAATTTAAAATCCTTCTTCTAACCCCCATCTTATCTTAAAGATATGTTAATAATAGTGCATTAGTTTTATATAGTGCTTTTCTGGGCACTCAAAGACACTTTACATTGCATTGCATTATTCATTCACTCCAGACTGGATGGTGGTGAACTACGTCTGTAGCCACAGCTGCCCTGTGGTAGACTGACGGAAGCGAGGCGGCCATTTTGCACCATCGGCCCCTCGGACCACCACCAACCATTCACTCTCACACTGCATTCACACAGGCAGTTCAGGGTTCAGTGTCTTACTGGAGTTTCCTAGGATTTCTAAAAGTAGAATGGAGGTGGAGCCTTCAGCTCTCAGGCTCCCGTCTTGTGGAACCTGATCTCAGTTTCAGTTAGGGAGGCTGAATCGGTCTCTACTTTTAAGGCGAGACTCAAAACTTTTCTATTGACTAAAGCGTACAGTTAGGGCTGCTTTTAAACAACCCCTCCCTGCATCTCTCTCTACCTCTCTCTCTACACCTTTCTCTACCTCTCTCTACCGCTCTCTCTCATCCTCTCTCTTCCTGAATCAGGGTCTGTTTCTTGCCGATTACCCAAATTAAGGTTTGTATCTCCCAAACCTTGTATGGTAGGGGGCCGGCATCGGAACTGTAAAGTGTAACCCCTGGATAGCGTGGACACTACCCAATGGTCTGTGGTCTGCTCTTCCCAGTAGCGGAGTTGCTCATGGGAAAAAATACTGACAACTGGTCCCTGAGGTTCAGGTTCTGCCCCCTTGCCTCTTGGGGCCCTGGGGGGTGGCGACTTGGTCCAGAACCCCTAGGCCCCTGGGCAAATGGACACAACGCTGCCCAGTGTTGCCGGTTACCTGGCACCCTGACCTGTGGGCCTCTGGACTGTCCCAATGGATGAGCGGGCACCTTGGTTGACCTGCCCGTGCTGCTGCCAAATGTCCCTGTATAGGAGGGGCAGTGGGGGCCTGGTGCAGACTGGCAAACTGCTGCCTTGCCTGGCCAAACTGCACACTACGCTCCAAGGCCGGCAATGCCACTGGGCCAAATGTCTGGCCGGGCACAACCGGTAGAGAACGTAGTGTTCTGCGGCATAACTCTGATAGAGCGGACTGTGCCAGCCAGACCTGGCAACATGTTAAAGTTATCGTCGGCATCAGCCTGCCCAACTCCAAGGTCATAAATGCAAATGTCTGTAGAAATGCATCGCTCAGGGACTGGGTTCCGCATCGGAATTCTGCAAGGTGACAGAGCCAGTACCAGGTGTGACAGCAAATTGCCCAGACGTCCCAGACGGGCAGCAATATTATAACTGCGGGTCAACAAATCGTCTGTCAATTTGCACTGAGGTCGGGGGCAGCGTGCATCTGGTCTCATGGCCTCATCCGGCAACACTATCGGTGCTGCAATGGTAGGCTGAACTGGAGCTCGCTGTTCCAAGCCATAGCTGCCTGCATCCTGCATGGCTGCCAGAGCGCTGCTATCCCTTTTGTGGTGGGAGAGAACCCTCGAGTCTGCCAGCATCTGTGGAGTTCCGCAATGTAGGGGTCAGAGGGAGGCAGCACAGAGGCCGGAGGGTTGGAAAAAAGCCTAGTCTATCGGGTAGGGACCGAAGTGCCATCTACCCCATTGCGCATTGCTGGCTGCACAGTGTCATGGCTGGACCCTGAGCCTACAGAAGAGGTCCTACGAGAACCCTCTGTAAAGGCACGAGAAGCCCGTGAAGCAACCTCATCCTGCCCGTCCGCATCAGCATCACCAAACAGGGTACAGGATGCCGCCGTGGACAGCACATCCTCCTCCTGGAGGTGGGATGGCCCTGCAACAGGGTAATCTGTGTAGTCTGGCACCTTGGATTGCATATGCCAGTCAAAGCAAGATGGCTTCAATTTACGCAAACTCGGTGGCAAGAGCATCCACCTTGTTAGCCACAGCATCCACGTGGTGTAAAGTCAGTTGGAAAACTCTGCTCGTACTGAACGAGGTGCTTTGGAGAAGAATACAGTGAACAAGGCTGACATATTATTTCCCTGTTTGCCACCACTGGATGTTTACATGAATCACCAGGTTCACACATCATTAAAAATAAACAGTCTTACAAACAACTTACACACATACACACATTTAGCTGAACACACAAAGTAGCCTATATTAGTATGTTTATTGTATATGGCTATTCATAAAAATAAATACATTATAAATGTTACAAATGAACCTTTATATATTGTATATAGTATATGTTTATATATATATATATATAAAATTGAATCTCAATTCTAAGGCTGTTCTGTAAATAGTTTTCAAATCAACAATAAATAAAGCAACTTCTGATCAATCAATATCAATTTCAGATTTAAAATACTGTACTGATTTAAGCCCCACCCTATTTTCAATTGAACCACACCCATTTTTGGTTAAGGCACCGCCCACTTCGAGTACGGATACAGATACAGATACAGATCATTTAGATGGCTGAACAGATACAGACAGTGGTGGACTCGCTCATCCCTAGCGCTAACCCTCCGGTCTGCCGCAAGCAGCAGCGTGCCGGGAGGACCGTGTCGGCCCCACACACCAGTGAAACCACTGGTCAGGTAACCACAACGGCTCAACAGAAGGCAACACAGCAGAGTAATCTTCGCTGTTTAACGCCCAGAGGAGAGACAGCTGACTAGCTGCGGAGCTACCTTGGCTGGCAGCACACAATCACAAGGCGAGCCTCCGCCGATGACACTACATGCACAGTACTTACCACCTCCCGCAGCCCACTGGTAAACAGGTCACATTAGTGAAGTGACGCTCTCACCTGTCATGGACTGTGGTAACCCAGCCACATTTCAAAAGGAAAACAGCTTCGAGCAGACAAGAATGCTCGAGGCGCCAACCTTACGGTTCCAAAAGCTACAAGCAACAAGCGAGAAGCTGTGAATCGCAAAATACCGACCTGCTAACGTAACCGCTATCACGAGAAGATAGAAAGAAGAGATCACTTGATGACGCCGGCAGATGTAGACTCTCCGGGTCATCGAGGGGTCACGAGTGACTTTGTTGATATAATTGCTTGACCTGTGCATGCGCGAGATGGAACATCCAGTGCTTAAAGCACCACCTCTGACGGTCATCCAGGATTCATAGCACCGTAATTACATGCGTAGCTTCCGTTTCCATTGTGACAATCACAAGATCACAGTGTTCTGAAAGTAAGTAAGAGGCACATTCTTAGTTGAAACAACAATGAGGGGAAAATATAAATGCAACCGGGTTCACCACAGTCCGCATGCTGTGACTAATTTAACTTGTAGATTTTGTTCCCCTGTCCTCACGACTTTTATGTTCTTCATCTCCCGCTTCAAATGAAGCATTTCCCTTTACAGAAACTGGGAAACTTGCCAATGTGTAAGAAAAAAAAATAAGAGCATAAGAGTGTATCTTTCACATTATGAAGTCATGGCAACAGTAAAGACTAGTGTAAATGCAGTCTGACAATGTGTATGATTCTGTCATATGTTTTAATTTGAAAGAAAGCCTATTTTTAACCACTCTTTCAGCACACATTGTTTAGTGCTTAAAGCACCGCCTCTGTAAGGATGAAATAGAACTTAACAACTTAACATGACCCTGCTTGGTTTTCCAGCTCTCGGAAGTTCACACAGTTTTAGAATGCTTTGTCCCTGTGTCAAAAAACACAGTCACGTGGAACCATTTGATAGAGTGTGGGTGATAATCTCACTGGCCAACAGAAATAGGTGTAGAAATGTGCAAAACAATCATTTTGGACAGTCTGTTGGCTCAAAACAAAATTTCCTCTGATTTAATTTTTTTTTGTCAGTTCCCACTTTCCCCTGCTGGAATCACAATTAATAAGAAAAAGTACAGAGTTAATTTTGACAATTAACATTCAAGGTTTTTTTTAGACTGCATTAACAAGAGAGAGGGATCAAGTATGGAAAATGTATTTTAATGAGTCCGGCATAAAATGTGAATTAGCAGATTAGTTTTCGAACTTTGCTACCACTACCGATTTGGGATGGGTACCTTTAACATTTGAACCAATACGGTCCCGATACCCGGTGCCTGGGAATCGACACCGGTACTCAACAGTTCAGATTTTGGGTACTTTTGTGTGTTTATGTGGTAATCAATGTTAACTTGTTTCATAATAAAATCTCAAAAAAATTCAATTTAACATATCCATTTTTCAATATGGAAACTTTAACGAATCTATCAAAACAACATCCAACTGCCTGTAATTGTTGCATCACAGTTGTTTCACAAATGTCTTCAACATGAAAACCCTTGACTACAACTACGCAGTGTTTTTTTGTTCTTAATGCATAAATAAAAGCTCAGCTTCCTTCCGCCTCTGGAACCATTGTGTGATGGCTGTTAAAGGAGGGCAAATAAGTTTTAAACAAATGAGCAATATCTTCAGCCTTGAGAATTATCTTGTGCTTAACCAGGAGCTCCTCATATTAGAAGTATTCCTGCTACAGCTACTGATGTTCCTTGTTCACTGCTACAGCTACTGATGTTCCTTGTTCACTGCTACAGCCACTGATGTTCCTTGTTCACTGCTGCAGCTACTGATGTTCCTTGTTCACTGCTACAGCTACTGATGTTCCTTGTTCACTGCTACAGCTACTGATGTTCCTTGTTCACTGCTGCAGCTACTGATGTTCCTTGTTCACTGCTACAGCTACTGATGTTCCTTGTTCACTGCTGCAGCTACTGATGTTCCTTGTTCACTGCTGCAGCTACTGATGTTCCTTGTTCACTGCTACAGCTACTGATGTTCCTTGTTCACTGCTACAGCTACTGATGTTCCTTGTTCACTGCTACAGCCACTGATGTTCCTTGTTCACTGCTGCAGCTACTGATGTTCCTTGTTCACTGCTGCAGCTACTGATGTTCCTTGTTCACTGCTGCAGCTACTGATGTTCCTTGTTCACTGCTGCAGCTACTGATGTTCCTTGTTCACTGCTGCAGCTACTGATGTTCCTTGTTCACTGCTGCAGCTACTGATGTTCCTTGTTCACTGCTGCAGCTACTGATGTTCCTTGTTCACTGCTGCAGCTACTGATGTCCCTTGTTCACTGCTGCAGCTACTGATGTTCCTTGTTCACTGCTACAGCTACTGATGTTCCTTGTTCACTGCTGCAGCTACTGATGTTCCTTGTTCACTGCTACAGCTACTGATGTTCCTTGTTCACTGCTGCAGCTACTCATGTTGCTTGTTCACTGCTGCAGCTACTGATGTTCCTTGTTCACTGCTACAGCTACTGATGTTCCTTGTTCACTGCTGCAGCTACTGATGTTCCTTGTTCACTGCTACAGCCACTGATGTTCCTTGTTCACTGCTGCAGCTACTGATGTTCCTTGTTCACTGCTACAGCCACTGATGTTCCTTGTTCACTGCTACAGCCACTGATGTTCCTTGTTCACTGCTGCAGCTACTGATGTTCCTTGTTCACTGCTACAGCCACTGATGTTCCATGTTCACTGCTGCAGCTACTGATGTTCCTTGTTCACTGCTGCAGCTACTGATGTTCCTTGTTCACTGCTGCAGGTACTGATGTTCCTTGTTCACTGCTACAGCTACTGATGTTCCTTGTTCACTGCTGCAGCTACTGATGTTCCTTGTTCACTGCTGCAGCTACTGATGTTCCTTGTTCACTGCTGCAGCTACTGATGTTCCTTGTTCACTGCTACAGCTACTGATGTTCCTTGTTCACTGCTGCAGCTACTGATGTTCCTTGTTCACTGCTGCAGCTACTGATGTTCCTTGTTCACTGCTACAGCTACTGATGTTCCTTGTTCACTGCTACAGCCACTGATGTTCCTTGTTCACTGCTGCAGCTACTGATGTTCCTTGTTCACTGCTACAGCTACTGATGTTCCTTGTTCATTGCTACAGCCACTGATGTTCCTTGTTCACTGCTGCAGCTACTGATGTTCCTTGTTCACTGCTACAGCTACTGATGTTCCTTGTTCACTGCTGCAGCTACTGATGTTCCTTGTTCACTGCTACAGCTACTGATGTTCCTTGTTCACTGCTACAGCCACTGATGTTCCTTGTTCACTGCTACAGCCACTGATGTTCCTTGTTCACTGCTACAGCTACTGATGTTCCTTGTTCACTGCTACAGCCACTGATGTTCCTTGTTCACTGCTACAGCCACTGATGTTCCTTGTTCACTGCTGCAGCTACTTGTGCTGCAATGTTGCATTCATGTTCGGCTTGGAAAATCTCATGCTCTTCCACTTCCTCACAATCACAAGGATGTACTTGGGTACTAAAAAATGGTACCATTTTGATTTTACATGAATCATTACTTTGTTGCACCAACGGAATTCTGTTGGTACATATAAGTGCTGAATTAATGGACTTTTCTTCTTGCCATTTGGTGCAGTCCTGCAGGAATTCTCGTTACAGTTGTTAACATTTTGAAGGTAGAAGTGATGTGCTGCCATGCTTTGGGGATAGTAAAAAGTGACTCAGCACAAATTGAACCCCGTACAAGGCTTTACCAAGGATCGCTGACAGGACTCCATTGCAGAAATCCAGACGTGAGGTGAATAAGGGTTGTCTGTCATTAAGTTGGAGACTGATGGCTAGAGTCTGGAGATATATTTCGGGTTGTAGATAAAGGTGGAGACCAGGATGATGTTCAGGTTCCCAACATTTGGGGAGAGGCTAATGCAGCACCAAACTGCACCCAAGGAAATATTTCCAACCTCAACAAACCGGACATTAAAGGCCATAAATTTGAAAATGGCTTCATTTTTCTTGTGGTTGAAAGATGAAAGGACATCCAGGGTTTTATTTTAGGGAACTAATTGGGAAGGGTATGAAGTCCAGCTTTGTGTCGTTGGTGTAAGTGAGGTCAGGTCCACATGAGGTTTTCTTCACCAGATCCTCAATAATTTTTTTGCCCACATCGCACTATGAACTCGGCTCAACACAAGGGCTTCAGGACATGTTGTACTTATGCCAGTCCTTTAGGGGCTCTGTGACTCACAAACACATCAAAAATTCAAAAGAAGACAGAGCACATAGAAATTTAGAAGTAGACTCCTGCTGAAGGAATATAGAAGTTAAACATTTGTTTTCTGTGTGACAATTGAACATATTGTATTCAGTTGACTTTCTACACAGCTGGGATTTCTCCCACTGCCCGAGTGGGAATAACACAGCTATAAATCCTGTTCAGGGACTTTCCAAGTTGGTTGGCGACGGCTCCTCAGCGCTCCACTTTGCAAAAACATGGTCAAGGTAAGATAAGAGGTCAGAGGTCACTTTGTCCCACAGAACGTCAAACTCTGGGAAGAACCAGTTTGAAGCAGTTTTGGAGACGAAGAAATGGCAACGTCACCATAGCAACGCATACATCACGAGGAACTGACCAATGTGAGTTGAGGTGGCGTATGCAAATGTATAAATATGAACCCCGCGTTGCAACGGGGCCCTTCTTCACTGTAAAGCTGGCCTGTATACTTGGGTCTGCAAGGAAGAACGGTCCGAGCTCGTATTATGTAAACTCTGATATATGGAATTTTGTAGCATTATGTAATCTAATATGTATTTTTGTATTCTCTTGTTTGTGTGATTATTAAATTCACTATTGAAGAAGTTAACTCTGTTTCTGCCTCTCCCGGATCAAACGAACACGCAAGAATTCAGGGGAACACAGGTATGAATTCCAACACTGCTCATAAACAAACCTGTATATAATTCTGAGTTCTATAGGTCTATGGCCCTGTACCTTGTAGTCCGTGATTGTTGTGGTTATTTGATGACATCACAGACCACGGTGGGGGGGGGGGGGGGGGGGGGGGGGGGATGAGGCGATCTTTTTTCCACAGGTGATCGTCCTTGCTGTCCAGACCTCGGGGGTGAACAGCACGAGCCGGGGTTTTAGAATTTCCACACTCTGGGACCCGTGTTTACCAAAAATATTTTCGTGTTGATAAAACACCACCTCATATGGATGATAGACCAAAAACAGCTTGTTTGGGTGAACCGGCATGCGCATGTGGATGGCCCCTCAGACCATGGTCATTGATGGTCAAGAGAATGGGATCCAGCATTGACCCCTGATGGATGCCTTGATGCAGGTCATATGAGACCTTAGAGTGAATGTGAGTAACAATGTAAAGGGCCTTGGGGACTGTTCACACTGTGGAAAGTAATATATAAGTGAAATTTACCACTATGTCTAAGTTTTTGTATTAAGATTAATGATTTTAATTTCACTGATGTGAAAGCATAATCCCAATACTCTCAAATAGCTGGCTATAATTCTCTTGTCATCTTAATTTATTGTGAAAAAATATTTTTGTGTAATACATCTTTCTTTTAGATAAAATACCAGTCACTCATTGAAAACAGCACACACTTCATTTTTCTAATATTACATAATATTAGACATAGTGGTACATTTCACTAATATATTACTTTCCACAGTGTGAACAGTCCCCAAGGCAGATCCTTGCCCCTCCACTTGGCGGTATGAAGGCCAACACATGCAATAGATGTGTTTTGCTTCTTTCCCACCTCAGCAGCCTCTGCAGGGTGTGAACCCTCTAATTTGTGGGGCTGGGGAGTCCATATGGCCCTCAGCGTCACTCAGTTGATCTGCTGAGTGTTATTTTAGCATCCGGCGCCCTGCTGCCTCTAAGTAGCTAATTTGAGTCCATGGAAATGAAATGTCTGCACTCTGTATTTACTGTAAGGCACTACTTCATTCGTACTAATAAATCCATTCAGACGAACAATATCAGTGCTCAGTCAGATTTAATGATACTGTTCCTAGCAGCTAATAATTAGATCAATTTGCTGATTTCTTTGTTGCATGTTATTAGCATTATAAGAATACAATAAAAAAAAATTCTTAAATTGGTACTAGACATTTCCTGCAAGAACACGTCTTCAATTTTCAAAACCAAATTTGGAGACAAATATGCACTGAGTCAATATTCCAAAATCCCATAGATGACACATCTCACACATTATTTGCCGACACTCGCATTAGCTTGCATGTGGGAAGAAAAAAACTACACATTCTAGATTCAGTGATTAGCAATTGATTAATCAATCAAATTGAAAGTGTGTGATGGTTCAAAGCGGTGTGAAGCAGTTAATGGTTTATTCATGCGCTGTACCCTATTTTGGAGTATTTAACATGTAAAAGGCTTTAGTCAGCGGTTTTCCAAACACATCTTAATTCACTATTCATTCATTCATTCATTTAACTTATTTATAAATTACACTTTATGGAAAACAATCAATGTGGATATTTGTGATGGATGATAGTGCAAGATGAGTTTTTGTCATCTGTGAGTTGGCAGTACGAAATCTTTCAAACAACAATTTGAAGACACTTTGAGGCTAAACAGATGTTTAGTGATTGCAATCTTTTTGAATTTGGTGGTTTCTTTGGCAAATGGCGTGAACATTCACAAGCAAAAGCAGGCACAAACCCCAGGCCATATGTCACAGCCCTCCCACTACAAACTCCACATTCCAGTTGGCACAACTACTGAAAAATGAAAGACCATTTGCTTAAATCCTCACTGCAACCACTTCGGAGTTTGAAATAGTGCCATCAAAATTCTAAATGCTTCAGTTTGACGGTCCAAACAAAGAGATTGACCAACAGCCCCTTGCCACTCAATACATAAGAGGTAACCTACACATTCCTGGATTCCACCACATACATACAACCAACACTTGGAGAACACAAACCATTACCATGTCAAACAAGACCCTTTCTCAACAGCTGATCCTGGCTCTACCAAGGCCTTCTCTCTGTTGACTTTGCCAGAAATACATCCAACAGAAAGTAAATGGAGGGCGTCCTAATTAGAACCCTGAACCACCAGAACTGGCTCAGAGTTAATCCCCCCTTCCTTCACCCCTGAAAGCAAATCAAAGGTACTTAACATCTGCCACCCGGGGAAGGTTCACTTGCCCTCTCGACGAGGACATGCCATCTTTTTTGTGTGGGAGAAACATGGACTAGGAGTGGCTGATATGCATGCAAATCATTTCAAATTGCAGAAAAATGTTCTAGTATGCACTGAAGGCACTTTAATGGTGCCAGAAATACAACACGAAAAGCATCCAAAAACAGTGAATTCACAATGGCTTCCTGATCTTGGCAGGGCTTCAGGATCAAGCTACTGAAAATCACATACCAGAGCAGAGACGAAGAACAGCTTTGGCAGTGTCCGACTCTCACTTTAAACAAATCAGACCTCATGCCAAGAACAAGAATCCTCTGCAAGGCGTTATTTGTAAATGAGTCAAAGCATTTGTTAAGTTGATGAAGCCTGCAGGCAGACCTTTCTGAATACTTAAACACGGCTCTTTGGGAACTTGCGCAACTTGGTTATTGATTCATTCACACTAAACCCTGACAGTCGAACTGGTTCAGGAGAATCCTGACAGACCTCCTGCTGTAGACCTTTTTGAATTCCCTTAAGAAACAGCAGGCCACAGTTGATAGAAATCAAGACATGAAGATATATAGAGGTGGGCCAATTTCATTGAATTGAGTTATCTTGTCTCTAAGTTACCTTATCTATAAAAGTCTACATTGCTTGTCTCCTCCTATGCTCAGTGCTTTAAGAACCTTTAAAAACCACTGATGATAGATACTAAAGGCCTGAAGCAAGATGGGAATTTCAGCCTTTGAGGAGGACTGCCCTTGCGCTATCATATATTTCAGAAAGAAAGCAGCATGCACATTGAACAGCCTGCCAACACCTATAACAGACTCTGATTGACTGTCTGCTATTTTTTAAATATTAAAAAGGCAATTTAGTATACAGTATGTTATCTCTGCAGCTCGTGTAAAGTATGTTTGTCATGTACTTGGTATGTCATGAAGTTTGCTCAGCTGTTGCCATTGTTGTTGCAATCTTTAGAAACCTGAGTGAAGAAATGCATCTAATTGTTTCTGGCTATCTGCTGCATTCAAGACTTTTCACTCTTGTGAATTGGCACTTCACAAAGCCTTTCAATCATCTTTAAAAGGAAGACATAATATTATATTTGTTATACCCAGCTCAAGATAAAACTTGTATTTCTCTTCTTGGGCCAAATGATTTAATGTGTTTTATGTGACTCTTGTTGCAGGACCTCTCAGAGACTGCAGAGTGCTGCTAAAAACGCTGTCAAAATGACTGAAGGAGCAGAAATATGCAATAATGTACCTTATTTTAAAAAAAAAAGAAAGAATAAGAAACAATGAGACAGCATGATGCAATTGAAAATAAAAGTATATATAAATATGAAAACAAACAAAACCTTCACAAGTCCAACCAAAGACTTCGCATTTTCTTTTCACTATTTAAGTGAGCAGCAACAAGAAGGCAGCCATCAGAAGTGGCAGTCTGGGGACTGAGTCAAATGTCTGCCTCTCCTGACATCACGCAACACAAAACACAATGTTTCTCATGCAATAATATTACCCCCAATAATAGATATCCACAAGGTGAGACAGTGATCGAGAGAATGGAGGGAGAAAAAGAAAGGTTAAACTAAAACATTGTTGACAGCTTATATTTGAAAGAAACTTTTACTAGTTTACTTATTACTCAGAAATGTGTGAATTCCTCATGGTTATTTAAACTACTTTACCAGCAAACCAAACAAAACACATTAGATCAATTTGAATGTCCAAATCTAGTCTTGCTGCCAACTCTCATCCACTCATGCTATTTACTATAAAAACTAACACTCCACGTACGATTCATCTCATCGAATATTTATTTTGATTCCCTCGTGTTTGTCAGTAAAACATAACAGCTGTTGGGATCTTGACACAATAAATAAAATTACCTCAAGCGTGAAGTATTTCATCATATTTTTAAAGAAAGTGTTTCGGTAAGTGGGGCTCCCAACTTGTAATGGAAAATAAGTGTTTGAATCCCACAGAGAGCTTCGTGAGGAAGGGAGTCGTGGGTAAAACTTGTTTTGTATAATTCTATTGTATAATATTTATTACATTTAGTTTAAAAAAAAGTATTTTGTGAGAAGAAAGTGTTTGTCTCATCAAACATTTCTTGTTTTGAATCATATTTCATCTTTTGTTAAAGGAAACAACTAAGAAAGACTTTAATTATTTTCCGCAGCTGCACACAATCACATTCCACTTTAGAAATGTATTAAAATCAAAGATCTGTTGATCTTAGTTTGAGCAGCACACTAGAATTGAGTTTGTAGCAGATATCTGTGGAAGGCATCCATTTGATCGACATTGTTAGAAGATAAACTTTATAGTTCACCCATCGTGATTACAGCACAGATTAGTCTGCAATCACGCTGGAAGATATTTCTGCCAAAAGAAATTGAGCTTTGAAGCTTTATTAATTTTTTCACATTCACAATCTGCACTCTGACAGCATTTGAAGTGCTTATTTATTCCATCCATCCATCCATTGTCTGGCGCTTATCCGGGGCCGGGTCGCGGAGGCAGCAGTCTGAGGAGAGTTGCCCAGACTTCCCTCACCCCAGACTCTTCCTCCAGCTCTTCCAGTGGCACCCCAAGGAGTTCCCAGGCCATAGAGAGACATAGTCCCTCCAGCGTGTCCTGGGTCTGCCCCGAGGCCTCCTACCGGAGGGACATGCCCGGAACACCTCGCTAGGGAGGCGTCCGGTGGGCATCCGAAATAGGTGCCCGAGCCTCCTCAGCTGGCTCCTCTCGATGTGGAGGAGCAGCGGCTCTACTCCGAGCTCCTCCCTGGTGACTGAGCTCCTCACCCTATCTCTAAGGGTGAGGAGCTCAGTCACCCTTAGAGATAGGGTGAGGAGCTCAGCTATCTCTAAGGGTGACTGAGCTCCTCACCCTATCTCTAAGGGTGGCTGAGCTCCTCCCCCTATCTCTAAGGGTGACTGAGCTCCTCACCCTATCTCTAAGGGTGGCTGAGCTCCTCCCCCTATCTCTAAGGGTGGCTGAGCTCCTCCCCCTATCTCTAAGGGTGACTGAGCTCCTCACCCTATCTCTAAGGGTGACTGAGCTCCTCACCCTATCTCTAAGGGTGACTGAGCTCCTCACCCTATCTCTAAGGGTGACTGAGCTCCTCACCCTATCTCTAAGGGTGACTGAGCTCCTCACCCTATCTCTAAGGGTGACTGAGCTCCTCACCCTATCTCTAAGGGTGGCTGAGCTCCTCACCCTATCTCTAAGGGTGACTGAGCTCCTCACCCTATCTCTAAGGGTGACTCAGCTCCTCACCCTATCTCTAAGGGTGACTGAGCTCCTCACCCTATCTCTAAGGGTACGCCCAGCCACCCTACGGAGGAAGCTCATTTCAGCCGCTTGTATCCGGGACCTCGTTCTTTCGGTCATGACCCATAGTTCATGACCATAGGTGAGGGTAGGAACGAAGATCGACCGGTAAATCCAGAGCTTCGCTTTTTGGCTCAGCTCCTTCTTCACCACGACGGACCGATACAACGTCCGCATAACTGCAGACGCTGCACCGATCCGCCTGTCGATCTCACGCTCCATCTTCTCTCCACTCGTGAATAAGACCCCAAGATACTTGTACTCCTCCACCTGTGACAAGGGCACTCCACCGACCTGGAGGGGGTAAGACACCTTTTTCCGGTGGAGAACCATGGCCTCGGATTTAGAGGTGCTGATCTTCATCCCAGCTGCTTCACACTCGGCTGCGAACCGCGTCAGTGCACGTTGAAGGTCCAGGCTTGATGGGGCCAACAGAACCACATCATCCGCAAATAGCAGAGATGAGATCCTGTGGTCCCCAAACTGGACCCCCTCTGGCCCCCGGCTGTGCCTAGAAATTCTGTCCATATATATGATGAACAGAACCGGTGATAAAGGACACCCCTGCTGGAGGCCAACGTGCACTGGGAACAGGTCCGACTTACTGCCGGCAATGCGAACCAGACTCCTGCTCCGGGAATACAAGGACCGAACAGCCCTCAACAAGGGACCCCGGACTCTATACTCCCGGAGCACCCCCCACAGGACGTCTCGGGGGACGCGGTCGAACGCCTTCTCCAGATCCACAAAACACATGTGGACTGGTTGCGCGAACTCCCACGAACCCTCAAGCACCTGGTGGAGGGTATAGAGCTAGTCCAGTGTTCCACCATCAGGAGAACCTGGTGGAGGGTATAGAGCTGGTCCAGTGTTCCACCATCAGGAGAACCAGGTGGAGGGTATAGAGCTGGTCCAGTGTTCCACGAACAGGACGAAAACCGCATTGCTCCTCTTGGATCCGAGGTTCGACTAACGGCCGGACCCTCCTCTCCAGTACCCTGGAATAGACTTTCCCGGGGAGGCTGAGGAGTGTGATCCCCCTGTAGTTGGAACACACCCTCCGATCCCCCGTCTTGAAGAGAGGGACCACCACCCCGGTCTGCCAGTGCAGAGGTACTGTCCCCGCCCGCCACGCGATGTTGCAGAGACGAGTCAGCCACGACAGTCCCTGCACATCCAGAGACTTAAGGAACTCTGGGCGAATCTCATCCACTCCCGGTGCCTTGCCACCGAGGAGCTTCACAACAACCTCGGTGACTTCAGCTTGGGAAATGGACGAGCCCACCTCTGAGAACCCAGCCTCTGCTTCCTCAATGGAAGATGTGGTGGTGGGACTGAGGAGGTCCTCGAAGTATTCCTTCCACTGCCCAACGACATCCCCAGTTGAGGTCAACAGCTCCCCACTTCCACTGTAAACAGTGTTGGTGGAGAACTGCTTCCCCCGCCTAAGGCGCCGGACGGTTTGCCAGAATCTCCTTGAGGCCGACCGAAAGTCCTCCTCCATGGCCTCTCCGAACTCCTCCCAGACCCGAGTTTTTGCCTCCACCACAGCTCGGGCTGCGGCTCGCTTGGCCTGCCGGTACCTGACGATTGCCTCGGGAGTCCTATAAGCTAACAGTGCCCGGTAGGACTCCTTCTTCAGCTTGACGGCATCCCTTACTTCCGGTTTCCACCACCGGGTTCGGGGATTGCCGCCACGACAGGCGCCAGAGACCCTGCGGCCACAGCTCCGAGCAGCAGCTTCGACAATGGAAGTGGAGAACATGGTCCACTCGGACTCAATGTCTCCAACCTCCCTTGGGATCTGTGAGAAGCTCTCCCGGAAGTGGGAGTTGAAAACTGCGCGGACAGAGGGCTCGGCCAGATGTTCCCAGCAGACTCTCATAACACGTTTGGGCCTGCAGAGTCTATCCGGCCTCCTCCCGGTCCAGCGGGAGGAGGCCGCTGTGCAAAGATAAAACAGATGAATAAAAAGCAAACGAACACACTCGCACACATGCAGACACACACATAAGTGAAGACATGCCTGGTGATATGAAGACATGGCAGGACACCGAGGACTAAGGTGAGGAAAGGGACGCTTTTTGGGCCGTCCACACTGGGGGCGGCACAGCCTCCTAACCACAGGGGGCGCCGCCCCACAGATCCCCCCCAGCCGGGCAGACCAGTGAATCCCACCACATACATGGGGGACCAGCCAGGTCCCGGGGCAGGGAAGCCCACAGGATGGCATCATCAGCAGGGAACCTGGCCACCACCAGTGTAGTGACCCCTAGAGGAACCACTGGAGATATAAGATTCAGTTAAGAACCTAATAAAAGTAGAAAATTAGATCATTGTCTAACTTAGATAAAAGTAGATGAATAAATTGATAAAATACATATCTGCATATGTACATAAATATATAAAAACATACACATATATAAAAATCTGTAAATATCTGATTACAAAGGTGAGTTTTTAACCCTTTTTAAAAAAAAACCTCAACAGACTCTACAGCCCTGAGGCTCCCCGGCAGGATGTTCCACAAACGGGGCCTGGAGGAGCCAAATGTGTGTCTTGGTCCTCGTTTGAGGGACAATTAAAAGTCCGGCGCCGGAGGACCTCAGGGCCTGTGAAGGTCAATATGATAAAAGCAGTTCAGATCAATTGGAGGGTGCAAAACCGTTAAGACACTTAAAAACTAATAAAAGAATCTTAAAATCGATCCTGAAGCGAACGGGGAGCCAACGCAGCAATTTTAAAATAGACGTGATGTGGGCCCGCCTTCTGGTCTTCATGAACATATGTTCAAACTGCACAGTTAATCTCCCTGACACCGACCTACACGCACTTTGGCTGTGTACACCAGTCCAAAGATCTGTGAAGACTTATCGTTATGCCAGGGCCACCCCATTCCAGTTTCACCTGCACTTTGACTGTTAGGTGATCTCACAGAAATTGAAAGAGAGAAAAACGAATCCTTCACACTCCTGGTCTTGGGGGGGGGGGGGGTTCTGCTCTGGATTGCTGGGTGGTTCTGCTGGGGTGGGGTGGGGGTGCTGGGTGTTGGGCCCCAGCCGGGCTGTCTGGCCAGGGCGGATGGGTGTTGGGCTTCGGGGCCTTTGGGGGCTGGGTGCCCTCCCCTTTCTGGTGGGGGTGCCTGCTGTGGTGCCGGGGGTGAGTCCTCCCTCTGCCTCCCTCCCCCCACTGGGGCGGGTTGGCCCCTGCTGCCATGCTCCGGGCCTGCCTTGTTCCCATATCTGGGGGGTTAGGGGACAATGGGGCTCCTGGTTTGGATGGACAGCTGACCGTAAATATGGGAGATGGTCGGGTAGGACGTGTGTGTGTGTGTGTGTGTGTGTGTGTGTGTGTGTGTGTGTGTGTGTGTGTGTGTGTGTGTGTGTGTGTGTGTGTGTGTGTGTGTGTGTGTGTGTGTGTGTGTGTGTGCGTGCGCAAGAGTGTGGGTGTGTGTGGGTGTGCGTTCTATATATAAGTATGGGTGTCATCTTGCATGAGTATGTGAGGGTGTGGCGGGGGGGTGCAGTGTTTCCTAACCGCTGGCCCCCAGCCGGGCTCGTGCTGGACCATGCGGGTCTTAGACTCTGCCCTTCGGCCGTTGGGTGGGGCAGTGGGGGCTTCCTGCCCAGGTCACTTGCGGTGCCTTGTTGGGGCAGGTGTTGGTCCCTGTGTTCCAGGCCGGCCATTTGGTGGTGGGGTGGGGTGGTGCATGGGGTCCAACTGGGCCAAGGTCCTAGCGATGTGGGTACCTCCTTTCCTCTCAACCCCCTCTACCTTACCTCACCTTACCTCACTCTACAATAGGGACCAGTGGGCGGGGCCTAGGGTGGGGGGGTCCAGGCTACTTAACTGTGGTCTGGCCCCTCCCACAACTTTGCACCGCCCACAATTTTAAGTTCACTTAGTCACACAGGGTCTTGAGGGGATAAGCTGGACTTTGGGGTTCTGCCGCTTGGCAGCGGTAGAATGCCTGGGCCCCCGCTACCCCTCAATTTTAAACTGCAGCTTAGACACACACATTGCATCCACGTCTTCAAAACACAAATACACACCTAACATGCATCCAACACCATTTAAAAGTAAAGTGGGTGCACCACAACATTATAACAACCATACAGGCACGGATCCTGTAAAAAATGTTGAGCCTTGGAGCTCGCCGATCAAAAAAAAAAAAAAATTTAAATTAAAAAAAGTCAATGGGAGGATTCAAGCCAGGTCTGGCTGTTTAAAATACAGCAGCTCAACTATTCAACCAACAGTAAAGCTATTTATGTGTGAGATTCTTAATACCTTTTGGTCACACAGTAAGAGTTTCAAACTCGTGCTTATAAATAATCAACCTAATTAATTTTGTTTCTAACTGTTTGCTAGCTTTAGATTCTAACAAGCTGGTTTTTGTGATGACTTCACTGGTTCTGTGAAGCAATGCCTCAATCAGTGCTAGCCAATCAGCTCTGAGCATCTTAATGATGATGTTAGTGGGGCTTCAGGCTTCAAGTCCCACGAGGCATCAAAATCACGTGAACAGAATGAATGGAGCTACAGCCTGCGCATGAACACTTTACTGCATGGTGAGAGGGGGTGAGCTACACTAATGCAATACACACTGCATGGTGAGAGAGGGGCGAGCTACACTTCTGCACCAGAATCAGGAGAAAACAGCCTGAAACAGCAAGAGGAGACCAATAACCAGGGAATATAGTCCTGACACTTTCTTCCAGCTCTCGGCGAAGGCGGACGCTTCTCTCTTCTCTCCTCTCTCCCTCGTCTTCCCCGCTTGCTGCTCTCGTCCTGTACTGTCTCATGTCAGATCTAACAAGAGCCTCTCTTCACTCCCCCATATGAATTTAACTGGAACCATGGAATTGATTTGGTCTCTCAATGCGATCAACCAAATTTTTACGACACGACGATCGGGCAAAGGAGAGCCTGCATGTCCTGATGGGACGTTTGCAGCCGGATCCATGCTGGATTCCTGGAGGTTCCTGGAGGCCCCTGTGTTTGGCCATTCTTTCCATGGAGGATGTGGAGGACCTCTACATGTTGGGATTCATGATAGCAGGTATGCTGCTGATTGGAGCTGGAGGCTTTCTGATCTATTGAAAAGTTGAGAAGACGCTAGCAGCTGCATTGGGAAGGCTGCCTATCGTCACTGAAGGACTGTGCAGAGCTCTGAATGCTCAGACTCATGTCATTAACGAACTCAAGAGTACGCAAGTCACGACTCTTGAACGTTTATGCGAAATTGGAACCATCTTGGAGAAGTTTAAAAACTCGGCTGGAAAGCTAAAAAACATTTTTTTGGGCCACGATTTTGGAGCAACATGAAGACCAGAGACACTCAAGGTTGAAAGATAAAGCTGAATCGCCTGAACGAAAACAAATCCAATCTACATTTCGGATTCCCAGACACCCAGTCCTCAAGGCTGGCGTTTTGGCTTTAGGGGGAGACATAGCTGTGTGCCTGATGGGCTGCTACGCTGAGACACCTCCTTCTAGCGGCGGGCTGCAAAATTACCCTCCCCATATCCTAAGTGCTGTCTTGAGAATATGTTGTAATCTGTCTGTTGATGCTTAAAGGTGGATTCCCCCCCCCCCCCAATTACAGACTGTGCTCCTTAGTTTAGCTCCTGAGTCTGTAATCCATCTTTTTTTCCCTTTCTATACTTTCTATGCAATTTCGTTATACTTGTTACAATGACAATAAAGACGATTCTGATTCTGATTCTGATTCACAGCAAGTACATGCTTTATAAGAGGAAATTTTCTACACAGACAAGAAAATATTGTGCATAGTCTTAAATAATTAATAGCATAATTTGTACGCAGTCCTATCTTTTCTTGCAACCCGAATGGTTTGGGTGCGTCGGTGATGTGTGGGTGTGTGGTGGTGACGGGGAGGTGTTATAAGAGGAAGTGCAGTGACGCATGGGAAGAAACGTTTGACAGGTGAACTGTCATGCTGCTGGAGGCAATAAAGAAAGTCGACTCACTCCTTCGTTCGTGTGACTTTTCTCAGCCTCCACATTGATGACCCTGACATCTGAACATGTCTGTAGAAGCCAGCAGTAGTGAATTCGTAAGAGACACGGGAGCCAAAGCATGATCCGGAGCTGTGGTTCCAGCACATTGAGGCTCAGTTCCATCTCCAAGGGGTTCGGGTAGATGATCGTCTCAGCACTGGATTGTTCCACCACCCACAGAGTGATGTTTCTGCTTCTGAACCTGCTGGCACACAGAAAATACACTGCGCTCCAATGTCATTTCCTCCGGCTGTTCCAGCTGTGCGATGCCTAATGAGCGGAGTGTCTTCGGTCTCTCAATGGCTTGGGAGACAGTAAACCCACTGACCTGATGGAGAACATGTTGGGAGACAATAAACTCACGGAGCTGATGGAGAACATGTTGGCACTGCGGGGATCAGGTTACACTGAGATCTTGTTCATCCAGCTGTTCATGCGTAAACTCCCTGCTCAGGTGCAGGGCCACCTCTGGATGCCACTAACAGGACTCCCATCTGCACTTTTGGCACCAGGTGCATGACTTTGGGATTCAATGTTCGTCAGTTTGGATAAGATTTTGTCATGGCTGCTGTGTCCTTGCCTGTCCTGGGAGCTGATTTCCTGTGTGCTCACAGACTATTAGTGGTCATTGAAAACGTTGTATCATTCTCCTCTTACTCCTGCACATTGGGGAAAGGGGGGGGGGGGGTCCCTCATCAATATCTTAGCCACAGGGGATGTATACCAGAGGTTTCTGGCTGATTTTTTTGAACGGGCAGTCCCAACCTCCTGAGCCTCCATTGTTAAACATGGCGTGGAACTTATGTTCCAATCCATGTTTAACATGTTTTTAACATGTTTAACAAACTATGTTCATCAATGGAGGCTAACCCTAATCCCCATGGCTGGACCGCCAGTTTTTGAGCGCCCTCACCAGCTGGATGCTGCTGAGGAGGAGTTTGCCACAATGAAGAGACTGGGTATCATGTGGTGCTCTAACAGCCAGTGGGCCTCACCTCTTCCTATCCTCTTAAAACTGGTCTCATGTCCACATTTTTCATTTATCGCTCTCAAGGCTCAACATTAAGGCTTGTCAGAATGTGCGGGGCGAGTAAATGCTTTGCTCGGGCAAGTGAATCATCTATCGGGTAAGTGAATCATCCATGAGGCTGCGTCTGTGTTTCACTGTGTGAATGGAGTTCCTGAACTGAGGCGGGTCTCAATGAGACATGGAAATCCATTCCACAGTTTGCAGTCAGCGAGGAAGCTAGAGAAGTAGCATTGCGGCTATCCAACTTTTTATGACAACTTGTCGTTGTTTGGTTATTTTACACTCAAAACACCGCAAAGCATTGACGTGGATGTTTGCAAAACCGCTGTACAGCGAGGCGCTCTGTCGCCATTCGTCACCATATTAAAACACCAGCTCGCCAAGGAGAACGGCACTGACATCAAAACAATGAACTCCTGTGCGGGAGCAGGTAATTCACAGCTCCGTGAAGCTGCGTCCTCCTCCACGCTAAACTCCCTGAAAATAGTCGCAATATTTTGAAATACTGGAAATTGCTATTTGTGTTGCGTTGCCAAATAATTTCCCCAGGAATAATTTAAGTGATTGTTAAGTTTTAAAGATATAACAAGTTTATGATGAGATGATAGCCTGGACCTTCAACGTGCACTGACACGGTTCACAGCCGAGTGTGAAGCAGCTGGGATGAAGATCAGCACCTCTAAATCCGAGGCCATGGTTCTCGACCGGAAAAAGGTGTCTTGCCCCCTCCAGGTCGGTGGAGTGCCCTTGTCCCAGGTGGAGGAGTTCAAGTATCTTGGGGTCTTGTTCACAAGTGGGGGAAAGATGGAGCGTGAGATCGACAGGTGGATCGGTGCAGCGTCTTCAGTTATGCGGATGTTGTATCGGTCCGTCGTGGTGAAGAAGGAGCTGAGCCAAAAGACGAAGCTCTTGATTTACCGGTCGATCTTCGTTCCTACCCTCACCTATGGTCATGAACTATGGGTCATGACCGAAAGAACCAGATCCCGGATACAAGCGGCTGAAATGAGCTTCCTCCGTAGGGTGGCTGGGCGTACCCTTAGAGATAGGGTGAGGAGCTCAGTCACCCTTAGAGATAGGGGAGGAGCTCAGTCACCCTTAGAGTTAGGGTGAGGAGCTCAGTCACCCTTAGAGATAGGGGGAGGAGCTCAGTCACCCTTAGAGATAGGGGGAGGAGCTCAGTCACCCTTAGAGATAGGGGGAGGAGCGCAGTCACCCTTAGAGGACACGCTGGAGGGACTATGTCTCTCGGCTGGCCTGGGAACGCCTTGGGGTGCCACCGGAAGAGCTGGAGGAAGTGTCTGGGGTGAGGGAAGTCTGGGCCACTCTGCTCAGACTGCTGCCTCCGCGACCCGGCCCCGGATAAGCGGAGAGAAACATGCAAACATTCATACATCTCATACTTTCCTGTGGAGACGAGTTTATTATAGCCTCATATTTAAAAAAAAAAAAAAATATATATATATATATATATATGTATATATATATGTATATATATGTATATATATATATATATATATATATATATATATATATATATATATATATATATATATATATATATATATATATATATATATATATATATATATATTATTTTTTTTAATTTTTTTTTCTTTCATCAAGCATTACTTTGATCCAGTAAAATGTGCTTTGGTCCAGTAAAAACTGCATGATTACTGGACCACAGTGAGAGGTGCTAGGAGGAGGCCCATCTCCAGCCCTCCACCTTGTGGGGTGTTGGATGCATGTTGGGGTGTGTCTTTGTGTTTTTAAGAATTAAAAAAATGAATTAAAAAATAATAAATATTGTCGAAATACATTTTGGGGTTCGTTAATGGGCAGCAGAGCAGAGCACAGCAGTAGCAGCAAACAAATGCGGTTTTGTTTGCATTGATTTTTCTTTCAGAAATATTTTTTGTTTTTGCTTACACCCATTTTAAAGCTAATCTTAGAAACAGACAAGAACATTTTTTTTCTGGATTCATCGGATCTTCTTGGACTCATTGTATCGGACTTCGGGGTGGAGAACCTTTGCCCAAACAGGTAGGAGGTGAGGATGTAAACCCAGACAGGTTCCCTCACCTTCAGCTCGGTATCCCCGACCATTTCTTTCCATTTCTTTCCTTTTCTACCATTTTTCTTTTCTTTATTTTTTTCTTTACTACTATAAAGCACCTTTCAAATAAACCATGCCTTCTGAGGATTATATTCTACTCCAAAAGGCTAATAAAACAATCACTGACCTTAAAGATGATATTCAATGGCTCTCCAGGGAACTGGAGAAGAAGGACGCCATGTTGTCTAGCTTCATGGAGGTAGCCGTGAACCAGTTCAAACACCTCACCTCGTTCAACGCTACCACCATCCAGGACCTTCAGGACACAGTTGCGTGGGATCTTGCCACCTGTCCTCGCTCTTCTTCCTTCTGCTCGACCCCCAGCCATCAGCCGCCATGGTCAGAGGTGGTAATCTGGGGTCGAAGGGGACACTCCGGTGCTGTGACCTCACCTCCGGGACTCAGCTTGTCTAACTTTTACGGTCTACTGGCCGGTGACGTCCCAGTTCACCCAGCCGATGCTCCTGCTGCTGCTGCTGCTGCTGCAGCCTCGGCAGCTTCCTGCCTGGACCTCCCTCCTCCTGCGCCTGCATCAGCTGCAACTTCCATCGTCCGTCCACCGAGTTCTAGTCCATGTAGGTACTAATGATACGGCCCGTCGACAAGCCAAAGTGACGAAGAAGGACTTTAATGAACTTTTTAAGTTTTTAAGTAACTGTGGAAAGTCTGTCTTTATCTCCGGTCCCATTCACACACTTGGCTGAGGTGCAGCTCGCTTCAGCGGAATTTAAAACCTGAACACGTTTCTTACTTCTGCCTGCAGAAGCCACAATGTAGCTTTCATTGATAACTTCAACTTATTCTGGAACCGTTCCTCTTTCTTCCGTCCTGACGGACTTCATCCCAGCAGCTCGGGAGCCAGATATCAGCTGCTAATATCCTACATAAAGTACACTCGTCCTCTCAAGACTGACCGTTTGCATTTCACAGGCACACCTGCGAGTGTCCTTCCTCGTGGACTCTTCATGCTGCTGTTGGCTGCACCAGCACCTCCTACTGTTCTACTCTATGTCTATTACATCCTCACCATCTATGTTCTCAAAACTAAACTGTCTTCCTGCTGTCTCCTCACCCTCGAACATCCAAATCTTTCATGTGGAGACTGTTTCTGTTCCACGACCATTTTACCAAAGACAAGATGAATCCCACAGAAGAGGAGTTAAACATAGGACTCTGATAAAAATCAAAACTGCTCGGTAAACAAAATCCCACAACAATCAAATATGGACTGTTAAATATCCATTCACTATCGTATAAATCTTTACTTGTAAGTGATTTAATAATGGATCACAAATTTGATTTATTGACCCTCACTGCAACCTGGTGTAAAGGAAATCAATATCTCAGCCTCAATGAAACAACTCCTACCACTCATGTTAATCACCTCAAGAAACTGGACGAGGAGGAGGAGGAGCATCTATTTATAACTCTTGTCTTCTTATCTGTCCCAGACCTAAAACTAACCAGAAATCCTTTAAAAACTCACTCTAAATCTGATGCATTGTGACTGAAAAACCCAGCAGCCAGTTCTACTTGTCATAGTGGACGTCCTCCTGGACCAAACTCTGAATTTCTGTCTGAACTCTCAGACTTTCTCTCTACTTTAGTACTGAGCTCAGATAAAGTCATCATAGTAGGAGACTTTAATATTCATGTAGATGTTGACAATGACAGCCTTAACATGGCATTTAGCTCATTACTGGACACAAGTGGATTTTCACAGAAGGTGAATGAACCCACTCATTATCTTAATCACACACTTGATCTTGTTCTCACTTACAGTATTGACATTGATCAATTAATGGTTTTTCCCCACAACCCTCTGTTGTCAGATCACTTCCTGATATCATTTAAATTTACATTAACTGGCTTTATAGCCCCTGAAAATACACTGAAATATAAGAGATATTTATCAGACAACGCTGTAACCAAATTCATGGAAGTACTCCCACCAATACTGACTTCAATACCATCATGGATCCAGCAGTAAACAGCTGCCACACCTTCAGCCCTACTCAGGTGGACTTGGTTGTAGATGGACCAGCAGTAAACAGCTGCCACACCTTCAGCCCTACTCAGGTGGACTTGGTTGTAGATGGACCAGCAGTAAACAGCTGCCATACCTTCAGCCCTACTCAGGTTGACTTGGTTGTAGATGGACCAGCAGCCTTACTTCGCTCCACACTTGATTCTGTTACACCTTGAAGATAAAAGCAAAAACTCAGAGGTGGATAACTCCATGGTATAATGATAATCTGCGAACTCTTAAATTTCGAACAGCCTGGAGAGATAGTTTGTTAATTTATAAAATAATCCCTTTGCAAAACAGGAAGCGCCTACTATTCCTCCTTAACAGAAGAAAACAAGAACAATCCTAGATTTCTCTTCAATACTATAGTCAGACTAACAAAAAGTCACAGCTCTGTCGAACCTCATATCCCTTTAACTCTAAGCAGTAATGATTTTGTAAATTTCTTTAATAACAAAATTCTAACTATGAGGGATACAATTAAAGACTTACTGCCCGGTGCAGTCGCAGATCAACCAACCACATCTTTAGATTCATTAGTGGAGCCTGACTTCCAGTTATCCAGCTTCCACTCTATAGAAGTCCTGGAGTTCTACTCAATCGTGGCTTCATCTAAACCAACAACTTGCTTACTGGAACCAATACCCACTAGACTGTTTATAGATATTTTCCCTTTGTTTAGTACATCAATACTAGATCAGATTAACTTATCTCTAATAACAGGTTATGTACCACAAGGATTCAAGGATTCAAGGATTCAAGGATTCTTTATTGTCATATCAAAAGAAGAAATGATACGAAATTTGGACTCAGGTCCCGGTAACAGTAATAAAATAAAATAAAATATATAGAGCATAAAAATATATACAAATATACAAGAGCAGAACTGTAAAGTGTAAAGTGTTGTAGTGCAAAATTGTGAGGGAGTCTTTAAGGTTGCTGTTGTTAAACCTGTTCTTAAAAAACACACTTTGACACAGGTGTCTTAGCAAATTACGGGTCAATATCCAACCTTCCCTTTATTTCTAAAATCTTCGAAAATAAATGGTCGCAAGTCAGCTTTGTGACCATTTCAGCAAAAATTACTTATTTAACTCTTTCCAGTCGGATTTTAGATCTCATCATAGCACAGAGACACTCTGGTCAAAGTTACTAATGATCTTCTCATGGCTTCAGACAAAGACCTGGTCTCTGTTCTGGTCCGGTTAGATCTCAGTGCTGCTTTTCATACTATTGATCAGAACATCCAATTACAGAAGCCAGAACATCATCGGGCTTAAAGGTACGGCACTAAACTGATTCCGATCATATTTATCAGCCAGGTTCCATTTTGTTCATGTTCACGATAATTCCTCCTTCCAGACTGAGGTTACACATGGAGTTCCACAGGGTTCTGTCTTAGGTCCTCTACTTTTTACTTTATACATGCTGCCTGTAGGGAATATCATTAAAAAACACTCCATTAACTTCCATTGTTATGCAGATGACACACAAATATATTTATCTATGAAACTTGATGATAATAACCAACTTTCTAAACTAGAAGCTTGTCTTAAAGATATAAAGGATTGGATGAGTCATAATTTCCTGCTCCCGAACTCAGATAAAACTGAAATTATAACACTTGGGCCGAAATATCTGAGAGACAAATTATCTGAAGATATTGTCACACTGGATGGTATTGCGTTGACCTCCAGTATCACTGTGAAGAACCTGGGAGTTATTATTCACCAGGATTTATCCTTTAACTCACACATTAAACAAATCTGCAGGACTGCCTTTTCTCACCAACGCAATATTTCCAAAATTAGAAACATGCTTAAAAAGTCTTCAATTAATTAAAAATGCTGCAGCGAGAGTCCTGACAACGACCAGCATAAGAGATCACATCATTCCAATACAAAGCTCTCTTCATTGGCTCCCTGTTAAATCTGGAATAGAATTTAAATTCCTTCTTCTAACCTATAAAGCTCTTAGCAACCAGGCCCCATCTTATCTTAAAGAACTGTTAGTCCCGTATCTCCCAAGAAGAACACTTGGTTCTCAGTACTGTCCCCTGGAGGTTCCTAGGTTTTCTAAATGTAGAGTTGGAGGCAGAACCTTCAGCTCTCCAGCTCCGTCTTGTGGAACCAGATCTAGTTTCAGTTAGGAGGCTGAGACAGTCTCTACTTTTAAGGCCAGACTCACAACTTTTCTATTCACGAAAGCTTAGAGTTAGGGCTGCTTTAAAACACCCCCTCCCCACCTCTCTCTCTACCTCTTTCTCTTCCTCTCACTCTCCCTCTCTCTCTACCTCTTTATCTTCCTCTCCCTCTCCCTCTCTCTCTCCCTCTCTCTCTACCTCTTTCTGTTCTTCTCTCTCTCCCTCTCTCTACCTCTTGCTCTACCTCTTTCTCTTCCTCTCACTCTCCCTCTCCCTCTACCTCTTTCTCTTCCTCTCACTCTCCCTCTCTCTACCTCTTTCTCTTCCTCTCTCTACCTCTTGCTCTACCTGTCACTCTACCTCTTGCTCTACCTGTCGCTCTACCTCTCTCTCTGCATCTCTCTATACCTCTCTCTACCTGTCTGTCTACCACTCTCTCTCTCTCTCTTTTCTTCTCTCTACCTCTCTCTACCTCTCTCTACCCGGACCAGGGTCTGTTTCTTGCTGATTACCCGAATCAAGGTTTATTACTCCCCACCCAATCTATCTCTTTGTCTTCTCTCTCCTCTCCTCCTCCTCCTCCTCCTCTCCTCTCCTCTCCTCTCCTCTCCTCTCCTCTCCTCTCCTCTCCTCTCCTCTCCTCTCCTCTCCTCTCCTCTCCTCCACCTCTGACTCTGGTTTCTACAAAGTTTCTCCTGTTAGAAGGAGTTTTTCTTTCCACAGTCGCAAATAAACCTGCTGCTCATGTGGATCTGTTGGGCTTTTCTATTTTCTCTGTTAAAAGCACCTAGGAATGACTGTATTGTATTTGGTGCTATATGAGTAAAGTTGAATTGAATTGAATTGAATTAAATACATGTTTTATTTGTGTATTTATTAAATAACTAGTCAACAAATTATAATATTCATGCATTATAAACAAATCTAAATAAACCACTTGGGAAGAAAATCATTTTGCGGGTGCTATGGGGTGCAACAATAGGTATTTCATGGCCCTACAGCCCCCCTGCATCACCCCCCCCCCCCCTTTCTCCCCCCTCACCTGACACAGAGGCTGAGAGCAAAAGTGGGTCATGATTGGGATAAGTGTTGTTATATTTGTGAAAGAAATCAAACCAACAAACTTGCAGGGACAATTGTCCATCATGTCCACAGCTGAGCTTTTCAGGTACCTCATAATTGCCTCCCAGCTACAGTTTTTTTTGTGCACAATGCATCATGTAGTTTGGGGTCACCCATTTAATCCATAACTTATTCTGCTCTCACAGCAGGTTAAGGAAAAATGAAAAATTGTCCCATCTCACCATTTTCCTGCTTGTTGAAGGAACCATTTTTAAAATTGTGGTGGCAAAACCCACACACAGGTCAAAAGAAAACGATTCCTTCTGCACCGGCTGCAGCTCAACTGTTGTCATATTAAATAGCATGTCTCACTTTGTTGTTTGTCGCATCACGTTTCACATTGCTAAGGCTTTTCCCTTTATTTTTCTTTACGGGTACCTCAGAGGAACACATTAATCACGTTGTTGGAGAAGTGACAGTGGACGAGAGTCCGACTGTGGCTGACAAAATAAAGTTAAGGCATTGATTCCCCTGAGTGTCATTAAAAGTGTCCCTCTGAAGATGCCCCTGGCATTGTGAGTCTCTGATGGTGCGGAACCATAAACATTCTCACTGTTTCAATCTGCCTTCACACAAAACAGAGCTACTGTTAAAAACACTCTGTGGGGCAGCAACGTCCAGGGTTTACTGGAGAACAAGCAAATGGCCACATGGTCAAAAACTGGTCAGAAGATTTTTAGTGCTGTAATTTTACCTGTCTGACCCAACTGAGATCACGTTGAGTGTGAAACTCCTGCTGTACGAGTCAGTTTGTGAATAAGCTGTGCTTGTCATGAAACACAACCGGGATGAAGCGTAGGTCAGATCGGTGCTGATTTGAATAGCTATGTTGAAAATGTAGCTTCCGAAAAGATAAAGTTAATTTCTATTCCACAGTGCACTTTGCTGACGCTGCTCAACCTGAGAAGGTCCCAATCAGAACCGACGGTTGTTTGTTGTGCTTCTCTCACCACGACACCACTCCATCCCGTGTGATCTGATTCCTGTAGAAAAAACCCCAAACAAACAAAAAACCTGTCAAGGACATCTCCTCTTACAATGTCCTATGTCTTCTTCAGACAATTTCCTGTCGCCTTTTGATAGTTCTCAATGCAGGTGACGATTCCGCACAACATATTTAGTTTTCTCTGCCCTAAAACAGTGAGTTTATCGAGCGGTCAAGGACAGATCTGAGTCATCCATTGAAGTAGGACCACTAATCCACGCACACAGTCTGGAGGATCACATCCACCAGATTGCTGGAAAATGACCAATCTAGGCTTTACAGAGGGAATATTTTAACACTGTGATTAATGGGTAATGATGGGCTTTCAGCTGGCACAGTGGGACTCTGCTGCATGGCACTGTTTCCCCCGCTGCAATATTCAGACCCTCGCTCAACAAATGCTGCTCTTCAGAAGACGAGTCCTTCATTTTGCTGCATTTCTTTCATGCCTGCACAAGTTACTCTCTAAAGATTTCAACAAAAAGGCGGTACAGTGTTGACAGTAGACACGGAAGGTTTTAGATCACGTGCACCACAGCAAGTGTACTCCCTTGCCACTTCGGTTCTGGTGTATGCAGCTGTAAATTAGTTTTCTAATTACAGATCTTCCTCGTGTTAATGTGGTTCCGTGAGAGTCCTTGATATGAATAGGTGTCACAATACAAGCCTCCCATGGTAGAAATTCACAACATCTGGGTCGTGCCAAGAGAATAACTATGGATTTCACAGTGTTTTGTAATAATCATATTTTCTTCTTGGTGGAAAAAAAGAAAGAAAAAAATACTCCTATGATTCACCTTCAATATACATGATTATAAAAAAGCAAAGACAAATATTTAGCAAGAATTATATGGCCATAGGGATTCTGCTAATGGTTGTCAATGAAAAAAATACTCCTATTCTCAGAATCATGGCTTATTATTATTAATTATCAGTCAGTTGTCTCTCATCAAATAGTGTTGATGTCTGTCAGTTTTATTCTATTTAGGTAGCACTCATGTAGATATTAACTCTGAATACCACTTAAATAACATAATTTAACATGTTTCAGTACTGCTGTTAATAGTGGTTGTAGTGATTTAAAAAAAAGTGATTATATGAAATTCCAAACTGTTACTGTGAGGCGGGTGGAAGTGCTGCCGCCGGCTGGGACCGTTGTAGCCTGAAGGTAAAGATCGGGAAAAAGCTTCTGGATTGGTAATTGTGGAATTTAAAAAAAGCTAATGAAGTGACTGACACACTGACATCCTTCAGGAATTAGTAGTATTTGGTATCATATTTAAACAATGTTGCCCACTACAGCTGCTTAAGAGCTGAATTAGGAATAATGCTTAATTGTTTGGCGAGTTTTATTGCTTTTACTAGTTCCAACTAAAACAAATGTTAAAATATCAATATTCTCAAACAAAAAAAAGAGTAGTTTGTAGCATACCATAATTGGATTTAAAAGGCAATTCACTTTAATTAAGGAATAATTAACAGTTACAATTTCAGAAGTCACTTTGGAAAACTTGTAGAAATACTAAGCTTCGGTCTCTCTTTCCTTCTCATGTCGTCGCTGATAGCTTTATGTTTTCCTCAACTTTATTGCCTCAACAGTTAGTAATTCACTAAACTCTGGTGATACGGCAGGAAAAGCATCCAATTCATCCTGAAAACAGCATGAAAGATGCAGCAACACTACAACAATATACCACTTGTTTATTTGGGATTATGTATGTACATTATTCACTCTTTTGAGCGCACAGTGCAAGGGTGGTGTAAATATGGTATGGACACATCTGAAATGATGTGCCATTTATATTAAATAAAATGTGTTTAAAGACATTATATGACCAAAATGACATTATTATTTCATTTTCTGAGAAATACTCTTTAGTACTTTACTCCCTGGATATTTGTATACGATTATTTAGACATTGAGCACCAATGTCACAGCATATGATATATCATCTGAGAAAAATCTTTAATTGTGACTTGATTTTGGATGTACATATTTAAATATGTTCATACAGTCACTCACACAGTCCTGTGGAGTACATAGATCGGTTTTCATAGTAATCTTTTCTTCTCTAAACTGATTTCTAGGTAAAAACATCAATCAAGTTTTGTCACGAGAAAGAAGAGATGTTTTACCAAACCAATAAGAAAAACACACCAGCAATACATATCCCCTGTTCACAACTATATGCTTGTGACAAATATATGATTATTAATTCCTATGTGATATAATGTATTTATGAGATATTGTATGTCATAAAATGCCATCTTTTTCTATATTTTAATGGTTTCCTTTGTATCTCAAAATCTAATGGCAAACAAGTCACTGGGCGAATTAAAAAAAAAAGACAAATGAAACCAACCAGATCATTTTTCCCCATCAGCTGAGAGCACACTGTGCAATCTGAGTAATCTTTGCTACTTAGAATTCAAAGAACTGCATTATTACTTGAGATGATTTCTCGGTGGAGTGTCCAATGTAGTGAATGTGGTGGGAGAGAAAGAGAACCGTCACCTTAAGAGACGTCACTGAATGTAAAGCTGAATATTATCACTCCTCCTGAGCACCGGCTCGGCCAGTGTGGATTTAATCTGCTCAGAGAAATGCTAAACCTTGGCCTCTATCTCCACCGTCCAGCAACAAACCGCCGTGAATGAGTTCTATGAGTCCATCTTTTCAGGGCTGTGTTTGTGTGCAGTTGGTGACTCACTTGTCTTGTTTCCAGATAAGACACCGTTTTCTGGTTGTACTCCTTGCTTTGGCCTCACAGTGACTGTGAGAGAATGACGGCTATTGTCATTCATTGACAAGCACAGATTGTAAACAGTTTTGCTGTGGAGCAATCTTACAACCTAAAGAACGGGACTAAATTATAGAGCTCATGGTGTTTACGCTCGTGTGGCTGCCAGTTATGGTTTTCTCTCAAATTGCAATGTCTGTCTCTGTTTATTTATTTTTTTTACTTCACACATTTGGCAATTTTGGAATAACGATGTAGGATGCATCGAAAATACATAAAGAATATCCAATTACTGCATGGGTAGCAAAACAAGTGTTCGGTTGGAACTGTATGGATCATGGCTGCAAGCTGAAAGCTCCCTCTATACCTGAATTAGCAAAAGTATTTGTTAAATTGGTGGTAATTTGTTGCTGTATGTGTTTATATCGTGTTTATATCACAGAGACGGCAGTGTCCCATTTTGGCTGTAACTTGATCTTACAGCCAATGATGGCAAGTTACTTCCAAAATGTAATGTATTTTATATTATCAGTTACTGTCATTTGGAAGTAATTTGTTGCATTACAATATTACTGAATGTGAATTGTAATCAATCACATTAATTTGGTATTACTTTTTAAGTTGCTTTCACCAAAATAATGGCAGAAATGTGACTAGATAGTCTAAACTGCAGAAATGTAGTTTATTGCAGCTGATTCTACATTCAGTGAATGTGATGTAAGACAATGACTCAGGCTGGTAAAGTTACTAACAACTTCATATAATAGACAGTAAAGGCTCATGCAATACAATACAATAAGTAAGAATGTGTCCGAATAAAAAGCAGACAAAGGATCAGAATCTGGTAAATTATGATTGCGATTCTGCAGATATTTAAAGTCTCGGACGATTCATAGGAAGCACACTCGAGCTAGAGCCACTAGAATTGAACCAATTACCTGATGACATGACAAGACACACCATATCTTTATCTTGTTTCTATTTTTTCATCCTCTTATAATTCAAGCTCGCAGCACAAAGGCGACAAGTGTGACGCCCATTAAATGTATCGTCAGATTTGATGTAGTTTGTGGTTGCTTTGATTTGAAAATATTATTTCTGTTAAAGAAATGTATTAATATGTATTTCTTTGTATTAATTATTGGGTCTCAATAGGGTCAAACGTCTCATTTCTTTGACGCACTGAGAGCTATCTAGTGTTACCAGCAGGAGGCAGTGTGGCCCGTGCTTTTCCACTGGGACTGTACCCATGAGCGATTCTTGTTGACTTCCTCAATTTGGCTGAGAGAAGTTAATGGTTACAGAACCAAAGGCCGCCTGTCTCATCATGTCACCTGTTTTACAGTTGGTGGAGATCTAAAACGTTGATAATCGCCTACACTTGTTGCTATACATGTAAACAGGGTGTTAGACCGATTTTGTACTGACTATGTTTGCTCTGATTAAGTGAAAAGAAACGTTTTGTTTGTGTGTGATCTGTGGCTCAAGATGGCGCCGCCATAATTCAAAAAGAAACGTGTAGCAACGCACATTACTGAGATTGTAATGAGTATTATCTTACCAAAGTTTTTAAAAGTAATGCATTATATTACTGCGTTACAGCAAATCGTAATAAGTTACCGTAACTGCATTACTTTTTATATGCATTACTCCAATCTGTGGTCCCTGGGCATTAACCTGCCTGCCACACCCACCTCACCTCCTCCTGTCATCCCAGTCTGAAGGAGTGTTGGCATGTCAGAGGATAGGGAAATAAAACTGAACATTTTAACGTTGGTTTGACATGAATTAGACTAAAACTGTCCGTGTTTTAATGGAAATGCATTTTTTCTTACCTTTTTGCAACATAGACCTTGACCTTTCACTTCATCGATCTCAAAACGTGATGGGACCACCCTTGGCTAAAGACACATCATCCCTGAAGATTTCACGTAATTCGAGTGAATAGTTTTTGTGAAAGCCACGTCCAGAGCAACAGACGCCGACCTCCTTAGATCTCCTCCACTTGGGGCCTCTTCTATCCGCTTTGCATGGGACATTTTGTTCACAGTTTTGTGGGATTTATTCAGAAACGGTCAACTGTTAACATCCCAAAATCTAATGGATTGGTCCTTCTATGAAGACAAATCATCCGTGAAGGTTTCATGCATGAAGGGTGAATAGATTCTGCAAAAAGTTGGTAAAATACATACATGTATGTATACATACAAAACAATAGTTAAACTAAAGATACACTCGGTAGAGAGCAGACTTTCGCCAATGCCACATTTGTTTGTGGAACCGAGCTAGTTTTGCTAGCATGATAGCCATAAGCTCAGATTGATGCTAACTATGTAGCTCAGGTAGCTGCACTGACCAGGGAGTGTCTCCATGGCAACAGATGCTGGTCTCCTTTGATCTCCCCCATGAAGTGCCTTTCAGGTTTTTTGGATTCATTAAATACATGCAGACAAAAATACAACCTTCTTGGCCAACTTTCATTGGTCACCAACTTCTGTAGCGAAGGTTGTTTATGAATAAATACACGCAGATGAAAACATAACGAAAGTTGGTAAAAGTAACAAACACTCAAATTTGCACCTATGGACAGTTTATTGTCACGTGTTTTGGACAGTGGGAGGAAACCGGGGTCTCTGCCATGCCTCCGTGGGGAGAACACTGGATTTGAACCCCCATATGAGGCAAGGGCACTAAACACTTATCACCACACACTTGAACTTTTCAAAAAATGTTATTACTTCTATTGAATTTGAATGTCTTGTAAAAAGTGGTTTTAATCTATTCAGGAGCAGGAACAATAAACTGTTGCAGCCTTCAGCTGCGACACACTGGAGCGCTGGCCTCGCTCAATGGGACAACAAGTCATCAGAGCTAAACAAAGCAGATGGTTTGTCAAGCATCAGGTTGGGGGCCGCGGCAACATGATCACCAGATGGGTGGAAGGGAGTTGGGAAAACACCCTCAGCTACTTGAATGGGATAATTAAGAAAATGCACAAACAGAGGTTGTCAAAAGTGTTTTGTGAAGTGAATCTTAAGAAGTGTAGGTTTTGTGTGTGCGTGTGTGTGTGTGTGTGTGTGTGTGTGTGTGTGTGTGTGTGTGTGTGTGTGTGTGTGTGTGTGTGTGTGTGTGTGTGTGTGTGTGTGTGTGTGTGTGCGTGCGCGTGTCTTACTGAAACAAAATACATAAAAAAAATGTGAAAAACTCAGTTTCAAGTGTGAAGGTTTGGTGTTGCTGGTTATGCTTGGTAAATTGCCAGCATTGTGTTGTTTTTGCAGAGATGAAGTACCGAAGGAAAATAACTGGCACCGAAATGAGATTTGTCAAAATCTGTATTTATTTCAATCAACTTCTCACCTCCTCTGTCTTCTCCTCCCTGGCTGGCTGCAGGAGCTTCAATGAACGTCTGCTGTGCTTTAGTAGATTATTTCACGTCACCCTCTCAAAATAATTGCCTCAGTCGTTTTTTGAGAAAAATTATTGTTTTGTCTGAATCAACTCCTTATGATGCTGACCACCTCTGGTAAAATCGCCAACACCCTCAGTTAAACAGATCATGTGATTATTGTTGGAATTCGTACCCGTGTTCCCCTGAATTCCTGCGTGTTCGTTTGATCCGGGAGAGGCAGAAAGAGAGCGTTAATTTCTTCAATAATGTATTTAATAATCACACAAACCAGAGATTACAAAAATGCATATCAGATTATTCAATGCTACAAAATTCCATATATCAGAGATTACATTATACGAGCTCGGACCGTTCTTCCCTGCAGACCCAAGTATATAGGCTGGGTTTACAGTGAAGAAGGGCCCCGCTGTAACGCGGGGTTCATATTTAGACATTTGCATATGACACCTCAACCTCACATTGGTCAGTTCCTCGTGATGTATGCGTTGCTATGGTGAAGTTGCTATTCCTTTGTCTCCAAAACTGCTTTAAACTGGTTCTTGTCAGAGCTTGATGCTCCGTGAGACCAAAGTGACCTCGGACCTCTTATCTGTTCCAACCCTACCTTCAACCATACTTTTGCAACGTGGAGCGCTGAGGAGACATGCCAACCAACTAGGAATGTCCCTGAACATTTAGCTTTTCCCAACTTGAGCAGTGGGAGGAATCCCAGCTGTGTAGGAAGATGAGTGAATACAATGTGTTCGGTTGTCCCACAGTAATCACATGTTTAACTTGTATATTCCTTCATTATACAGCTTTAGAATATACTGGCCTACATCAAGACTGTGACTTAAACTGTTCAGTTTTTTGTGTTTCCTGAAAAACTTGAAAAAATGACTTAGGCAATTATTTTAAGAGGTCTTGATGTTTATGGTGGAACTGTGAAGAAATTGATCAAACAAAAAAACAAAAAAAAGCTCAACGAACTCAACAACCCAAAGCAGTTAAATTGCTTCTTTTTGCATTGAAACTGCCCGTCTAATGCAAGTCTGGAAACTATTTCACTTGTTTTTTCCCTCCAAGCTGCTCTGCAACCTGCTACATGATCCATTCATCTTCTATACTGCTTTATCTAAATGTGTCACCACCTATATGTTGAAGGCCTCGATCTGCATGTGGGTAGTGGAGACACATGAGGCTCTTTAGTCCTTGTGTAGTGAAGTGTCCACGGAAATAGATGGAAATTAACATCGTATATTACTTGTATTTAATTTGCAAATCAGTCATTTTCAAAACGATCTCTTTGCTAAGCTGGCTTTAATAGAAGGCACAATAATGGAAAATTAGCTAAAACCACAAGAAATTGGGAAGAATATGCTAAACATATTTAAAAAAACAAACAAACCCCAAAATGACAAGAAATTATTTAAGAAAAAGTTTAAAATTGGTTTAAAATTGCAACGGAAACCTAAATTAATTAAAAAAAGATGTCAAAATTGTTGAAAACAATGCTGAAAAAGAAGTTTGAAACTTGTAAAATCAGCTACAAAAACTGAAGAAAAATGTAAAAACAAAATAAAAGTTCACCCTCCTAAAGTAGTAATGAAACTTTACAAATGCAACACAACATACATCTTTTTTTTTTCAATCGTGACAATGTATGAAACGTCATAACTGTGTCAACCTCAATTTTAAACATGTTTTGCAGCTCCAGCTAATGTGACTCCTCTTATGGCCATAAAGGTTGCAGTGTGTGGTCGAGATCAGAGACTCCACACTGAAAGTAGTCTGGACTCCAAGCAGCTAATATGAGCGCTTTAAGGAAACCTTCCTCATCACCTCACCACTGCGCAACAAATGTGGTATTTTAAATGCTTCTGCTTTCCCTAAACCCTTAAACATGTTTCTGCTCCGGATCAGTGGTTATGTCTGCTTCTGTTGTTTACAGTCTCATTCGTGAGGGTGGAACAGTGACCTGCATCCCAAAGCAGACATTACACCATCCCTGGTGTGCAGCACTGAGGCACAGGTGGAGGAGGCGCACACGCACACACACACAGTGTTCCTGGCCCCCATCAGGTTGTGTTGGTGCAGGTAACCCAGACAACCTGACAATGTGCACAAATTAGAGGCAGGCAGGGGAAAGGTGTGATTAATGGTTCTCAATAAGGACTGGGCCCAGAGGACAGGGTCTTTGCGGAGCAGCGCTCTTCAATCCAAGGGATCTTCCAAAAGGGAAAAAACCCGCAGGGACACGAAAAGAGCGAGGATCTCATCATGACTGCTGCGTGGATCTTTGGAACAAGCTCGGTCTCTGCAAGCCACAGCGTTTGAACGCAGTTAATCAGACTTTGTTAGGCTCATTGGCTTTACTGTAATGCACAAGACTGACATTTCCTTGGATTCGTCCCCGTTGTGTGACAAGTAGAAACAGTGAAAGAAATCCTATCTCCTCCACTCACGGAGTTTCTTTCTTTTCTTTTCTTTTTTTTTCAAACCATCTTTCTCACCTCTAAAACTGGAACTTTCTGTGGTCCGAACAGGGGGGGGAAATTGGCGGAATTGATTTCTGCGCATATCACAAATCTCCCCGTCGAAGTCCGGTTTAATATCTTCCCGGAATAAATACAAACCCGCGCGGCTTTTCTGCGCCGCGCGGCGACTCAGCGGATCCAAACCAAAAGGTTTAAAACGATGTGTTTTGGCAGAGATGGAACCCCTGCTCCCGCGCTGTGGACCATTCCTCCGTTCCTCCACATCCAGGCGAGGTGAGCGAGGCGCACAGACGCCAGACGGACCGGAGCGTCAGTGTGGATCCGCGGCGCAGCGCAGCCACTGAACGGACTCTGCAGCGCAACTTCGACACAAATGGATTTTTACGTGGCCCTGTTTTCCCTTTTCTTTTTTACCAAACCATGTAAGTGTAAGCCGAGAGCCGCCCGCTGACTGCAATAAGTATTTCTTTGGCATAAGCTTCTCTTCAAGGGTTTTGCTGTTAGTGCGCAAGCATCTCACAATTTGTTGGTAATATCTTTGAATTGCAGCAAATTGTCTTATTCTTAATTTTTTTTTACATTAAGACAGTACTAGAAAATACGAGGAGACCGCAGATAAAATATGTTTTCACATTTTACATTAATGTGCAGTGCATCTATTCAGTCTTTGGAGAATTACAGGTGATGGAAGCGGGCATACTGTATACGACGTATCCACCCCCCCCCCCCCCCCCCCCCCCCACACACACACACACACACACACACCTAAATAGTTCATTTTAAAGACAAGCAGACTTTGTTCACTATTGAAATGTTTAACTCGTGCACACTGCATCTCTCCTGTCTTTCGTGATTGAACAATTTGAACATTTAAAGCCCACAAGGTTCAGGTCGTTGATCCGCCGCTTCTCGTGTTTCTCCTCTCCTCTCTAGTTTTGGCTTTCGGATCAGATCAAGACTACCAGATAGACATCATCAATGAACTCGACCTGGCAAATGCCACATATGGAATTACCCAAGTGGCAGGTCTCCACAACAGCAGCAAAGCATTTCTCTTCCGAGGTGAGGCACTCATGCTTTAACGATTTCTTCATTAGTTGCGCGACTCAAGTTCAAGACACGTCTTTGTCTTTACGCACCATGGATGCTTGCACACGCACACAACCAATATCCGTAAGCGCGCGCGCGCACACACACACACACGCACACACACACACACACACAGTCTTTGTTTCATTAGTTGGTGTGAGCAGAGCCATGCAGCGCCACACCTTTTGGTGTCATAGCATTAACAGAGATGCTGAGATGGAGCACCCCAGGGAGCCTTCTCTCATAATTACTCCACATTTAATTTGTCCCAGGAGCAGATGCCCAGGATCTTCCTGGACAGAGTTGATTGCTGTCTCACGCTGGATTTTGACAGTATTGACATGGTTCCCAGTGCTGTCCTCTGTGTGGCTATTAGAGCTCTAGTGATTTTCACTGCGAAGACCCTTAAAAAGCTGTTCAAAAAAGACAGGCTGAAAAAAAGCCTAAACAATGCAATAGTGTGAAACTCGTGGAATGCTTGAAGGTTTGCTGCTCAGGACGTCACACTGGTGTTTGGAGATTTCTATGGTGGGTTTCTTCTGCGAACTGTAGAAATGACTGGCACAACTTGTTCCTTCTACCTGAAGTGCTTCAGATTTAGACTTGTAGGAGTGTAACCGTCCAAAGGAGACGGGATGCGATGTACTGTACATCCCTGAGAGAGAAAAATCTAAATGACTTCATCAGAGAGTCTCCAGGCAAGTTTATGTTCCGTTGTATTTAGTGAGTGCTTGGATGCAGCTTCAGGAAACGTTGCCTGTGACTCTATATTCCGTCCCACAAAATGGTTTTTGACGAGGCTTGACAGAATCCTTATTATAAACACACTTTGAATCAGATTCCCATTCATTTTCAAGGTTTGACTTTCAACAGCAGTTAAAGTTTTCTCCACTACTCATGGTCCGTTACCTTTCCTGCCTCAGGAATACAACACATTTCACTTTTTCCAGCTTCACTATTCAAATTCAAAGATTCTGGCACGAACACCAGAAGCCGAAATCCAAAAACAGCAGCTCTGGGTGATGAGGCTCATATAAATCAGAGTGATACTGTGTGTGCGTGCGTGCGTGCGTGCGTGCGTGTCTGTGTGTGTGTGTGTGTGTGTCCGTGCGTTTGTGTGTGTGGTTTTATTTTTGAGAGTGCTTGGCTTGGTGTGCCACTGGCTGTGTATGAATGAAGGCAGGGCAGCTCGGCCAACTCTGCTGAGGTGAAGCCGTCCAAGATTCAGGGCTGGAGGCCATACGGCGTGCACAGCCTTACTTTTTAAATGATACGCACACACACACACACACACACACACACCAAGCTGCTCTCCATGCAGTTTCCAGGGTGCAGTGGACAGATAGTGTGGGAAACGAGGATCCTCGCCTGGTGACCTATTTAACACTTTGCATGCCTGAGTGTTGCTTTCATGGCCGCATAACCCAGATGCCTGCACAGAGCAAGTTTTAGGCCAAAGTTGCAGCAATTAAAGGGTTCCTTCTTTTTGAAAAATGGAGAAGTTGATATTCCAGTGGGTTGTGGCAGCAAACACTCCATGATTAACTGTCGGAGCGGAAGCTGTGCTGGAACCACTGTGGCTGATTGGGTCAGTGATTACTCAAGATGATTTATGTATACTGTGTCCAATCATGCTGTGCACTGATCTTAATATCGTCTTTCATTTGTTGGATTGCATAAAATGTGGCGGAACATATTGTAATGCTTGCGAAATGGCTGGGAAACTGGGCAGTGCCGTGTTTTGAAAAGCGCCAGATAAAGAGAGGACTCTGGCAGTAGCGTCGCCTGGACACTTGAACCAGTTTCACCAGTCTCCCACTTAGCCATTGATTCGCAAACAACAGATGGTTTGTGTGAGAAAATACATTTCAGCGGCTCCTCTCTCTGGGCACAACGCACCAGCAGCACAAATGAAGGTTTCACACAAAAGACACATGAGCGCCGTGTCAGCTGAAAGGTCCTTATCAGATTTTGTGATGCGACCTTGTGATGAAAGGCGACAAAAATGTTCATAATCCCTCAGTGATAACAGAGAACAAAGCTCAGCTAATTGCTAAGAAATTTGCATAGTTGTTATAATTGCCTTTTTCTTTAAAAAAAAAAAAAAAATGAATGAATAGGATTGCTTACATTGCTGGAACGTCTGAGATGTATTGGGTGAAGTTAGTTTGCCCAGACGAGGGCGGTGACCCAGTTTCTACACTGGAGCCCGGAGTGTCAACCTCATTACTCAGACCACATCCTGTCCTAATGTTGACTGAGATTTAAAGGGAGGATGATTATTAGCGCATGTTTTGCTATCCTCCTTTTCAAGTCTGGTGCGTTTCTAAATCTCTTAGGGGAGGCGACCAGGAGGCATCCGAACCCCCCCCAGCTTGTTTCTCTTGGTTGGAGGAGCAGCTGCGCTTTGAGTTTCTCCTTCACTCTTATCATGAGAAGGATTCCAGCCACCCAGAGAACGAAAAAATAATGTTGCCACTTGTTTCGTCCCGTTGTTCCGGTCAGGACCCAAAGTTGAAGATGGTAGGTGAAGGTGAGGATGTAGGCTGACCGCCAAACAGAAAGCTTGCTTTATTTTGAGCAAAACAGAACAATAGGTCATGTGTTGCTGCTCGTCTCTGTGAAGCATTGCTTCCATCCCGACCTGGAGTTCATCACAAAGTCAATGGCATTTTCATTTTCGCAATCCTCCATGCAAGACTTGTCATTCAGCAGCTCGTATCTATGAGAAAGTCAGGCTGGACGATGACGGCAAAATTTACAGAAGAATTCCAACTCCATCTTCGAGATATTTACAAATCCAGGAAATGAATTCACGTAGCTATAATTAAGCAGTTGCAGAATCATTCATGTGTTGGAAAAAAAATCTTGTGATACAAGTGGATCAAGAATGTGGATCAGTGTTTTACCTTCACAGGAAGCTTTAAATGATTGCTCTTGTTCGCTGCTCATATTGTGACGCTCTCTCCACAACAACAACAACACACACTGACTGGCTCGCTGAAATGAGGGTTTATTGCTCGCCTCCTTTTTTTCTCTAAGCCATCAATCAGCCTTTGTGTCTTGTACCATCTTACAACATGAGAAGTGTTCTGAAATATACATAATCCTGCGGAAACAGAACAATACAAGCTTGCACTCAGCAATAGAAATATACACAAAGCACAAACAAAATACCTTGTTTACCACTAGTTGTGAATTGAGGTTCTCAAGATTTAGCAATAATAACTTTGCCTACACGACACTCTCCTAACTGTCAGTGAATGAAGGCACTTTCAAGATATAATGAATATTAAAATAAATGGACAAACAAGAAATGCGTTTTTTTTCTCTCAGAATAAATAGAAGGCATCATTACAGTGATGTCATCGCAGTGCAAACGAGCTCAAACTCAGTTTTCTAAATGGTGATCAGAGAACTGATTGGTGAGATAAATTAATTTTAACACAAAATAACTCATTATAATAAATAATTAATAACTAATAAGAGTCTAGACTTCCTGTAAGATTAATATGTTTCAGATAAAACTTTTTTTTTGAAATAAGTATCTTTTAACCAGTTGTATTTATTACATTTATTTATTTATTTTTACAATCTTAGAGGCTCTAATTTTGATAAGTTATTTCAACTTCATACTTTAAAGGACCTTCAAAACTGAACTTAAAAATGTGAAATTGACTTAATTTCCAGCAACTTTCAATAGAAAAAAAGTGAACCAGCTTCATGGTGTTTGTCCTGCGCAATGAAACCAAGTCCTCAAAAGATTGACTTTATATCACACATGTCAAAGACATTTACTTTACATCAATTGCATCAGGTTTAATGAAATTCAACATTTTGGATGCATACGATCTTGCAGCAGCTCTTACACATAGCTCTGATTATGATGTCGCTTTCTGTCGTACTTTTATAGGTTTTTGTTTGTTTGGTTATTTGTTTGTTTTTTGCTGCACTCCTATTGGTTGTTGGTAGCTGTAGTTCATCGTGGCAGTAGTCTCACTGTGTCGCGCAGTCAGATAGCAGTTGTGACTTTTTCTCACACTCTCGATGATCGTCTCAGGCTGTCTGTCGTCGTGCGACCGTGACGATGGCCGTGAACCCTGTTTACTGCAAGAATAAGACCAGAGATTATAAAACCACGACAAGAGATATTTTCACTGCTGCTGTCTGAGCCGAGCTGGAATCGCACAGTCAAGACCGACGTCTGAGCTCAAACTTCAACGTAATGGTCAAAAGTTCACATGATTGCTGGAACGTGAGAGCTGCTCCCAATGAATATTTGTCCATATCCAGTTGAGTTAGTTAGGATTGCATGGTACATTTAATATCTGTGCTGAAAAGCACCTTTTGTATAAATCAAAGCAGAAAACTTTGTTGTGCACAATTATATGTATTGCTCATCCTTTAAAACATAATTTTGTATTCGTTGATGCAGCAGCAAGCTCTAGTCATCTACCTGAACACACTCTGATGTCCTCAGTGCACTTTGGATGTTTTTTAGTTTTTTTACATTAAAAAAGATCTTAGCACAAAACATTGGAGTGGGTTTTCACACCAAGCTCTTTGCTGATTACAGTTGAGCAAAAGCACTGGAGAAGCTGATGCTGCCACCGTACTGTACATAAACTCCTTTCATGACTTTATTTATACCAAGGACACATTTTAACATTTGTACCCTGTTAGCCGTGCTGATGCGAGTACATGTTTTTTTTTAAAGTCGTATCCAAATAGTAATTTAGTTTAGCATCCCTCAATCATCAATATAAAGGTTAAATATAATAACTGAGATAGAATATTCAAATATTAATGCATTGAGTAATGCATGCATTCAGTGAAGTTATTTAAATTTAATGAAATGAAATAACCCACCAGCCATGTTTTAAACATACACGTGTGTGGATCTGTCCGGTCACTATAGATTCCTTTGCTCATCATTGACTCTTGCTGAGAATCATTAATGTTGAGATAGTTAAATGGTTACAGCAAATGCAGCTCTCTGAGATCTGTCAACTCACCTCCCATCAGCATTTTAGGACATATAACAACTCTGCAGTTTGGTGTTAAAGACTAAATGGTCTGTAATTAACGTTTAATCGACTACCTCCCATCAATACTAGTCAACCCCCCCCCCCCCCCCCCCCCCCTTTAGTGTATACACGTCTTAATTAAAGGCCTGCCTTTCTTTAAACTGAGCCTTTCTAGATGACTGGCCAAATGCAGCACTGATAACACTCTTTAGAGACTTCTTGAGTAGTAGAATGAAATCCAAACTGCAAAAAGTTTCAGTTTTATTAAACAGGCTGCACATGCCAAGTTTGCCAGAGGAAAAGCACAAACAGTGATGACAGCCAACATGACCAAAAAGGTCAAAAACATTGAGTGAAACTTTTTATTTGCCAGGAGCGCTGGTTTATCTTTGCAGGAGTTGCCTTTACATACAAAAAAAAACACCTTGAAACTGCAGTATTGTTTGTACAACAAACAGCAAAACTTTTATTGCATTTGGGCGTCAGTTTACATGAAAACGTTGCCCAGAGGAACTGAAAACGCAACGTTTTGAAAACGACTGGTACTTTTCTACAAACGCTCTTCTGCTACTATGCATGCACGTCGTGGCTGCAGTAAATTGTCATCCTGCTCATGCTCAGTAGATGAACAATAACAGCAATATTTGCCTCCAGAGTGCCGTGGCTCTCGCTGCATATTCCAGTAGTTTTATAGTTGACAGACACTCAGAGTCAGATTAGTAATCCAAATTGGTCGCCTGTCCGTCCAAATGTCCATTGTAAATGTTTATAGTGTATTGTTGTCCGGGTGCAACCAACAGCACCAACTCATGGCCTGGCGTGCTCGCGACATCGCTTTCAGCAGTTCTGTGTAAACAGGCATCAGTTTAGAAATGTTGCCGTCTGAATGCAAAACTTTTCTGCAATAAAAATGAAAAAATTGTGCCTTTTTATTTGAACCGTCTCGTGAACGGGCCCGTTAATAAGTTCAAGATATTTATTGTCATGTGTGCGGACAAAGCTTGGCTCCACTGTATAATGAAAAGCTTCATTTGCTGCGAATAAAAGGAAGGAACAGAGTATGAACAGATAAAAAGGGTTAATAAATAAGTTTTAAATAAAATAGATAAGGATAAGGCACATAAAAAGGAAGACAAAATTGTACTTTCTAAATTATGGTACCTTCTATAATCTAACAGCAATGTAAGAACTTAAAGGGACGCAGAATGAGTTTCAAGAAATTTCATAGAAATGACCACATTTGGACAAGATAAGACAATAGCTTCCATTGTAAGAAATGGTATGTTCAGGCAAAATAGCTGAATCTACAAAATACAGGTAAAAAAAAAAAAAATCAATTCTGTGTACCAAAGCACATATAAACATGTTTTCACAGTGTCTCCCTCCTTCCTTATTTTAATAACACGTTTCAGTTAAACTGCATTGGCTTGGTTGGCTTCGGGTGTCGAGGGTTCTCATCTGGAAAAAAGAAATTATAGAAGATGAAAGGGTGAATGAACAGTTTCTTCGCATACTGTGTCTTTTTGGCACAAATTCAGTGAAAAATGAGAGAGCAGAACTTCTGCCAGATTACTTTAGATTTTCCACAACAAAACAGTAGAGGAGTAATACGGAGCTCATCACAGGTCTCCCATCCACAATCCTTTAAAACCCAGTTCACAAGAAAACTGCTGCTGCTTCTTTTGTCGAGTTGTTGCTCCAATTTTTCGTGAGGAAAAATATATATTGTGACAGCTGAAAGAGTGATGTTATGAAAAGCACACCGATTCTGAAATCACTCAATTTCAGCCCAGAAATTCAATGCTTTTTCAAAAAAGATGGTAGTCTCACTTGAAGCTGCAACAAGTAAATAGAAATTATTTAAATATAACCCAGATTATAATTACAAACACAGAGTTTGTACACATTAAAAAGCAAAGGTGTCTTCCATCTGTTGTATCAGAAAATATCTTGATTTTCTGTATTTTATTCAACTAAGAGCATGAACTGCATGGCTGCTGAACAAAGAAGAGCATGATTTTAGTTTAACCTTTTATAAAACACTCTCTAACATATGTGTGAGTTAAATGTTGTATTCAGGATTTTCTTTTTACACTTCAAGCCTTTACTATCAGTGCTATCAAGGATCTGATGTACAACACATACAAGCTCAAATCAAACAGTTTATTCAAATTCCCAAAGCATACAAAAAACTGTATGGGCATCAGTTCATCTGGTAAAGGGACGTGGGAATAACCCAAAGACAGGAAATGGTTTGAAGCAGACGTGGCCACGAGGAAGAAACACTGAGGAAGACGCATAATGGAGATGCACACTGGCAGAGCAGAGTCAATTCCACACCACTGGCATCACTCATGAGCAATCAAGGTGAGCCGATGGGGGGCGGAGCCTCAACACACGAGAAACTCAGGCCCTGTTTACACAACGTTTCAAGCAAAAACACAGTGGGCACGTCGAAATGTCCCTCCTTTCTCCTTATCTATAGACTTGACCTTATCCCCCTGGGTGACATCACAGGGTTAAGGAAAGGTGTTAGGAGGCTTCCTAAAGGAGTTCAGTAAAGGTGTTAGGAGGCTTCCTAAAGGAGTTAAGGGAAGGTGTTAGGAGGCTTCCTAAAGGAGTTAAGGAAAGGTGTTAGGACGCTTCCTAAAGGAGTTAAGGGAAGGTGTTAGGAGGCTTCCTAAAGGAGTTAAGGAAAGGTGTTAGGACGCTTCCTAAAGGAGTTAAGGGAAGGTGTTAGGAGGCTTCCTAAAGGAGTTAAGGAAAGGTGTTAGGAGGCTTCCTAAAGTAGTTAAGGAAAGGTGTTAGGAGGCTTCCTAAAGGAGTTCAGTAAAGGTGTTAGGAGGCTTCCTAAAGGAGTTAAGGGAAGGTGTTAGGAGGCTTCCTAAAGGAGTTAAGGAAAGGTGTTAGGACGCTTCCTAAAGGAGTTAAGGGAAGGTGTTAGGAGGCTTCCTAAAGGAGTTAAGGAAAGGTGTTAGGACGCTTCCTAAAGGAGTTAAGGGAAGGTGTTAGGAGGCTTCCTAAAGGAGTTAAGGAAAGGTGTTAGGAGGCTTCCTAAAGTAGTTAAGGAAAGGTGTTAGGAGGCTTCCTAAAGGAGTTCAGTAAAGGTGTTAGGAGGCTTCCTAAAGGAGTTAAGGAAAGGTGTTAGGAGGCTTCCAAAAGGAGTTAAGGAAAGGTGTTAGGAGGCTTCCTAAAGGAGTTAAGGAAAGGTGTTAGGAGGCTTCCTAAAGGAGTTCAGTAAAGGTGTTAGGAGGCTTCCTAAAGGAGTTAACTAAAGGTGTTAGGAGGCTTCCTAAAGGAGTTAAGGAAAGGTGTTAGGAGGCTTCCTAAAGTAGTTAAGGAAAGGTGTTAGGAGGCTTCCTAAAGGAGTTCAGTAAAGGTGTTAGGAGGCTTCCTAAAGGAGTTAAGGAAAGGTGTTAGGACGCTTCCTAAAGGAGTTAAGGGAAGGTGTTAGGAGGCTTCCTAAAGGAGTTAAGGAAAGGTGTTAGGAGGCTTCCTAAAGTAGTTAAGGAAAGGTGTTAGGAGGCTTCCTAAAGGAGTTCAGTAAAGGTGTTAGGAGGCTTCCTAAAGGAGTTAAGGAAAGGTGTTAGGAGGCTTCCAAAAGGAGTTAAGGAAAGGTGTTAGGAGGCTTCCTAAAGGAGTTAAGGAAAGGTGTTAGGAGGCTTCCTAAAGGAGTTCAGTAAAGGTGTTAGGAGGCTTCCTAAAGGAGTTAACTAAAGGTGTTAGGAGGCTTCCAAAAGGAGTTAAGGAAAGGTGTTAGGAGGCTTCCTAAAGGAGTTAAGGAAAGGTGTTAGGAGGCTTCCTAAAGGAGTTAAGTAAAGGTGTTAGGAGACTTCTTAAAGGAGTTAAGTAAAGGTGTTGGGATGCTTCCTAAAGGAGTTAAGTAAAGGTGTTAGGAGACTTCCTAAATGAGTTAAGTAAAGGTGTTAGGACGCTTCCTAAAGGAGTTAAGTAAAGGTGTTAGGACGCTTCCTAAAGGAGTTAAGTAAAGGTGTTAGGATGCTTCCTAAAGGAGTTCAGTAAAGGTGTTAGGAGGCTTCCTAAAGGAGTTAAGGGAAGGTGTTAGGAGGCTTCCTAAAGGAGTTAAGGAAAGGTGTTAGGACGCTTCCTAAAGGAGTTAAGGGAAGGTGTTAGGAGGCTTCCTAAAGGAGTTAAGGAAAGGTGTTAGGACGCTTCCTAAAGGAGTTAAGGGAAGGTGTTAGGAGGCTTCCTAAAGGAGTTAAGGAAAGGTGTTAGGAGGCTTCCTAAAGTAGTTAAGGAAAGGTGTTAGGAGGCTTCCTAAAGGAGTTCAGTAAAGGTGTTAGGAGGCTTCCTAAAGGAGTTAAGGGAAGGTGTTAGGAGGCTTCCTAAAGGAGTTAAGGAAAGGTGTTAGGACGCTTCCTAAAGGAGTTAAGGGAAGGTGTTAGGAGGCTTCCTAAAGGAGTTAAGGAAAGGTGTTAGGACGCTTCCTAAAGGAGTTAAGGGAAGGTGTTAGGAGGCTTCCTAAAGGAGTTAAGGAAAGGTGTTAGGAGGCTTCCTAAAGTAGTTAAGGAAAGGTGTTAGGAGGCTTCCTAAAGGAGTTCAGTAAAGGTGTTAGGAGGCTTCCTAAAGGAGTTAAGGAAAGGTGTTAGGAGGCTTCCAAAAGGAGTTAAGGAAAGGTGTTAGGAGGCTTCCTAAAGGAGTTAAGGAAAGGTGTTAGGAGGCTTCCTAAAGGAGTTCAGTAAAGGTGTTAGGAGGCTTCCTAAAGGAGTTAACTAAAGGTGTTAGGAGGCTTCCTAAAGGAGTTAAGGAAAGGTGTTAGGAGGCTTCCTAAAGTAGTTAAGGAAAGGTGTTAGGAGGCTTCCTAAAGGAGTTCAGTAAAGGTGTTAGGAGGCTTCCTAAAGGAGTTAAGGAAAGGTGTTAGGACGCTTCCTAAAGGAGTTAAGGGAAGGTGTTAGGAGGCTTCCTAAAGGAGTTAAGGAAAGGTGTTAGGAGGCTTCCTAAAGTAGTTAAGGAAAGGTGTTAGGAGGCTTCCTAAAGGAGTTCAGTAAAGGTGTTAGGAGGCTTCCTAAAGGAGTTAAGGAAAGGTGTTAGGAGGCTTCCAAAAGGAGTTAAGGAAAGGTGTTAGGAGGCTTCCTAAAGGAGTTAAGGAAAGGTGTTAGGAGGCTTCCTAAAGGAGTTCAGTAAAGGTGTTAGGAGGCTTCCTAAAGGAGTTAACTAAAGGTGTTAGGAGGCTTCCAAAAGGAGTTAAGGAAAGGTGTTAGGAGGCTTCCTAAAGGAGTTAAGGAAAGGTGTTAGGATGCTTCCTAAAGGAGTTAAGTAAAGGTGTTAGGAGACTTCTTAAAGGAGTTAAGTAAAGGTGTTGGGATGCTTCCTAAAGGAGTTAAGTAAAGGTGTTAGGAGACTTCCTAAATGAGTTAAGTAAAGGTGTTAGGACGCTTCCTAAAGGAGTTAAGTAAAGGTGTTAGGACGCTTCCTAAAGGAGTTAAGTAAAGGTGTTAGGATGCTTCCTAAAGGAGTTAAGTAAAGGTGTTAGGAGGCTTCCTAAAGGAGTTCAGTAAAGGTGTTAGGAGGCTTCCTAAAGGAGTTCAGTAAAGGTGTTAGGAGGCTTCCTAAAGGAGTTCAGTAAAGGTGTTAGGAGGCTTCCTAAAGGAGTTAAGTAAAGGTGTTAGGACGCTTCCTAAAGGAGTTAAGTAAAGGTGTTAGGAGGCTTCCTAAAGGAGTTAAGTAAAGGTGTTAGGAGGCTTCCTAAAGGAGTTCAGTAAAGGTGTTAGGAGGCTTCCTAAAGGAGTTCAGTAAAGGTGTTAGGAGGCTTCCTAAAGGAGTTAAGTAAAGGTGTTAGGACGCTTCCTAAAGGAGTTAAGTAAAGGTGTTAGGAGGCTTCCTAAAGGAGTTAAGGAAAGGTGTTAGGAGGCTTCCTAAAGGAGTTCAGTAAAGGTGTTAGGAGGCTTCCTAAAGGAGTTAACTAAAGGTGTTAGGAGGCTTCCAAAAGGAGTTAAGGAAAGGTGTTAGGAGGCTTCCTAAAGGAGTTCAGTAAAGGTGTTAGGACGCATCCTAAAGGAGTTAAGTAAAGGTGTTAGGAGGCTTCCTAAAGGAGTTCAGTAAAGGTGTTAGGACGCATCCTAAAGGAGTTAAGTAAAGGTGTTAGGAGGCTTCCTAAAGGAGTTAAGTAAAGGTGTTAGGAGGCTTCCTAAAGGAGTTAGTGAAAGGTGTTAGGACGTTGGTGTGGCAGTCAGACTCTCACTTAGTGAGGCTAGTGCAACCCATGGCTCACTAGTCCGCTCGACGAGTGGGAAAAAGATCTATTCCTGGTGTATTTAGCTGGGATAAGGATAATCTAAAATTTCTTGTTTGAGCATCACTTTCTTAATTTATGGGGGAAAACAATAAGCCGTCACTTTTTATTCCAGTGAATCGTTTCCCATTGTCGCTATTTTGGCAGCTAATTCAACAAATTGGGGCTTAAAGCATCGTCAGTAAACATCTGGGTTTCATCATTTGCAAGAATACAGAAAGAAAAGCAAACACCAACACCAGTAAATAGACCTTGCTGAGTTTCCACAAGAATGAATGCTCATCTTTCCACATTAAGATCACTATCACTCGGTGCACAAGACTGTAAAGTCCAGACTTGAATTCAACAATATTTACCAGATTCCCAAATTACCTTGACTCATCTTTGACTGTTGAACAAACACAGACAGACAGACAGATAGATAAACAACACAAATAACTCTTAGATAATTATTGAAAGTTTGACGGTGGTGTTCTAATGACGTTTTTTCACTGCTGATCCTAAAATGCCTTCATGATGTTTTCGAGCTAAAATTGAGCGCAGTCATTACTGATGATTACAACAATTACTGGCTCTAAATACGAGCTTTCCTAATTATCTGTAATGGTGTATGTTTTTCTTGCTGTTGTCTCAATACCATCGGGAACTGTATGGATACAACTTTGATTTGATGCCTCGCCAGATGCTGAGTGCATGAAACAGCTGACTCATGCAGCCTGCTATGGCACACTGCCCACATAGTAAAACTTTCATTACACCAAATCCCAATAAATAAACACGTTATGAGTATTCAAAAATAAACAGTTCACTGTGCATTAGTCCAGAGTATGGAAGTGGTTAAATACAGTAACCTTGCTCTAATGATTCCATAACGATATCATAGTAGTTTAGAAATAAATAAATAAATAAAACCAGGTAAAAGTAACTGATTTTCTGAAATTATGATCCACTTTTGACACTTGCTTAGTCCAGACTGCATTAGAGGGGGCTGTGGCACATGGAAAACACACAAACACAACACAGAAAACACCCCCCGAGCTTAGAATAAATCATCCCCTCACTCTGGTTCTCACCACTTCACCACCCAAAGACAAAGTCACCACAGAATATTCAAAAGTAAATAAATCTGCACTGTTGCAATATTATGGGGAAAAAATAGAGAGGACCTGAAACACAGTGTGTCTGTGGATTGGGCGGCAGTCGACGGCAAGGGCCTCGACGACCCGATTCCCGGACACAGAATCTGGTTTTTAGGACGTGGAACGTGACCTCACTGGGGGGGAAGGAGCCCGAGCTTGTGCAGGAGGCTGAGAGATACCGTCTAGATAAAGTTGGATTCACCTCCACACACAGCTTGGACTCTGGAACCCAGCACCTCGACAGGGGCTGGACACTCCACTTCTCTGGAGTTGCCCGTGGTGAGAGACGGTGGGGTAGTGTGGGCTTGCTTGTTGCCCCACGGCTCAGCCGCCATGTGTTGGAGTTCACCCCGGTGAACAAGAGGGTCTGGGACGGTTTCTGACTGTTGTCTCTGCACCGAACAGCAGTTCAGAGTACCTGACCTTCTTGGAGTCGTGAGGAGGGGTGCTGGATAGTGCTCCAACTGGGGACTCCATTGTTCTCCTGGGGGACTTCAACGCCCACGTGGGCAATGACAGTGAGACCTGGAAGGGGGTGATTGGGAGGAACGGCCTCCCCGATCTGAACCCGAGTGGTGTTCTGTTATTGGACTTCTGTGCCAGTCACAGTTTGTCCATAACGAACACCATGTTCGAGCACAGGGGTGTCCATAAGTGCATGTGGCACCAGGACACCCTAGGCCGGAGATCAATGATAGACTTTGTGGTCGTGTCATCTGATCTCCGGCCGCGTGTCTTGGACACTCGGGTAAAGAGAGGGGCAGAGCTGTCAACTGATCACCACCTGGTGGTGAGTTGGATGCGCGGGATGGGGAGGGTCTGTTGGGAACACCTGGCCAAGCCCTCTGTCCGCGCAGCCTTCAACTCCCACCTCCGGGAGAGCTTCTCACAGATCCCGAGGGAGGTTGGAGACATTGAGTCCGAGTGGACCATGTTCTCCACTTCCATTGTTGAAGCCGCTGCTTGGAGCTGTGGCCGCAGGGTCTCTGGCGCCTGTCGTTGCGGCAACCCTCAAACACGGTGGTGGCAACAGGAAGTAAGGGATGCCGTCAAGCTGAAGAAGGAGTCCTACCGGGCACTGTTAGCTCATAGGACTCCCGAGGCAGCTGATAGCTATTGGCAGGCCAAGCGTACTACGGCCCGGGCCGTGGTGGAGGCAAAAACTCGGGTTTGGGAGGAGTAAGTTACATGGACAGAATTTATAGGCACAGCCAGGGACCAGATAGAGTCCAGTTTGGGGACCACAGAATCTCATCTCTGCTATTTGCAGATGATGTGGTTCTGTTGGCCCCATCAAGCCTGGACCTCCAGCGTGCACTGACGCGGTTCACAGCCGAGTGTGAAGCAGCTGGGATGAAGATCAGCACCTCTAAATCCGAGGCCATGGTTCTCGACCGGAAAAAGGTGTCTTGCCCCCTCCAGGTTGGTGGAGTGCCCTTGTCCCAAGTGGAGGAGTTCAAGTATCTTGGGGTCTTGTTCACGAGTGGGGGGAAGATGGAGCGTGAGATCGACAGGTGGATCGGTGCAGCGTCTGCAGTTATGCAGACGTTGTATCGGTCCGTCGTGGTGAAGAAGGAGCTGAGCCAAAAAGCGAAGCTCTCGATTTACCGGTCGATCTTCGTTCCTCCCCTCACCTATGGTCATGAACTATGGGTCATGACCGAAAGAACGAGATCCCGGATACAAGTGGCTGAAATGAGTTTCCTTCGTAGGGTGGCTGGGTGTACCCTTAGAGATAGGGTGAGGAGCTCAGTCACCCTCAGAGATAGGGTGAGGAGCTCAGTCACCCTTAGAGATAGGGTGAGGAGCTCAGTCACCAGGGAGGAGCTCGGAGTAGAGCCGCTGCTCCTCCACATCCAGAGGAGCAGCTGAAGTGGCTCGGGCACCTGTTTCGGATGGACGCCTCCCCAGGGAGGTGTTCAGGGCATGTCCCTCCGGTAGGAGGCCTCGGGGCAGACCTAGGACACCTGGAGGGACTATGTCTCTCTATGGCCTGGCAACGCCTTGGGGTGCCACCGGAAGTTGTACGAAGTGTCTGGGGTGAGGGAAGTCTGGACAACTCTGCTCGGACTGCTGCCTCGGCGACCCGGCCCCGGATAAGTGGAAGAAAATGGATGGATGGATGGATGGATGGATGGATGGATATCTCAGAATTAATTGATATTCAATTCATGATTAATCAGCTGAACTGTGGTGAGCACTTGCCGGGTTTGAATCTGGCTTTTAGGGGACTTTTTTGTGCAGTTTCCCTGATTTCCCTGTGTAATACACTTGAGTTTAGTTCGTGATTGTGATCTGTGTTTGCTGTGTTGTGGATGGTTGACCTGTCCAGCGTGTGTTGAGCCCCAATTTAAATAAAGTAGTATTGAAAATGGATGGATGAATGGATATATTACCAACCTTTGATGCAAATAATAGACATAGAAACAGTTGTGAGGAAGTGTATAATATTGGGTCAGGATTTGATGTAAAACTTTTTTCTCATATGGATTTTCACCCATATGAGAATTATAAATCCAAACACATTTTTCTGAGAAGATACTCTGGTGGTGGCAGAGTAAGTTGAGGGAAATGATGGATTATGTATAGTTTGAACATGGTATGAACATTTCAAGTGTTTGGAAAAAGCCTCCAGGGTTTAATTTCCTTCAAGAACAAGTGTAAAACACAATCACCCTCTAAAGCAAAACATAAATTGACTGTTCATCACTGTTCATTACTTAAGTCCAATCTAAAATTATTCTGATATTCATACATCTACATAACGCTTTTGTATTATTTTCTATTCTTTTTTACATAGTGTCACAACTTTTTGGGAAATTGTGGCATATGATTTGGTATAACCAATGTTTTTTTCTAACTTCAAACATATTGGAGCTACAATTTATCCCCACAAAATCCTTATTTCATACTTTAAACAACAGCATTACTCAGCTCAGCATCAGAAAGTGAAGTAAACCGAAGCAGCCTGGTTGTGAAAGGATGATCAGCACCACCGCAGTGTGAACAGCTCCAAGTTCTCATGTTTGGAGATGCTGCAAAGTAGTACTTGTGCCAGCCACCCTTTTTTGTTTTTTTAATTGTTGGGTGAAACTGAACTGTTGAGGCACACTTGTTTTCATATAAAAAGTTGTTCAAATGTAGGGTTTTTTTCTGTGTTGTGTTGGTATGAGAGATGACCTCTGTAGGCCACCAAACCCACACCAGTCTTGAGTAATTGTGGCTTTTGTTTGATGTATTTGGTCGAGATTGAAAATTTAGCCATCCACCTTTAGTGTGGAGAACTACCACCTGAGCCACGGCAACCATAAGCAACTATGATAATAATTATACTAATGCAGATGCGCAATAAACACCTGCACAAACAAAGTTTACAAAGTCATTCAATAACAGTTAAACAGCAACAGATATTTAAATGCTCCTTCAGGGTGTCACTTAATTGCATTTTACTTATACAAGGCTTTCTTATTGACTAGATTTAGAGGAACATAGTTATTGTCATTGAATTTTCAAATTGAATGCAACATTTTTAGAGGCATTAATACAGCATGTCATTTTGTATTGCAGTGCAGAATGTCAAGGAAAATAGGCCAAAACTGGACCTGTGAAAAGCTCCAATACGGACAAACATCAGACAAGTGGTAACACTTTCAAAGAAAACATTAAAAAAACACACACACACACACACACACACACACACACACATAGCACCCATAATGCAACTGCTATAGGAGAAGTTTTTGATTATTTCACTGTATTTGCAGTTTCATTAAAATTGGCTTCATGTTGAGATTGTCATCATCTTTGTTAATAAATGTTTGGTTTTGTGAAAATGTTCATGACACGCACTCGGCACCACAACAATGAAAAACATTAAAGTTTAAATTTAATGTTTATTATGATGCTATTTTCAAGATGAAATAGGGCTGAAGTTGGCCCCCTGGTGTAATCTTTACATTGGATGAACTTTCTGCCACAACTGGAATTCAAACCCAGGTCCCCCACATTCAAGGTCAAGGGTCAAGACCAGTTTTGCATTGGTAGTGCTGCTGTGCAATATTAAGTGCAATACATTACAATTATTCACAGTTAATTTCACCTATCTGTACACTGCATGGAAACCAACCAATCATTTGAGATATTGATACCACAATAATAACAAATTTGCAATATATTATTCAGCAAGGTGTCACAATGTTTTCAATGGAAAACAGAGAATGTTTGTCGTATTTTTTTTTGGGTGTCCGTTTACAGGACAACGCCACTCAAAGCCACTGAAAACTTTTGAAACGACCTTTTAGATAGAGCTTTTCAAAAACACTCCACTTTGTCATCTGTCCGTAAGAATGTCTGTGTAATTGCCATTGTTAATGTTTATAGCGTATTGTTTGTCTGCTGCATGTGGGTGAGGTTTCATTAAAGAAAAAACAACAGCAGCACCCACTAGTGAGCCAACATGAGAAATACGTCATTTTCAGCATTTCTGTGTGAATGGACATCATTTTCAAAACAAACTGAACTGTTGTGTAATGGGGCCTTAGAATAAACATTTTGTGGCTATCATAATAATCAAAGCTGCCATTCTCGGATTTAGGTTTATACAGTGAAATCTTATCTGATGACAATTATTTACACTCAAGGTGTCAAGGTATGCTCTGCAAAATGAAGATAAAATGTATTTTAAGCGGTCTGCCATCGCTGAGATAAATCACATAAATGGATTTTGTCCCCTAAAAGACTTAGATTGGATGTGCAACAGTTTGCCTCACTGCAAATCAAACCTGGAAGCCCACTGATAAGCCCACATGGAGACCGTGAGAGAGAGAAGCCGCAGCTTTCTGTCTCTGAAGGATTTGGCTGCCAACGTTCCCCCAAAGCAATGTTTCACTCTAAATTTCCTCTTAATAGATTAAGTGGTGTTTTAACCTGCATCAAATCTCCTGTTGACAGGCGTCCTTGACAGTTGGGAGTCACTGGGTGTAAATCAATATGAACATGTGCTTCCAACAACGATTTAATCCATCAAGTCTGCAGTGGTGACGGAGTTCATCATCCAATTGATGGAAATGTATGTCTCTTCACAGATAGTTTCTTGGCACATAATCAAAACATAAAGGTCCTGAGCCACACATGTTTCAGCGCTTTGTGTTTGGTGCTGCGCGCTCACCCTGGGGTAACCGAGGAGGGGAGGAGGTTAACAAGGCAGGCAGGCCGATTAATCCAAGCCCCAACTGCAAGGTTTCTCTTTCTTCTGAGCAGATCAGTGCTCTGCATGTTAACCCTGTTTTAGAAAGTCAGAGTATACCAATCTTTGATGTGCTCCAGTGAAATGTTATCATGCCTGCGACAGGCAATTGGGCAGGCAGAGGGCTTGGCTCCACTCGAACGGATCTGTCTCTTCTGACGCAGTGAAGATCAGACTAAGCTGCGTGTCGCACAAAAGAAAGAACCTTTTTTTTTCCAATTTTAGCTTGCAGTTGTGAATAGTGCTCCGAAATTAGACGGCAGGTGGTTTGAAGACCAGAGAATTTGTGATGACACATGCTCGAAATCTCGATGAGTTGATAAACACAAACGCATTAAAAGCCGAACAGGAGAAGAAAAATAATTTGTTCTCTAATAGCAGGTGGCTTCAGCACCATTCCAGCACATCTTCAGTGAACCATCTTTGAACTGAGAGACTTCGGCGTGGTCTCATTTTTTCTTCCATCAGTGTTGTTGCTATTTATACCCCCCCCCCCCCCCCCCCCGACTGCAGAGCAGAGCCGCGTTGCATATGACACAGTTCTATATACAGAGAGAGCCCCATGCAGCCAGGCCCGAGGGGCCGTGGGCAGTTCACGGCCTGCGAGCAGCTAAGCCAGGCTACGACTGGAAACTGCGGCTCACAGTCCCAGCCCGCTGAATCCAATGGAAGCTATCAAACCTTTCATCTTTTATGCATGAGCTTCCTGGCTGTCCGACTGCTGGAAGAGGCGAGACACTGGTCCCACCTCACGGGAACCTCAGTGGAATTATTTCGAATGAATTATTCATTGTACATGAGGGTGATATCTTTTAAAGGGACAGACGTGTCTCTATAGCCCCCGCCCCCCCCCCCCCCCCCCCCCCCCGCTGATGTCAAATTAAAAGCGGCACAGAGGAATGCTGGCCACATTCAAGTGTCTTCAGTCGACTGCAGGCAACATGATCTCATCTGGCACACTCGGTGCTGGAATCCTTATAATTCATACACAGTGTCATGGTCCTCCGGGACCAGAATCAATAGCAAGACTTTACTTTAAACAACCCATTTCTAGCATTTAGGCCCTGCAGTGAGACAACCTGGTACAGTATTGTGGGAAACAAACCGTAGGATTCATTCCTGCTTTTAAACCATCTGCGAGATTTCAGTGCAATTATACCATATTTGAAACGAGCGAGATGGCACAAGGTTTTGTTTGTTGAACATTGATTTAATCCCAGTGAGTTTAACTTGTATCCTTCTTATGCCAGTGTCTCCAGTGTGTTTGCCTCCTGCTATTGAGAGTCCAAATTGGAGATATTTCAACCTCTGAAACACAAGTTTTATTGCACCACTTTATAGATGTTTATCTTGTCCGTCTCATATGTTCATTTCTCATCAGTTTCAACTTAAAAAAATCGGTCTTCATCTTCAGCAATGCTTTTTGGCAGATCCATTTCTTTGTTTCAGAATAAAATATCTAAGTTACTGTGAAAATATTTTTTAAATAACTTTGATGATTTACAGAAAGCAATGTTTATGTGGGGGATTATACTATTATTGTTTATGACCCTTTAGTGCATGTTTAAATGGTTTTAATGCAGAGGTGTTGAACTGAGTTTAATACAGGGGCCGAGTAAAGCCCATTTTGATCCTGACCAGTAAAACGACCAGTCAAAGTGTAATAGCCTTTCAATATTAAGATCATTGGATAACTCCCAAGTTTTCCTTTTCTATAAGTGCATTTTGTACATTTCAAAAAAGTCTACGACTTCACAAAACCCAAAGGTCCCAAAATATACTGCTTTTTAACAATTTCACAGTGGTCTTTCATGTCCCAAAACGTATTCAAAGCTTATTTTCCACATCCAGTAACTATTTGATTTTCAGACATTTGAATAGTCGATCGTTTGAGCAGTATTGAGACGATGCCCTCAGTCCCCAGGCCATGGTTTTAGGCAGCGAGCCGTCCAGCAGTCATTGAGATGGTCAATTTTCAGAAAAGACGGACAAACAAACAAACAGTGAACGTGTTGCTTAAAGCTTCTATAGTATGTGTATAATGTCCATCACTACTTGTCATCGTAAAATGTTGCTTAAATTCATCTTTTTTCGAGTAAACAACTCGCAACTCACTTCTGGTTTGCACTGTGCCGAGTAACGAGCAACATGATTGGTGAATTGATAGCATGTGATCTACACCTTTTGAAAGGCAGCCTCTGATTGACTGTAATTCTCCGACTCCTTCTGATGTGTTCAAATGCTGAAGCAGAGAGGAGAAATTTCCTTCCCAAGATGGTGAGGAATTCTATCTGCGGAATCCACACAGGTGGGACGAATTCTATGGTCCTATGATCTATCTAAGTTTTCATTTCCAAAATGTTGACACACGTTTGGATGACTGCACATCATTCATGCTTTTTATTGAGGAATAAAATATTCTTTGCTGTGAAAATACTGATTTTGATTTAGGTATAGACAGTCGTGCTTGTTCCATCACCAGTTTAATTATGTGTGACTGTGACATTCTAAAGTCTTGGGACTGAGCTATAGGAGGCCTGCAGATAAGATCGAATATTCAATTAAAAACTAATAAGAGGAGAATAGAAACTATTTCAGAGTCTCCAGGTGCTCAGTTTAAGGGTGCAGCTAGAAGCAATGTGAAACTACAGGGGGCATGAACAAGTACATGTAGTGAAGTTTAGAGTGTGTTAATCAGGTACAGCTACAGGTACAGGTACAGGTACAGCTACAGGTACAGGTACAGGTACAGCTACAGGTACAGGTACAGGTACAGCTACAGCTACAGGTACAGGTACAGGTACAGCTACAGGTACAGGTACAGGTACAGCTACAGCTACAGCTACAGGTACAGGTACAGGTACAGGTACAGGTACAGCTACAGGTACAGCTACAGCTACAGCTACAGGTACAGGTACAGGTACAGCTACAGCTACAGCTACAGCTACAGGTACAGGTACAGGTACAGCTACAGCTACAGCTACAGCTACAGGTACAGGTACAGGTACAGGTACAGGTACAGCTACAGCTACAGCTACAGGTACAGCTACAGCTACAGCTACATCTACAGCTACAGGTACAGCTACAGGTACAGGTACAGCTACAGCTACAGGTACAGGTACAGCTACAGCTACAGGTACAGCTACAGGTACAGCTACATCTACAGCTACAGGTACAGCTACAGCTACAGCTACAGGTACAGGTACAGCTACAGGTATAGGTACAGCTACAGATATAGGTACAGGTACAGGTACAGGTACAGCTACAGGTACAGGTACAGGTGCAGCTACAGGTATAGGTACAGGTACAGCTACAGGTACAGGTACAGCTACAGGTATAGGTACAGCTACAGGTACAGGTATAGGTACAGCTATAGGTACAGGTACAGCTACAGGTACAGCTACAGGTACAGGTACAGGTACAGGTACAGGTACAGCTACAGCTACAGGTACAGGTACAGGTACAGGTACAGCTACAGCTACAGGTACAGGTACAGCTACAGGTATAGGTACAGCTACAGATATAGGTACAGCTACAGGTACAGGTACAGCTACAGGTACAGGTACAGGTACAGCTACAGGTACAGCTACAGCTACAGGTACAGGTACAGCTACAGGTATAGGTACAGCTACAGGTACAGCTACAGGTACAGGTACAGGTACAGCTACAGGTACAGCTACAGCTACAGGTACAGGTACAGGTACAGGTACAGGTACAGCTGAAAACCACCACCAATGAAAAGAAGCTAACCTCAAAAGAAAAAAGACAACTTTTTAACAGCAATATATTAGATACATCAGCAAAAATGTCAAGGAGAAAAGGAACTATATTACTGTTAAGAATAAAAATCTGCATGTCACAATGTAGTATTTAGTAGTTTAGAATACATGAAATTATCTCTAGCTCTATCTTTTTTTTTTAAATAGCCCCACAAAAATTAGCCAGATCTTTGGGCTGGACACCCAAAACACAGATTTGTGCCTAAAACCATGCTCCACGCCCATCTTTGGAAGATGAGGAAGTGCCTTTTTCTGGTAGGAACCATGTGCCAATGTTTACATTCATAAACATCATAGAAATGCTGTTGAGCAGCTTGAACCACAATCTGAGCCAGGAAGAGAAGCTCCTGAAGTTCAGACTCTGTGGCTGCAGCAGGTCATTTCAGAATGCTTACTTAGAAATAGAATGTGTTACTTAATTTGGTTTTGTTAAATGTTTTATTAAAGGTACTGTACTACCAAGCAGCTAATGCTAGCTCCTCCTAACTGTAAAGGTAACTCACATTTTTTGATATGATACTGAATGTATTCAGCCTGTTCCTCTGCATATAACTCAAAGCATATTTTAAGCAGCACATCACACATCTTATGCTGAGTGTCTCCTGATACTAATTACTCGTGCATATTATTCAAGGACACAAACTTAAAAATGGTAATTGAGCTGCGTTATCTGCAGTGCTAATGCTACAGGGACATTTTAACAGGCTATTAGTGTAAGTAGACCTGCACAGTAAAGCAAAACAAAATCAAACACTATCTTACAGCTCCCATGTTTGTTGTTGAGTCACAGACAGTTGGCACCGGTCAAGGCTTTATCAGTCAGATGAAGAGAGAAGACAAATACTTTCCTGCTCCTTGACACAGTGAACAATAGAGCAACTGCGGTGTTTTGCACGGCCGAGCTGGTGGGAGGATCAAAGGGAGCGCCTTCCCTGACTGTGATTGGCCAATGCCCTCTATGACATGGCAAAAGGCCAATTTATGATTTGCTCGTTGAAGCGCTCGTCCACCAAAAAGTGGAACAAACAAGTAAGAGAGATGACAGACTTTGTTTTACTCTGGGGGCTTCATCCCTCGGTACGGTGAAATATGTGACTGTTAGAAATCCATCGAAAAGTACATTTAAAACAAAATGACCCCTTTATGGAAAAGCAAGTTCAATCTAAGCAAAAAGACATTTTCAGTGATACAAAATGCACTAAACTGTGTCGTCTGATGACTCTGCTCGCTGCATAACATCATATTAGCTAATATTTTATGCTGAATATCTATATCAGAATCATGACTAAATTGAATTGATTGATCAAGGTTGATGTTTTCTGAGGATTTCTTTGTGCTGGAATGAAGCCGCTGGAGAGCCAGTTTTGGCCGAATGTTTGACACCCCAGTTTTAGAGGGAACTGGAGGCGAGATGTATGAACAATGTACTCTGCAACAAGTGCCAATTCACTACAATGAAGTTAATCCCCAAACCAGACAGGTGTGACGCACCAAGAGACAATGCTAACGATGTGTGACCATTACGCAGACATTTCCTAAGTTGAAGGCAACAAAAGGCCGCCGAGAAAGGGAATTTTTAATGAACAAGATGCCGCTGATGAGCAGAGAGAGGGGGGAGCGCGGGATGTCGGCATTGCTGCATGATGACGATTTCATGCAAGCCTCAGTCATCGGAATGGGAACGATGTGACTGACCCACCAAGAGAGGGACAAGACGTTTTACTAGACTGAAGCAAGCAATTGATTGGCTCTGCATACACACACACACACACACACACAAACTCAGTAACCAATCAGGTGTCGAACACTGATTTATTTTTTAAAGAATCAAAACCACAATACAAATAAAGATTTCAATTTCTATTTAAGAAAATGTTCCCATCTTTTCCAAAACACTCTCTTGTCCTGTTTCGTCGTTGGTTTTAATGTTGTTGTTTTTTTTCCGGACTAATTAAGAATGTTTGATGAGAGGCTGATCTGGCAGCATGAATCACTGATTGATAATAACTGAACAACCGTTTACTCAGTCAACTAGCAGACAAAAAAATCAACTTCTGTCACGTGTCGCCCCAATGAATCCCTATAACATGAGATCCTCTAAATGTATTGAGAACGTCTTCCTCCCACATACTGATATTGGCAGGTTACTGACAGGTTATGAGCTAATAAAACTAGTTGGTATTGGCAGGTTACTGACAGGTTATGAGCTAATAAAACTAGTTGGTATTGGCAGGTTACTGACAGGTTTTGAGCTAATAAAACTAGTTGGTATTGGCATGTTACTGGCAGGTTATGAGCTAATAAAACTAGTTGGTATTGGCAGGTTACTGGCAGGTTGTGAGCTAATAAAACTAGTTGGTATTGGCAGGTTACTGGCAGGTTATGAGCTAATAAAACTAGTTGGTATTGGCAGGTTACTGACAGGTTATGAGCTAATAAAACTAGTTGGTATTGGCAGGTTACTGACAGGTTTTGAGCTAATAAAACTAGTTGGTATTGGCAGGTTACTGGCAGGTTATGAGCTAACAAAACTTGTTGGTATTGGCATGTTACTGGCAGGTTATGAGCTAATTAAACTAGTTGGTATTGGCAGGTTACTGGCAGGTTGTGAGCTAATAAAACTAGTTGGTATTGGCAGGTTACTGACAGGTTATGAGCTAATAAAACTAGTTGGTATTGGCATGTTACTGGCAGGTTGTGAGCTAATAAAACTAGTTGGTATTGGCAGGTTACTGGCAGGTTGTGAGCTAATAAAACTAGTTGGTATTGGCAGGTTACTGGCAGGTTGTGAGCTAATAAAACTAGTTGGTATTGGCAGGTTACTGGCAGGTTGTGAGCTAATAAAACTAGTTGGTATTGGCAGGTTACTGGCAGGTTATGAGCTAATAAAACTAGTTGGTATTGGCATGTTACTGGCAGGTTATGAGCTAATAAAACTAGTTGGTATTGGCAGGTTACTGGCAGGTTATGAGCTAATAAAACTAGTTGGTATTGGCAGGTTACTGACAGGTTATGAGCTAATAAAACTAGTTGGTATTGGCAGGTTACTGACAGGTTTTGAGCTAATAAAACTAGTTGGTATTGGCAGGTTACTGGCAGGTTATGAGCTAACAAAACTTGTTGGTATTGGCATGTTACTGGCAGGTTATGAGCTAATTAAACTAGTTGGTATTGGCAGGTTACTGGCAGGTTGTGAGCTAATAAAACTAGTTGGTATTGGCAGGTTACTGACAGGTTATGAGCTAATAAAACTAGTTGGTATTGGCATGTTACTGGCAGGTTGTGAGCTAATAAAACTAGTTGGTATTGGCAGGTTACTGGCAGGTTGTGAGCTAATAAAACTAGTTGGTATTGGCAGGTTACTGGCAGGTTGTGAGCTAATAAAACTAGTTGGTATTGGCAGGTTACTGGCAGGTTGTGAGCTAATAAAACTAGTTGGTATTGGCAGGTTACTGGCAGGTTATGAGCTAATAAAACTAGTTGGTATTGGCAGGTTCCTGGCAGGTTATCAGCAAATAAAACTAGTTGGTATTGGCAGGTTACTGACAGGTTATGAGCTAATAAAACTAGTTGGTATTGGCAGGTTACTGGCAGGTTATGAGCTAATAAAACTAGTTGGTATTGGCAGGTTACTGGCAGGTTATGAGCTAATAAAACTAGTTGGTATTGGCAGGTTCCTGGCAGGTTATCAGCAAATAAAACTAGTTGGTATTGGCAGGTTACTGGCAGGTTATGAGCTAATAAAACTAGTTGGTACTGGCAGGTTACTGACAGGTTATGAGCTAATAAAACTAGTTGGTATTGGCAGGTTACTGACAGGTTATGAGCTAATAAAACTAGTTGGTGTTGGCAGGTTACTGGCAGGTTATGAGCTAATAAAACTAGTTGGTGTTGGCAGGTTACTGGCAGGTTATGAGCTAATAAAACTAGTTGGTATTGGCAGGTTACTGACAGGTTATGAGCTAACAAAACTAGTTGGTATTGGCAGGTTACTGGCAGGTTATGAGCTAATAAAACTAGTTGGTATTGGCAGGTTACTGGCAGGTTAGGAGCTAATAAAACTAGTTGGTATTGGCAGGTTCCTGGCAGGTTATCAGCAAATAAAACTAGTTGGTATTGGCAGGTTACTGGCAGGTTATGAGCTAATAAAACTAGTTGGTATTGGCAGGTTACTGGCAGGTTATGAGCTAATAAAACTAGTTGGTATTGGCAGGTTACTGGCAGGTTATGAGCTAATAAAACTAGTTGGTATTGGCAGGTTCCTGGCAGGTTATCAGCAAATAAAACTAGTTGGTATTGGCAGGTTACTGACAGGTTATGAGCTAATAAAACTAGTTGGTATTGGCAGGTTACTGACAGGTTATGAGCTAATAAAACTAGTTGGTATTGGCAGGTTACTGACAGGTTATGAGCTAATAAAACTAGTTGGTATTGGCAGGTTACTGACAGGTTTTGAGCTAATAAAACTAGTTGGTATTGGCAGGTTACTGGCAGGTTATGAGCTAACAAAACTTGTTGGTATTGGCATGTTACTGGCAGGTTATGAGCTAATTAAACTAGTTGGTATTGGCAGGTTACTGGCAGGTTGTGAGCTAATAAAACTAGTTGGTATTGGCAGGTTACTGACAGGTTATGAGCTAATAAAACTAGTTGGTATTGGCATGTTACTGGCAGGTTATGAGCTAATAAAACTAGTTGGTATTGGCAGGTTACTGGCAGGTTGTGAGCTAATAAAACTAGTTGGTATTGGCAGGTTACTGGCAGGTTGTGAGCTAATAAAACTAGTTGGTATTGGCAGGTTACTGGCAGGTTATGAGCTAATAAAACTAGTTGGTATTGGCAGGTTACTGGCAGGTTATGAGCTAATAAAACTAGTTGGTATTGGCAGGTTACTGACAGGTTATGAGCTAATAAAACGAGTTGGTATTGGCAGGTTACTGGCAGGTTATGAGCTAATAAAACTAGTTGGTATTGGCAGGTTACTGGCAGGTTGTGAGCTAATAAAACTAGTTGGTATTGGCAGGTTACTGACAGGTTATGAGCTAATAAAACTAGTTGGTATTGGCATGTTACTGGCAGGTTGTGAGCTAATAAAACTAGTTGGTATTGGCAGGTTACTGGCAGGTTGTGAGCTAATAAAACTAGTTGGTATTGGCAGGTTACTGGCAGGTTGTGCGCTAATAAAACTAGTTGGTATTGGCAGGTTCCTGGCAGGTTATCAGCAAATAAAACTAGTTGGTATTGGCAGGTTACTGACAGGTTATGAGCTAATAAAACTAGTTGGTATTGGCAGGTTACTGGCAGGTTATGAGCTAATAAAACTAGTTGGTATTGGCAGGTTACTGGCAGGTTATGAGCTAATAAAACTAGTTGGTATTGGCAGGTTCCTGGCAGGTTATCAGCAAATAAAACTAGTTGGTATTGGCAGGTTACTGGCAGGTTATGAGCTAATAAAACTAGTTGGTACTGGCAGGTTACTGACAGGTTATGAGCTAATAAAACTAGTTGGTACTGGCAGGTTACTGACAGGTTATGAGCTAATAAAACTAGTTGGTATTGGCAGGTTACTGGCAGGTTATGAGCTAATAAAACTAGTTGGTGTTGGCAGGTTACTGGCAGGTTATGAGCTAATAAAACTAGTTGGTATTGGCAGGTTACTGACAGGTTATGAGCTAACAAAACTAGTTGGTATTGGCAGGTTACTGGCAGGTTATGAGCTAATAAAACTAGTTGGTATTGGCAGGTTACTGGCAGGTTAGGAGCTAATAAAACTAGTTGGTATTGGCAGGTTCCTGGCAGGTTATCAGCAAATAAAACTAGTTGGTATTGGCAGGTTACTGGCAGGTTATGAGCTAATAAAACTAGTTGGTATTGGCAGGTTACTGGCAGGTTATGAGCTAATAAAACTAGTTGGTATTGGCAGGTTGCTGGCAGGTTATGAGCTAATAAAACTAGTTGGTATTGGCAGGTTACTGGCAGGTTATGAGCTAATAAAACTAGTTGGTATTGGCATGTTACTGGCAGGTTGTGAGCTAATAAAACTAGTTGGTATTGGCAGGTTACTGGCAGGTTGTGAGCTAATAAAACTAGTTGGTATTGGCAGGTTACTGGCAGGTTGTGCGCTAATAAAACTAGTTGGTATTGGCAGGTTCCTGGCAGGTTATCAGCAAATAAAACTAGTTGGTATTGGCAGGTTACTGACAGGTTATGAGCTAATAAAACTAGTTGGTATTGGCAGGTTACTGGCAGGTTATGAGCTAATAAAACTAGTTGGTATTGGCAGGTTACTGGCAGGTTATGAGCTAATAAAACTAGTTGGTATTGGCAGGTTCCTGGCAGGTTATCAGCAAATAAAACTAGTTGGTATTGGCAGGTTACTGGCAGGTTATGAGCTAATAAAACTAGTTGGTACTGGCAGGTTACTGACAGGTTATGAGCTAATAAAACTAGTTGGTACTGGCAGGTTACTGACAGGTTATGAGCTAATAAAACTAGTTGGTATTGGCAGGTTACTGGCAGGTTATGAGCTAATAAAACTAGTTGGTGTTGGCAGGTTACTGGCAGGTTATGAGCTAATAAAACTAGTTGGTATTGGCAGGTTACTGACAGGTTATGAGCTAACAAAACTAGTTGGTATTGGCAGGTTACTGGCAGGTTATGAGCTAATAAAACTAGTTGGTATTGGCAGGTTACTGGCAGGTTAGGAGCTAATAAAACTAGTTGGTATTGGCAGGTTCCTGGCAGGTTATCAGCAAATAAAACTAGTTGGTATTGGCAGGTTACTGGCAGGTTATGAGCTAATAAAACTAGTTGGTATTGGCAGGTTACTGGCAGGTTATGAGCTAATAAAACTAGTTGGTATTGGCAGGTTGCTGGCAGGTTATGAGCTAATAAAACTAGTTGGTATTGGCAGGTTACTGGCAGGTTATGAGCTAATAAAACTAGTTGGTATTGGCAGGTTACTCACAGGTTATGAGCTAATAAAACTAGTTGGTATTGGCAGGTTACTGGCAGGTTATGAGCTAATAAAACTAGTTGGTATTGGCAGGTTACTGGCAGGTTATGAGCTAATAAAACTAGTTGGTATTGGCAGGTTACTGACAGGTTATGAGCTAACAAAACTAGTTGGTATTGGCAGGTTACTGGCAGGTTATGAGCTAATAAAACTAGTTGGTATTGGCAGGTTACTGGCAGGTTAGGAGCTAATAAAACTAGTTGGTATTGGCAGGTTCCTAGCAGGTTATCAGCAAATAAAACTAGTTGGTATTGGCAGGTTACTGGCAGGTTATGAGCTAATAAAACTAGTTGGTATTGGCAGGTTACTGGCAGGTTATGAGCTAATAAAACTAGTTGGTATTGGCAGGTTACTGGCAGGTTATGAGCTAATAAAACTAGTTGGTATTGGCAGGTTCCTGGCAGGTTATCAGCAAATAAAACTAGTTGGTATTGGCAGGTTACTGACAGGTTATGAGCTAATAAAACTAGTTGGTATTGGCAGGTTACTGACAGGTTATGAGCTAATAAAACTAGTTGGTATTGGCAGGTTACTGACAGGTTATGAGCTAATAAAACTAGTTGGTATTGGCAGGTTACTGACAGGTTTTGAGCTAATAAAACTAGTTGGTATTGGCAGGTTACTGGCAGGTTATGAGCTAACAAAACTTGTTGGTATTGGCATGTTACTGGCAGGTTATGAGCTAATTAAACTAGTTGGTATTGGCAGGTTACTGGCAGGTTGTGAGCTAATAAAACTAGTTGGTATTGGCAGGTTACTGACAGGTTATGAGCTAATAAAACTAGTTGGTATTGGCATGTTACTGGCAGGTTATGAGCTAATAAAACTAGTTGGTATTGGCAGGTTACTGGCAGGTTGTGAGCTAATAAAACTAGTTGGTATTGGCAGGTTACTGGCAGGTTGTGAGCTAATAAAACTAGTTGGTATTGGCAGGTTACTGGCAGGTTATGAGCTAATAAAACTAGTTGGTATTGGCAGGTTACTGGCAGGTTATGAGCTAATAAAACTAGTTGGTATTGGCAGGTTACTGACAGGTTATGAGCTAATAAAACGAGTTGGTATTGGCAGGTTACTGGCAGGTTATGAGCTAATAAAACTAGTTGGTATTGGCAGGTTACTGGCAGGTTGTGAGCTAATAAAACTAGTTGGTATTGGCAGGTTACTGACAGGTTATGAGCTAATAAAACTAGTTGGTATTGGCATGTTACTGGCAGGTTGTGAGCTAATAAAACTAGTTGGTATTGGCAGGTTACTGGCAGGTTGTGAGCTAATAAAACTAGTTGGTATTGGCAGGTTACTGGCAGGTTGTGAGCTAATAAAACTAGTTGGTATTGGCAGGTTACTGGCAGGTTATGAGCTAATAAAACTAGTTGGTATTGGCAGGTTCCTGGCAGGTTATCAGCAAATAAAACTAGTTGGTATTGGCAGGTTACTGACAGGTTATGAGCTAATAAAACTAGTTGGTATTGGCAGGTTACTGGCAGGTTATGAGCTAATAAAACTAGTTGGTATTGGCAGGTTACTGGCAGGTTATGAGCTAATAAAACTAGTTGGTATTGGCAGGTTCCTGGCAGGTTATCAGCAAATAAAACTAGTTGGTATTGGCAGGTTACTGGCAGGTTATGAGCTAATAAAACTAGTTGGTACTGGCAGGTTACTGACAGGTTATGAGCTAATAAAACTAGTTGGTATTGGCAGGTTACTGACAGGTTATGAGCTAATAAAACTAGTTGGTATTGGCAGGTTACTGGCAGGTTATGAGCTAATAAAACTAGTTGGTGTTGGCAGGTTACTGGCAGGTTATGAGCTAATAAAACTAGTTGGTATTGGCAGGTTACTGACAGGTTATGAGCTAACAAAACTAGTTGGTATTGGCAGGTTACTGGCAGGTTATGAGCTAATAAAACTAGTTGGTATTGGCAGGTTACTGGCAGGTTAGGAGCTAATAAAACTAGTTGGTATTGGCAGGTTCCTGGCAGGTTATCAGCAAATAAAACTAGTTGGTATTGGCAGGTTACTGGCAGGTTATGAGCTAATAAAACTAGTTGGTATTGGCAGGTTACTGGCAGGTTATGAGCTAATAAAACTAGTTGGTATTGGCAGGTTGCTGGCAGGTTATGAGCTAATAAAACTAGTTGGTATTGGCAGGTTACTGGCAGGTTATGAGCTAATAAAACTAGTTGGTATTGGCAGGTTACTCACAGGTTATGAGCTAATAAAACTAGTTGGTATTGGCAGGTTACTGGCAGGTTATGAGCTAATAAAACTAGTTGGTATTGGCAGGTTACTGGCAGGTTATGAGCTAATGAAACTAGTTGGTATTGGCAGGTTACTGGCAGGTTATGAGCTAATAAAACTAGTTGGTATTGGCAGGTTACTGGCAGGTTATGAGCTAATAAAACTAGTTGGTATTGGCAGGTTCCTGGCAGGTTATCAGCAAATAAAACTAGTTGGTATTGGCAGGTTACTGGCAGGTTATGAGCTAATAAAACTAGTTGGTATTGGCAGGTTACTGGCAGGTTATGAGCTAATAAAACTAGTTGGTATTGGCAGGTTGCTGGCAGGTTATGAGCTAATAAAACTAGTTGGTATTGGCAGGTTACTGACAGGTTATGAGCTAACAAAACTAGTTGGTATTGGCAGGTTACTGGCAGGTTATGAGCTAATAAAACTAGTTGGTATTGGCAGGTTACTCACAGGTTATGAGCTAATAAAACTAGTTGGTATTGGCAGGTTACTGGCAGGTTATGAGCTAATAAAACTAGTTGGTATTGGCAGGTTACTGGCAGGTTATGAGCTAATGAAACTAGTTGGTATTGGCAGGTTACTGGCAGGTTATGAGCTAATAAAACTAGTTGGTATTGGCAGGTTACTGGCAGGTTATGAGCTAATAAAACTAGTTGGTATTGGCAGGTTCCTGGCAGGTTATCAGCAAATAAAACTAGTTGGTATTGGCAGGTTACTGGCAGGTTATGAGCTAATAAAACTAGTTGGTATTGGCAGGTTACTGGCAGGTTATGAGCTAATAAAACTAGTTGGTATTGGCAGGTTGCTGGCAGGTTATGAGCTAATAAAACTAGTTGGTATTGGCAGGTTACTGGCAGGTTATGAGCTAATAAAACTAGTTGGTATTGGCAGGTTACTCACAGGTTATGAGCTAATAAAACTAGTTGGTATTGGCAGGTTACTGGCAGGTTATGAGCTAATAAAACTAGTTGGTATTGGCAGGTTACTGGCAGGTTATGAGCTAATGAAACTAGTTGGTGTTGGCAGGTTACTGGCAGGTTATGAGCTAATAAAACTAGTTGGTATTGGCAGGTTACTGACAGGTTATGAGCTAACAAAACTAGTTGGTATTGGCAGGTTACTGGCAGGTTATGAGCTAATAAAACTAGTTGGTATTGGCAGGTTACTGGCAGGTTAGGAGCTAATAAAACTAGTTGGTATTGGCAGGTTACTCACAGGTTATGAGCTAATAAAACTAGTTGGTATTGGCAGGTTACTGGCAGGTTATGAGCTAATAAAACTAGTTGGTATTGGCAGGTTACTGGCAGGTTATGAGCTAACAAAACTAGTTGGTATTGGCAGGTTACTGACAGGTTATGAGCTAATAAAACTAGTTGGTATTGGCAGGTTACTGACAGGTTATGAGCTAATAAAACTAGTTGGTATTGGCAGGTTACTGGCAGGTTATGAGCTAATAAAACTAGTTGGTATTGGCAGGTTACTCAGGTTATGAGCTAATAAAACTAGTTGGTATTGGCAGGTTACTGGCAGGTTATGAGCTAATAAAACTAGTTGGTATTGGCAGGTTACTGGCAGGTTATGAGCTAATAAAACTAGTTGGTATTGGCAGGTTGCTGGCAGGTTATGAGCTAATAAAACTAGTTGGTATTGGCAGGTTACTGGCAGGTTATGAGCTAATAAAACTAGTTGGTATTGGCAGGTTACTCACAGGTTATGAGCTAATAAAACTAGTTGGTATTGGCAGGTTACTGGCAGGTTATGAGCTAATAAAACTAGTTGGTATTGGCAGGTTACTGGCAGGTTATGAGCTAATGAAACTAGTTGGTGTTGGCAGGTTACTGGCAGGTTATGAGCTAATAAAACTAGTTGGTATTGGCAGGTTAGTGACAGGTTATGAGCTAACAAAACTAGTTGGTATTGGCAGGTTACTGGCAGGTTAGGAGCTAATAAAACTAGTTGGTATTGGCAGGTTACTCACAGGTTATGAGCTAATAAAACTAGTTGGTATTGGCAGGTTACTGGCAGGTTAGGAGCTAATAAAACTAGTTGGTATTGGCAGGTTACTCACAGGTTATGAGCTAATAAAACTAGTTGGTATTGGCAGGTTACTGGCAGGTTATGAGCTAATAAAACTAGTTGGTATTGGCAGGTTACTGGCAGGTTATGAGCTAACAAAACTAGTTGGTATTGGCAGGTTACTGACAGGTTATGAGCTAATAAAACTAGTTGGTATTGGCAGGTTCCTGGCAGGTTATCAGCAAATAAAACTAGTTGGTATTGGCAGGTTACTGACAGGTTATGAGCTAATAAAACTAGTTGGTATTGGCAGGTTACTGGCAGGTTATGAGCTAATAAAACTAGTTGGTATTGTCAGGTTAGTGACAGGTTATGAGCTAATAAAACTAGTTGGTATTGGCAGGTTGCTGGCAGGTTATGAGCTAATAAAACTAGTTGGTATTGGCAGGTTACTGGCAGGTTATGAGCTAATAAAACTAGTTGGTATTGGCAGGTTACTCACAGGTTATGAGCTAATAAAACTAGTTGGTATTGGCAGGTTACTGGCAGGTTATGAGCTAATAAAACTAGTTGGTATTGGCAGGTTACTGGCAGGTTATGAGCTAATGAAACTAGTTGGTATTGGCAGGTTACTGGCAGGTTATGAGCTAATAAAACTAGTTGGTATTGGCAGGTTACTGGCAGGTTATGAGCTAATAAAACTAGTTGGTATTGGCAGGTTCCTGGCAGGTTATCAGCAAATAAAACTAGTTGGTATTGGCAGGTTACTGGCAGGTTATGAGCTAATAAAACTAGTTGGTATTGGCAGGTTACTGACAGGTTATGAGCTAATAAAACTAGTTGGTATTGGCAGGTTCCTGGCAGGTTATCAGCAAATAAAACTAGTTGGTATTGGCAGGTTACTGGCAGGTTATGAGCTAATGAAACTAGTTGGTGTTGGCAGGTTACTGGCAGGTTATGAGCTAATAAAACTAGTTGGTATTGGCAGGTTACTGACAGGTTATGAGCTAACAAAACTAGTTGGTATTGGCAGGTTACTGGCAGGTTATGAGCTAATAAAACTAGTTGGTATTGGCAGGTTACTGGCAGGTTAGGAGCTAATAAAACTAGTTGGTATTGGCAGGTTACTGGCAGGTTATGAGCTAATAAAACTAGTTGGTATTGGCAGGTTACTGGCAGGTTATGAGCTAACAAAACTAGTTGGTATTGGCAGGTTACTGACAGGTTATGAGCTAATAAAACTAGTTGGTATTGGCAGGTTACTGACAGGTTATGAGCTAATAAAACTAGTTGGTATTGGCAGGTTGCTGGCAGGTTATGAGCTAATAAAACTAGTTGGTATTGGCAGGTTACTCAGGTTATGAGCTAATAAAACTAGTTGGTATTGGCAGGTTACTGGCAGGTTATGAGCTAATAAAACTAGTTGGTATTGGCAGGTTACTGGCAGGTTAGGAGCTAATAAAACTAGTTGGTATTGGCAGGTTACTCACAGGTTATGAGCTAATAAAACTAGTTGGTATTGGCAGGTTACTGGCAGGTTATGAGCTAATAAAACTAGTTGGTATTGGCAGGTTACTGGCAGGTTATGAGCTAACAAAACTAGTTGGTATTGGCAGGTTACTGACAGGTTATGAGCTAATAAAACTAGTTGGTATTGGCAGGTTCCTGGCAGGTTATCAGCAAATAAAACTAGTTGGTATTGGCAGGTTACTGACAGGTTATGAGCTAATAAAACTAGTTGGTATTGGCAGGTTACTGGCAGGTTATGAGCTAATAAAACTAGTTGGTATTGTCAGGTTAGTGACAGGTTATGAGCTAATAAAACTAGTTGGTATTGGCAGGTTACTGGCAGGTTATGAGCTAATAAAACTAGTTGGTATTGGCAGGTTCCTGGCAGGTTATTAGCAAATAAAACTGGTTGGTATTGGCAGGTTACTGACAGGTTATGAGCAAATAAAACTAGTTGGTATTGGCAGGTTACTGGCAGGTTATGAGCTAATAAAACTAGTTGGTATTGGCAGGTTACTGGCAGGTTATGAGCTAATAAAACTAGTTGGTATTGGCAGGTTACTCACAGGTTATGAGCTAATAAAACTAGTTGGTATTGGCAGGTTACTAGCAGGTTATGAGCTAATAAAACTAGTTGGTATTGGCAGGTTACTGGCAGGTTATGAGCTAATAAAACTAGTTGGTGTTGGCAGGTTACTGGCAGGTTATGAGCTAATAAAACTAGTTGGTATTGGCAGGTTACTGACAGGTTATGAGCTAACAAAACTAGTTGGTATTGGCAGGTTCCTGGCAGGTTATCAGCAAATAAAACTAGTTGGTATTGGCAGGTTACTGACAGGTTATGAGCTAATAAAACTAGTTGGTATTGGCAGGTTACTGGCAGGTTATGAGCTAATAAAACTAGTTGGTATTGGCAGGTTACTGGCAGGTTATGAGCTAATAAAACTAGTTGGTATTGGCAGGTTCCTGGCAGGTTATCAGCAAATAAAACTAGTTGGTATTGGCAGGTTACTGGCAGGTTATGAGCTAATAAAACTAGTTGGTATTGGCAGGTTGCTGGCAGGTTATGAGCTAATAAAACTAGTTGGTATTGGCAGGTTACTGACAGGTTATGAGCTAATAAAACTAGTTGGTACTGGCAGGTTACTGACAGGTTATGAGCTAATAAAACTAGTTGGTATTGGCAGGTTACTGGCAGGTTATGAGCTAATAAAACTAGTTGGTATTGGCAGGTTACTGGCAGGTTAGGAGTTAATAAAACTAGTTGACAGAGTCCAGGTGTGTTTCAGTAAAGTCAGCAGGTTTTATCTACCAGATGTTTCTTCAGGTGAGACGTTCACAACACTTTCACTGCTGGAGGCGTCATTAGCATTGTACCGAGAGGTGAAGAGGCTCCGCCCACTTTAAAATATAGTGATGAGAGCAGCTGGCTGCAGTATCCATACTGTATACGTTACTACCCGACCCTGTATATAGAGGGTTGGGTAGTAACATTATCCAGTATATAGTTATAGATATATACTTATATATAGTTATATATACATGTATATATATATAAATACTTCTTCATAGATGATGGCTGTGTTCAGGACTGGCGGCCAAATGAAGCTTCAATGAAGCTTCACGAACCACTTTCTTTATTTTCTGACTCCACGAGATGGGGCTCTTGGTTTGAAGATAGAGTCTGAAAGACTGGCGGACAACGCCATCTAGTGGCTTCAAAAAATACAGACTGTTTCATGAAGCTTCATTTGGCCCTCATGAGTGTTCAGGTGCTCGTTAAATTGTCGGAAGGCCGACTATCCGCATGTTAACAAGCTGCGCGGCTCATATGGACCTGCTGCAATTTTAAACTGCGCCTTTTTTTGTGTAACAATACTTTACTATTCTTCCTAGGTCACTGAAATGTTATAAATAATTCACTGATTATAATAGACTCTATTCTAGATGTTTTTAGTCCTCCAACGGAACTTGTTTTTTTTTTTTTTTTTTAACTTCCTCCGATGTGTCTGTGTGTAAAAAAATTATTATTATTCATTCTAGATCATGGAAATGTTACAAATTCACTGAATATAATAAGTCGTCTATCTGGGATGAAACCTATAACCCCGACATCAGCGGAAAAACTCACATTCATCACACTTTCACACACTTACAACATGAGAGTGAGTAAGGACACCATACATGAGCAGTACGTACAAGTACGGCCTCCATAGGATCAGGTGGGAATCACACAGAGATCTTATGTTGGAAGACCTACAACTCACTGACCTTGTACAACGTATGATGCAGCAGCCGCTCACGGCCACACGGCGTGTAGAACACGTATGGTATTTACCTTGCTCTGACGTACTCCCTCCCTGCTCTGGCCACTCCCTCCATGCTTTCAGAAAAACGTGGCGGCCGTGGCGTCCCCAAAAAACGTACGGACGAAAAACACGCGGGGGGGGTTGTGACCGTCGCTTTCCTGCATCACTGTTGAGACATTGCAGATTGTTGAGTGGATATTTGGACTCCAGTTACTGTAAGACTACAGAAGTTACAAGCCTGAGTCCGCCACCTGACCGCCGTGTGCCGCACGCTCACACGTACCCACGTTCATGGTACATATTCCTATTCTATATTTAATAATAAGAGCACACACTGCAGCTCCCCTCAGAGTTCGGTGCACAGAAGAAGACTGGACTGCTTTCTCCTTTAACGATTCATCTTTTTTAGTTTAACGATTTAGACAGAAACAAACTGTGTTGTTTTGTTTATATTGTGCCGACCCCTTGTATGTTTCTTATGTAGCATCTTATTACACCTGACTATCTGGGAAATAGTTGCAATGGTATCATTATGCTACCTACAAAGCTGCGTTTAAAGTGCGGCTCTTTATCACACACAGAGAAACGTCATACAAAATAAACCATTTCCATGTCATACACGCGGTTGCATGACTGGAAGTTGGCACAGTAACCCCAGCGTGGAGCAATTAAGCTCTGTCTATTTATCGCCGTATCAAACTGTTCGTAGAAGGTGCACGAATGAGCCTTCAGCACCTTCCTACCTCCGTCAGAAGCCTGATATAATTAGCCCTGCTTTGTCCTGCCCGCAGCCATTGTCTTTGTTTTGATGGTATCACAATCACACTGTAATTGCATTCACGTTCACTCCAGTGGCTTTATAACCCATCATAGATTGGAACTGGAATTTGTTCTGTTACGACTAATTACAGCTGATGACACTTGGGGATGTTGTACGAGATGCACCAAACAGCCAAAACCATTACCGAAAAAAGGGAAACACTGGAGAGCTGGTGGATGTTTTGACTTGTGTTTTGGGTTTCATCTAGAAGTGCTTTGGTAACCCAACCATAAAGATTCAGGCATCGAGATTTGGAATCATTATTGTACTGAGTAGGGTATAGTGTACAATAGCTATCCTTTAGTGTACAGTAGGGATATGTGTTATTGGTCCGCTCAGGTTTGAATTCCTGTCCCTTCGCCAGTCAGCACCACAGATATTGAACGTTAAAGGAATAAAGGGCCTGATCTAATCATAACTTGTTGTTGTGCACACACTCATGTAGATACTGAGCTTCTCAGTCAAGGTCATCGTCATTATCCCCGCTGGACAGTTAAGCGCACAGCCAGCAGTCCGACATTTACAACAATTGAGCAGACCCGTGGCAGTTGTGGTTCTTGTATTCTTCTGTCTCCTCACTGGACCTTTTACCCTTTGTAATGAAACTTTCCAAACACGTCGGTTTTTTTTTACTCATTCTGCTGCTTGTGGGTTTAATACCAGCGCTACAAGTGTGAGTCACAGGTGGATGAAACGGAGAGAATTTGGTCATTTTTCAAAATAAACCTTGTTCAGACTCGGTTAATAAATAAAACGGAAATAATGTAAGTTATCTATTCTGTCTGTGCGGACTGGTCTGCAGCGGGGGTTGGGACCGGTGATCCAGAGCAATGTGGTCAGTGTACTTCATACAGTGTTGGTAACTCAAGAGGTGCAGCAACTACAAGGTAAAAAGTTGTCACTGACGACCTGTGAACTGGAGATGAAACACATAACGAGCTGAATCGTGACAGAGTGTATCACCGTTGCCATGGGAACACCTCACCAGACCAGTCTGGGTGGTTTTCATGTTCAAAGTAACAGATGAAACTTCACATGTATTCGGTGACGGGAAACTTCTTATAAAGCTGTTTCACATGTGGGGGGGGGGGGTTAGTGCCAAAAGCTCAAACCGTTCCACTTTGACATTGCCGTGAGGTAACACTTCCATGATAACGTGTGTGGGTTTGTGAAAGAGAATGGAGGTTGTCACGACGATGTGGCATCTTTTAATGCATCCTTGTGTTTGTGATGAAAGTGGATGTTTCAGATTTTGCTTGGTTTTAATTTAACCGGGGTGGGATTTCCCAGAGAGTATGGGATTAACCCCAGTTGAAATAAACACATCAGATTGGAACTGATAACAGTTGAATATGTATTGGGATGAAACCAACGGCTGGCATGTGATAGTTTGAGGAAGAAGTTGCTTTGGTGATTTTATATGTCATCTGCACCCACCAAAACTTTTGTGGACGGTTGGTGATCACGCTTCTTTTGGTCATGAAATGTTCAGACCTCTTGACTCCATTGGGATTTCTGATGCATGATGTACGTGGCATACATTTGTCAACGGCTTACTTCTACATTAAAGATGGATGTTTAGTTGTTGTTTCTGTTGAATTTTATGTGGATATGTTTTCTCTTTCAATCTCAAGGACTCAAATCCACTGTAACTTATTGATACCGCTGCCTAAGGGACCAGCAGGGGAGACGCTTGTGGATTCAGTTTGTAGCAAGCCATAATACAACATTGTTAGTCGGCACATACACACTGTGTCTACGTTTAATCTCAACCAGGCTTGGACAAACCGTGCAATCGGGCTACAATGCTGATTCATTACCGCGCTGGTGCTGAAGCAGGAAGATGATGATAAAAGTTTTGAACTGCACTCTCAGGACATTTGTCTTTCCAAAAATTGGTTTAATATTTAATTAATTCCTTTTATCGTCAAGAGGATTGTTCTGTACTTCCAGATATTCTCCACCCAAAATCAATTTTAATTATCAGGCGGACACACCCTGCAGGCTTCAAAGCTGTCATTAAAGGACCAATAAATTACAAAATAGTGTCACTATTTTCATAATGGCAAGAATGATCCTGCCAAAAAGGTACAGACATTTCAGACCCCCAACAAAAGTGAGTTCTATTTCTGTGTTGCAATAGTTGGTCTGGTGCATTTTCATTTTTTTTTTTTATTTCCAAGACGCGAAAAGCTCAGTTTCATGACGTTTCTTTGAATTTCTCTTTATTCACAACTTGCAAAGGCTGTTTTCTGCTCGGATTCATGGCGACTAACAAAGGATTACAATTGCAATTGGTTCTCAAAGTATAAAGAGAAAATATAGTCATAGAAAATGTTCAAACAACCCTGCTGCTAAATCCACTTCTCTTGTTCTGAATGGAAATTATTCACTAAAATACAAACAGATACTTTCAGTTTCCTTGCTCAAGTTTTTTTTTTTTTTTTTTTCCTTACAGCAAATACAAAGCTTTCTTTTGGTTAGTTTATTCCATGTTAAAACAATTATCATTGATGATTTCATCTTAGCAAGCGCAACGCTTTGGTTCATGTTCTCAGGTGGATTTTTAGATCAGGGCCGTTTACTGGATAATCTTTACGTGCATTCTCACTGAAGGTTTACAGTTCTTTCCTCATACGAGACTTTTTCAGACAGAACAACCATTGGAATGCTTTCACTCAGCAGGTTCACTTCTTTTCAGGAGGTTTGGTCAGCTTTTGCTATTTTTCATTTTGCAGCCACATACAGCCCAATTCCATCTTGAGCAGTGTTGCCACAGTTCATTTGGTAAAAAGTAGTTATTACTAGTTACCCCTTTAAAAAGTAACTTGTTATTAAAAGTAATTAAGTTAGAAAATAAGTAACTTTTAGTTACTTTCAGCGGCTGCTGACATCACCTCCACCGTCTCAACATGAAAAAAGGAACCGGTTTTGCTAAAGACTGAAAAAAGGGGCGGGGCTTCCTGACAATATTTCTTTTAACTCAGGAAAATGACAAAAAATAGTGTAACATCTGTGCAGTTGTGTTCTTGATGCAATGATGTGGTTTTGTGATTATGTTTGTTAGTTCCTATTGTTTTGTGTCACCTGTAAGCGCTATTAGAGTGATCTGGTCTCTGATTGGCTGAGAGCGAAGGGGGCGGTTCAGGTGAGTGTGTGGACACACTGGGTGTTTCAGGTTGGAGGAGAACTGAGGAGGTCGGTTCTGTTTAATAATAAAGCAGCTTCACAACGAGAAACTCGTCCTGCTGGACACTGCAACAGTAACACACAAAGTTACTGCACAAGTAACTTTAATCTGATTACTGGTTTGGAAATAGTAACGTGTTAGATTATTCATTACTGGAAAAAGTGATCATTTGAGAGTAACGCATTACTAATTAACTCGTTACCGGCATCACTGACCTTGAGAGGTCCAGACCGTTGTCTCGCTTTAGTTATGGACAAATGTTTTTAATAACGATCAGAGGAAACTTCTGCTGTAAAGCGCAGCCTTTTCCAGTTTTTGCCAAACTGGTCCAGACGACACAACTGATTTGATAGATAGATAGATAGATAGATAGATAGATAGATAGATAGATAGATAGATAGATAGATAGATAGATAGATAGATAGATAGATAGATAGATAGATAGATAGATAGATAGATAGATAGATAGATAGATAGATAGATAGATAGATAGATAGATTTTGAGTAGGCCGGACTGGTACTATAGTGCCATCATAAACTTTAAAATGAAACTGTGAAGTTTCTTTTTTCATTGTAGCACAGAGTTTACGTGATGAAAATGTTGATGTTTTTGACGAACCAAACAAATACTACAGAAAATCACTATAATCACAACAAAAAGCCAGATTTTAATGAAACGTCCTTGTTGCAAAATTCATGGAAATGTCCAGAGAACTTCTCCTGCAGCTGCTGCATCAAATTCCCCCTGATGACACGGTTTTGAGGCTCACTTAATAGACAAGGTAGCTATCCTTTATAGCAGCATCACTGATGGTTCAGCTGTGGTCTCAGTCTTGTGTTTTTGTTAAGTTTGCTGTAAAAAAAAAAAAAGTTTTCTTTGAAATGTTTATAAATTGCTCAGTGGCTCGGCCGGCCGAATTGGAGCCTCTTGGGCCAGTTGTGGCCAGCGGGCTTTAATGCAACTGCTCTGAATGCATTGGGTTGGTGACCTGGACAGTGTTTCCTTTCCTTGACATGTTTGGAACCAAAGCAGAAATCCCACAGATTGGATTAAATTCAGTTTGGAAACTAATTAGTCTCCTTAAATCTGGGTTGTAAACCCGTCTCGCCATCCAATCGCAGTTTTTCATAAATATCTTAAACTATCTTAAAATATCTTAAACTGTTTAATAACAAATAGAGAAATCATTGCATGATCAAAATGCAGGTAGATTATAATCTGTGTTTCTGAAACTTACTGATGGGGTTGATTTAAACAGTACATATTGGAATAGAATAGAATAGAGAATAAATAGAATAATTATTCACAGTGTAATTAGGATTACAAGGCTAAAATCTCATGCACAATCGGCGATCAAACAGTAAATATGAGCTTGGAAGTAAATAGATAAATAATAAAATGAATACGATGTGAACAGAGGTAAGCTGGTTATTGATGTGTGCCTCACAGCAACATGACTGGTTTAAATCTGAGCTTGCTGTTCTTGCTGTGTCAGATTAAATGGTGGCTTTAAACTGTCAGTGGATGCAAATCTGTGTCACTTTGTCAATGTGATTGACTTTTGGCTCATTGGTACCGAGGAGCCACTCCAGCTCCTTCTTGGCCATTGCTATGAAAAAAACAATGAAACAAACGGAATCAACAGTTCATGTGGAGTTTGTAGCCCAATTGTGCTGTGAACAGCATTGCAGCCATATCTTTTGTCCTCGTCAGAACAAAAGCTGAACAGATGATATTTTTGAGCTCCTTCTGTCATCTGCATCTTGGTTCTTTTCTCCCACTGTTGGCAGCAAGAGTCGTCAAAATGTCAGTGTGTTTCATTCTGCTTCTGTTCCTTCTTTCTGCAATAGAAACTGATTGAAGCGCCAAAGACTTGTACTCTTGAAACACTTGTATTTTTTTTAGCCTTTTTTGTTTTTTTATTTGATCCCAAGTGCGTTTGAAACAGCAGAGACTCCAGTTGAAAGAACTGGGCAAGATTCTCCATCGGGATGGGGCCGATCCAATCCAGTATCGGTATTGGGTTCCAATACCAACGTAATTCATGGACTAAAAACAGGCTCAAAACCCACTTTTTTAATTTAGCATTTAATTAGTTGACTCTTTTACTTGTTCTTTTTCTAATTGTAGTTAATGTTTGAGCTTAATCCTTTATCTCATTTATGAGTTAATTTTTTAAGCTCTTATTTACTTATTTTTATTGGTTGATTATTTTTACTCATTTATTGATCCATTCTATTGGCTCCTATTTATTTTATTCCAGTGTCTCCTCACGGGGGCGGTCTTCATCAGGAGTTGAGACTGGTCTGCCTGTGGGGGGGCGTCCTCCTGGGGATGGTTCTGGCCTCAGTGTGGACGGCCCCCTGGCATGGTGTTTTCTCTCCTGGATCATTAGTGCCTTGCCATTCTGCCATTCTTACATCATTCTTATATCAGTTTTTATATTCTGTTACGGGCATTTATGGTGGGTGGGTGAGTATGTGTATGTGTGTGTGGTTGGGTGTGTGTTTCTATTTTATTTTTATTTTAATTTTTTCTCTTTTATGTGAAGCACTTTGTGTTGCATGTATGGTTATATGAAAAGTGCTCTATAAATAAAGTTTGATTTGATTTGATCAGACATTACCTGTGTAGATTTCTGATTCATGAAGCATCATCTGTGCTTTGCTGTTTCTGAAATGACGCCACAGTGTTTCCCTGCTGCTGCTCTGCTTGCTGGCTGCAAATTGTAGAATGGATTTCCTGAACGGAGGCGGGACTTAATGAGACGCTGAGTAATGAGCCAGGAAATCCAGTCCACAGTTTGCAGCCTGCGAGCAGAGCGCGTATAGCACTGTGCTATCCTACTTTTCATGACAACATGGATGTTTGGATGTATTTTATGCTCAAACATGGCAAAGCAACAGAAACGTGGATGTTTGCAAAGCTGTTGTGCAGCGAGGCGCTCTGCCGCCAGATGTCACCGCTTTAATCCACTGTAGCAGGCGATTCACACCTCCGTGAAGCTGCGTCCTCCTCCACGCTTAACTCACTGAGAATAGAAACAATCATTTGTGCTGCATTAGAGCTTGAAAAATTGCAGTTTGTGCTGCGTTGCTAAAGAATTTCTCCAGGGATTAATAAAGTGATTCTGAGGTTTTAAAGATAGAGCTAGTTTATTAGAGATGATGACGTCACATAGACCCCCACATTGTCCACATGGAACTAAAATACTTTGTACTGCTTCCTTTTCTGACCTTGTACTAACCTCAAGTTGTCTTTTGATAGAATACATGCAAACATTCGTACATCTCATACTTTACTGTAGAGAGGAGTTTATTACTGCCTCATATGGTCTGAAATAAAAAAAACATGGCTCGCGCAACCCTTCTCCATACATGCCACCAGACATTAGTTTAACAGAGTACACTGCAATTGTAGTCAAGTCTGCTTTAAGCTTGGAGTTCATATTCAAAGTCTTTGCCTAATAATATGGTTTGTGAAATATTCCAGTCTGCAGAAGTGGGCATGTCAGAGTTTGGGGTTATATGTTTCAAACACTTTCTTTACATTCGCCAATTTAAGTTTGGCGACCAACGAAGATGGCCAAGAAGGTTATGTTATCATCTGCGTATATTTATTTATTGGTTTGCATGCATGCATGTATGTATGTATGTATGTATGTATGTATGTATGTATGTATGTATGTATGTATGTATGTATGTATGTATGTATGTATGTATGTATGTATGTATGCATGTATGCATGTATGCATGTATGCATGTATGTATGTATGTATGCATGCATGTATGCATGTATGTATTTGACCTCCATTTTGCGTCCCAACTGAATTGCATGGAATTTTCTGGAATGATTTGTCATCGTCCAAGGACCAATCAATTAGATTTTAGGACATTATCGACAAACCATTTCCGAATAAATCCCAAAAAACTGTTTAAAAAAATATCCCATACATAGTAGATGAGAGGCACCTCATGGAGGACATCAAAGAAGATCAACGTCTGTTGCCATGGAGACGCTCCCTGCTCAGTGTTTCACACAGTGATGCAGATACCTGTGAGGCAAGTTAGCATCGATATGAGCTCATAGCTATCATGCTAGTGATTGGGACTCGGTTCTGCAAACAAATGTAGTGAAAGTCTACGGTCTACCGAGTGCAGCTCTACTTTTAAAGTGCTTTTGGATGTTTTTTTGTTTGTTTGTTTGTTTGTTTGTTTTAAACTGTGTTGATAATACACATGTGGGCCACCTAGTGCTGGTGCTTGGCACAACATGTGTCAGGCTTCTTTCAGCCAAACATCAAACACATTTGGGCATGTTGAACATGCCCTTTGCCATTGAATGGATTTGTGTTTTAATCATTTGAAGGCCATACATCTCAGATTGATTTAATTGAGAATGGTGCAATTTCATGATTTGACTGTTGGAATATGAAGGGAATACATGTCTTATGTTCATACAAATTCTACATAAATACGACGACTTTTTTTCAGCATATCTCACATGATTTCTCCCTTGTCAGCTGGTCTCTCATGTGACTTTGTGCATTGCTGTGATTGGTCATTAGGCTATAAATTGGTCCAGTGCAGTCCTGCACCACCACAAACAGGCGGTCCAGAAACATCAACATTTTTTTATATGGCCAGGGACTGATGGATCTTTTCTGCTAACAATGCAAAGAGAGCAGATAGGGATAGATGTCTTTTCCTGGACAAACCTATTTCTCGATCCACTCTGTTTGCGGCTTTAGTTAATAAATGTATCTCTTTAACATTGAAGCTACTTCACTTATGACCATTAAATTCACCCACTTTTAGCCTCGCACAAAGTTGGAAATTGTGTTCTCTCTGTAATAATAATAATAATCAACATTTATTATGGTCTTGCCTTTTACTTTGTCTGCATTACATCAGGCAGAAGGGTTGAAAACAGCCACCATTCTGCTTTCATCACAAGTGGAACAATAATCACCTTGATGGAGGTTAAATCAACTGTGACTTTGATGGTACATGTTAGAGAGGAGTTTGTTTTTATATCCTGCTGTTGCATTTAGAGAAGACAACAACAAGATGTTCCAGCCTGTTTAATAAAAGTCTGCGCTTCCTCGAACCGGTCAGAGGCAGAATAAAACGGACGTGACTAACGGTGTGAAGCCCGTACTGTACCTGCCTCGGTGATTTAAGCTTTAGTGATTGGAAAAAGCAAACACAAATCCCCCCCGCTGAAGATCAAAGAACGCCGGGATTAAAATTAAAAGAAGTGTTGAGCACTGACTGGATTTCACAACAAGCCGTCATTTCGTTTTAGTTCGGGTTAAAGTGGGAGGAGACACTCCAAAAACGCTGCCGCTTTTCACGAATGGAAGCATTTCGTGTCTTGCAGTCCGTGTCTCTGAGGCGCGGCAGAAAGCCGAGAAGCAAGAGTTGCATTATTGGAAACAGAAGAAGCACGTCCAATCTCCAAATAAATCCAGCTGGCTCAGTTCCTCTTCAGCGCATATCGCTTCCATGTCTATTGGAGATGTATACATCTTTTAAGATGACATCAATACAGCACCTGGTTTCCTGGGTGGCTGTCGGCACATGTTTCTTTTGTGATTTACACGTAAAATCGCAGGGTGTTTTGCTTTAATGCGATTACTTTTGGCAGAAATTATGAAAGTGATAACAGATGTTTTACTTTGTTTTTGTAATAGCTTGAAACTGTTGTAGAGCTGCTGTCTCTCTCTCAAACATCTGGATTTTTAGCAAAAGCAGTTCAGAAGCATCTGCTCGACGAAACATCATGAAATGCTGAGGGACGTTGTGTTTGGTCATTCTTTTCTTTCTTGTAAAAATGGACATTGGAAATTAATCTCAAACTGTTGCAAAGTCTTTTACATTTCTGTAACGGGCCTGTAGCGTGACTAATCTCTATGGCGACAATAGAAAAGTTTCTCATGAGCCCTGCTGCTCATCCCACAAATGAATTCCATTAAAAATGCTATGCAAATTGAAGAGGCATGCAACATGTCATAAATGCGACAATACAGAAATAATCCATGAAACATAAATTACCCTCCCATGTGCTCCTTATTTCCCTAAACTCCTGTTTATTTTAGAAGCAGAGCCTGACTCAGCCTGAAGTAACGTGACAGCAGCATAAAATATGTCTGACTTCATCCAACATTCAAGCGCGTATTCACAGTTCCTGGGATTCATAAGCAGCATTAAATAAACATTACCTTCCTTTTACAAGACCTGTGTGCTGCTGCCTGTAAACTACTAGTTTATTTCAGCTGTTGTTGCTTTTTTTCTTCGTCTTTACATCATTGGTCGGTTTGTTTCAGAGATTAATCCTTTTGACGGATCTTAAAGAGTGAATCGCACTTGCCAGCACAGTGCGGACAGCTCAGCTAATGTGTCACAGCAGTGGTGTACAAACTCTGTCCTCGAGGGCCCCTGTCCTGCATGTTTTAGTTCTGTCCCTGCGTCCAAGGTTGTGAAAAAGCCCAATAACGAGCCCCTCATTGCAATCAGGTGTGTTGCAACTGGGAGAGAGCTAAACCCTACAGGACAGGTCATTTTCATCGCTTTATTTGTTAAAACCAGAGTTTTGATTGTAGGCTATCGTGAGATTGAAGTTATTGTGATAGGTGCTACTTTTGGAGTATTTAGGTCTGTTTGCTTCAGGAAATTGGATTCTCGGACAACTTGTCCAAAAAACTGCAACCCCTGACTAATCGTCCACGGACAGCACCCGCAGTGGACAACTCCTCCACGGAGAAGATTTCAGAAGAAAATAAATCCTATACAATGGATTTTTTTACATTTTATTTCCAATTGATATTTTAAATAGATTTCATATATCCAGTATGTCATATATTTAGTACCATATGGCCTTGTTTCTCTCTGAAGAATGATCTTTGTGCACACGATCCCCCCACCCGAAACTTCGGCACTGCCATGCGCTATGCTGCACGTTCCAGCTGGCTAATGACTGCATCAGTCATATTTTAATCATGCTACTGTATGAGCCCTGCAGCTCATTTATGTCGGAAGCTGTGTTTACGTGATGCACCTGAATGCCTCACTCAAAGCGATCAGCTTGGAAGCGGCACTCTGACATCGGGGCACAACAATGACTTTACACCGTTATAAACATACTTGGAAATCCAGTCCTTAAAAGCAATGATGCTGAAAAAACATGGAACTTTGCTACTGTATGAGTCTCGCAGTTCGTTAAGGTGTCAGAAGCGGGCTTCCGAAATTTTAACGAGCACCTGAATGCATCACTCAAAGCTGTCATCAATGAAGCGGCGTTTAACTTATTGTCAGAAAAACAGTTCTGGAAACCGTGTTTCCTAAGACCGCATCTGAGCCGGTGTACGATGCACCCTAGTGAGTTTGTGCTTTGGGTGTCAGGGTTAGTGGAACTCAATTGCACGGCAGACAAGAAACTCAGTTCAAAAGTGTTTAATAGCAAAAACATCGGCAGAAGTGAAGTCAGGCAGTCCAAGGTCAAATCAGTACAGGCGATTGAGAAGGAAGTCCAGGAGGAGAAGTCGGGCAGGCAGGAGGTCAGAACACAAAGGCAACACGAGGAAAAATGGTGGGGATGACTGGTGTAAGAACGCAGACGAACTGGCAACCAGAGCTACAAGAGAGGGGAACTAAATACAAACACTAATGACAATTACCAACAGCTGTGACCAGGAGGAGGAAGCAGGAGAACACAGGGGGCGGAGCTAAAGGAACACAGGAGGGGAGGAGTGAAAACTCTCAGGAAGGGAGGGGTGATCATGACACTGGGCAGCTGCCAATGTTTATGTTTTTGTGTCAAATATACTTAATAATCCTTCCAAATCTGTCAAATATACTTTGAAATCCAATCCTTCAAATCAATAATGCTGAAATAAATAGTTGTGGACAAGTTGTCCAGTCACTAGGAAGTTGTGCACCAGCTTATTATAATCATATAAACACATTTGAAAAAAAGTGTGTGTGTGTGTGTATATATATATATATATATAATATATGTATATATACACATACACACAGTATATACAGTGGGGAGAACAAGTATTTGATACACTGCTAATTTTTGAGGTTTTCCCTCTTACAAAGCATGTAGAGGTTGTAATGTGTATCAAAGGTCCTCTTCAACTGTGAGGGACAGAATCTTAAACAAAAATGGAGAAGATCACAGTGGATGATTTTTAAATAATTAATTTCCATTGTATTGCATGACATAAGTATTTGAGAATGGTGTTCTTGGGGTTGCACTCATCCTTCTTTCTCCAAACACCACGAGTGCAGTTTAGACTACAAAGCTCCACTGTTGTCTCCTCACACCACATGACCTTCTCCCAGTCCTCCTCTGGATCATCCACATGGTCGTTGGCAGACTTCATACGGGCCTTGACATGTTGTCTTGAGCAGGAGGACCTTGACATGCTGTCTTGAGCAGGGGGACCTTGTGTGCAGTGCAGGACATTAATCCATGACGGCGGAGTGTTACTGATGGTTTTCTTTGAGACGGTGGTCCAGCTCTCTCCAGGTCATTGACCAGGTCCTGCCGTGTGGTTCTGGCCTCATCCCTCACTGTCCTCATGATCATTGATGCCCCACGAAGACAGATCCTGCATGGCGCTCCAGAGGGAAATCGACCGTCGTCTTGAACTTCTTCCATTTCCTGATAATTTCACCAACAGTTGTTGCCTTCTCACCAAGCTGCTTCTCTTGTCCTGGAGCCCAGCCTTGTGCAGGTCTACAGTTTATCCCTGATGTCCTTGCCTCTTGTCCTGGAGCCCAGCCTTGTGCAGGTCTACAGTTTATCCCTGATGTCCTTGCACAGCTCTCTGGTCTCGGCCATTGTGGAGAAGTTGGAGTGTGTGGACAGGTGTCTTTTATACAGGTAACCAGTTCAAACAGGTGCAGTTAATACAGGTAATGAGTGGAGAACAAGAGGGCTTCTTAAAGAAGAACTAACAGGCCTGTGGGAGCCTCAATTGTTACTGGTTGATAGGCCATCAAATACTTATGTCATACAATGGAAATTAATTATTTAAAAATCATCCACTGTGATTTTCTGCATTTTGTTTTAGATTGTGTCCCTCACAGTTGAAGAGGACCTTTGATACACATTACACACCTCTACATGCTTTGTAAGTGGGAAAACATCAAAAATTTAGCAGTGTATCAAATACTTGTTCTCCCCACTGTATATATATGAAAAATAAAAGGCTAAAATGTATTCTCAGCATATTTAATGAGGTATTTTGTCGGGGTGAGCTGGGTACGCGTTTCAGACGAGTATCTGGTACAGATAATGCATTTTTTACAAGTGCGAGCATGATAAGAGTAAAACTCGTCAATATCTGTGCTCATGCTGAAGGAAAATCCTCATTTGGACTGTCTTCACCTCAGGTGTTCTTCAGCTCACCTCTATTTTAGTTTGTATGATATGAAGTTACTTGGTGAACTTGTTTCGTAACGTACGTGGTGCATTTGACAAGACAGAGCTGAAAACGGCTTGTGTCACGTCGGTCACTGCCTCCACTCTGTTTGCGTTTTTTTTTACCGTCTACTTTCTCTCAGTTTGGCTGGTGATCAGTCACCAGCCAAAGTGGTTGGAAAACTTTGGTCATACTTTTGAGAAGAACACAGTGAACAAGGTGACATGTTATTTCCTGTTTGCCACCACTGGATGTTTACATGAATCACCAGGTTCACACATCATTAAAAATAAACAGTCTTACAGACCACTGACACACATACACACATTTAGCTGAACACACAAAGTAGCCTAAATTAATATGTTTATTTTATGTGGCTGTCCATAAAAATAAATATTATAAATATTACAAATCAAGCTTTATATACTGTATATAGTATGTAGTTTTTTTTTACATATAAAACATTACATCTAATTTCTGAGGCTGTTCTGTAAATAGTTTTCAAATAAACAACAAATAAAGCAACTTCTGCTCAATCCATATCAATTTCAGACTTAAAATAATGTACCGATTGAAGCTCCACCCAGTTTCACTTGAACCACGCCCACATCCAGTTTAGGCCCCGCCTACTCCGAGTACTGATCCGGCTACAGATCATTTAGATGGTTGAAAAGATACAGGTACAGATACAGATAGTGGTGTACTCGCTCATCCCTAGTATTTCATGAGCTGCTTAACTTGTGCAACATTGCTAGTGATATATCACTTCTTTGGTTACTTTTCTTTTCTTTTCTTTTGGTACCAAAGCCATCGGCAAGGTTTGCAATGGACACAGATTATTTCATCATAAAGCAGAGTCTTCTCCATCATTATGATTACATGGAGTCCTTTGAGATGACTTTAACTGTGGCAAATACAATGTTTTTGTCCTTATCATTCCAACAATCGTCCGACGTTCCACATGTTTTGTGTTCTGTCTTTTCAGTCTTCCCTTTGAGCTCGTTGTCACCACATCCCCCACAAGCCTTGTGTTGAACTTGCTCTATCTGAGACATATACTTTCTTTTTTTTTTTTTTTTGCATAAGCTCTCCTGTTAGCCTCATTACTTAAAAAATTCACATTCTCTCATAGTCCCAGAAATCAGTCCATGGGACTTTAATGAGAAGTGGGTCATTTGAAGTTGCTGCCAATTCCCCCACAGATGCTTCTGTTTTATCTGTCGTGTTTTAGGTTTTTATTTTTATTTTATCCGTTTGTCTTGTGCTTTTATGTATATTTTATGGGTCGTTGTTGTGCACTTTATGCGTGAGCTGTTCTACTTGTTATATCTTTTTCAGTTTTAAAGTGACATTAGCAGATAAGCTACACTCTGGTGTCAGTTGGGAATTAGCTTTAATTGAATGTTAAATAAAAGGTGACTTGATTTTACCTATGTAACTGCAGTGACATTGTGTCATCATGAGCGGTGTGCAATACTTAAAAATGTGTTGTGGACATCATCCCAGGTTAGGGTTAGGGTTATACATTGTGAAAATGGTTGATGCTGACACTGACAAAGAATTTGCCCCAGGGACTAACAAAGTGATCTGATTTTGATACCAATGCCATTTTTTTTCTCTGTAGTTGATGTGTCATCAAATTGCAAAACGTGAAGTTATTATCTTGACCTTTGACTATTTGTTCGTGATCTAATTATCAATTGGTAAAAATCAGGAAAGAATTTGTGAAGACAAACTGAAACTGAAGAGCCCAACCTATTGGCCTAAAATCAGTGAGTGAAATCATGTCAGGCTGTGTGGATCTGTTTTTTTATTCCCTAACTACTGGCCACTCCTTTTTAGAAATACCAATATTTCAATCCATTGCTCATGTCTGGACATCCACCTTCTACACCATCTTCATATATGAAGGTCACTTTGATCTGTGGCATTCTCGGTAATGTTAATACCCCACAATGGCCTCCAGGGAATGTTTTCATATTTTCCAACGTGTTCATGTGGATGCCTGGAGGAGCTCGTCTGAGAAAAAAGATGTGGTTTGTCTGATCTCACGTTAATTTTCACGAGTGCCTCCAGGGAATTTCACGACATTTTCAATGTCATTTGGCATACAAATGTACTTTCATTTGAGCATAACGAAAAGTAAATGGGTTGGGTTGAGTGGTTGCTTTAACTTCAAGTTCCTACCACTTTTGCATTCTATAATGGCACCAGTTGACTGTACTATTAAATCATATATTTACATCCAACCAGACTGGGGGTGCCACGTATGTAGTTATGTACGCTATCTGATGCAGTGCTGGCTTCATTCCTGGTAAATTTGAGACGTGAATGATTATCCTCTGACCACCAAGCATTAATTACCTTCTAAAATAGCGTCTTGTTTTTCCACGCACCTGATACTCCAAGTTCCCTGGAGGAAAAAGCTTGAAACCTTTTTCCTTAAACTGCTGAATGAAAATGCATAAATACCTCCTTTGTTATGTGATTAACACTGTCGCCCCACAGGCAACAGTCTATTGTTTGTTGTTGTTGGGGGGGGGGGGGATGAATTGTTTGGGCATTTTTAGCTGGTTGTACTGGATATTTTTTGATTGTAGATTAAAAAAAATCTGATTGTTAATCTATCATAATCACATTCTGATGACTAGAAATTCTTCAAAGGTGTGTTTTGCTGCAATAACAGCACAACTTGCAAGAGGCCTCCGCCCTCCCCTAATAATAGCAGTTGTAGTAATAGATAAGAACTTCATTTCTGAGTGTGCATTTGTCTGCCACATGCACTCATATGTCTCTCTGATGGATCTGTCCTGTACAATGGTCTGATTCGTGATACATATGAACAAGTAGATGATATCTTTGTTATTTTTCGTTTCTCAACTGTGCTCTTGCTCTTAATTTTTTCAAGCTATGAATGGATTTTGCCATCACATGTTTATTTGCAGTTTCCTGCATGAATACAAAATTCTTTGCAGCCTAACATATTCGTAATCCATGTGTTGATGAAGCAAAATTATGAATTTGAATATGTAATTTGTATGGGCGGTGTAGATAGATAGATAGATAGATAGATAGATGACAGATGATCTCTTAACTCATTCAGTGCCAGCCCTTTTCAAATTTGGCACGTCCCAGTGCCAGGGTTTGTTCAACATTTCAGCGTTTTCTCAAAGCCCATAGAAAATTTTGTTCTGTGTAAATCTTGTCAAGAAACATACCAAATGAAAATTCAGACTTTCCTTTATCATCAGAAAAAATCTGTTTGTTTGTACCTGTTTCCATTCATTAGTAATGGCCTCCTGAACATGGGTGGGTATCACTGAAAATCCTGGTTTCTGACCAAAAAGCTGAGAAAAATGGCTTTTTGTGAAAAACAGCATTTCAAGCAGAAAATATCTTTGATCATAATTCTTTTTGCTTCAATGGCATCTCAAACACTTTGAGAAGTCTTCCCATTATATAATGAACCAAAATAACACGGACAACATTTTTTAAAGTTATACAAATACAACTTTATTGCAACCATGTAGAAGCATCAACAAGCATTGGAAAACGGTCATGTACATATGCATGTAAGAGGTAGCAGATACAAATAAACCATCAAATAAACATTTTGCAGGGATGCAGTAACGCAGATTGGCCAAAGGGGGGAGCTCACGGATTGAAGATTATAATCCGATTATAAATTCAGCATCATGCGGATATAATTGCATTTAGTGAATCAGAATCACTTTTAGAATAACTTTTATTGCCAGATCATGATAACACAACAAAAAAATTTATGCTTTCACCGCTAACACAAGAGGCAATCAGTGAACGCATCAGTTTTACCTGTAGAGCTATGCGCTGCTTTGGCGCGAGGCTGGGGCGACGGGCTTCTGCTACTCGCAGAAGAGGTCGGTATCCACTCGTCCCAAGAATCTGGGTCAGGCTCGCTGAACTCTGATTCATCAGGGATCGGATCAGGGATCGGTCTTCTCCCAGATCTTTGACTTCTCCCTCTGGTTTCGACGACTGTGATGGTCCCAGTCACCGGCTCGCTGAAGCTCGCTACGTCAGAGGAGTGGTCTCTGCCGCGTCTTCTATAGCTGCGCTGCTGGTGCTGGGTCCTCTCAAAATGCTCTGCTGCAAAGTTAGTTGCTTGAACGGACCGGCTGGCCGATCGGTCTTGCTCCGCCGCTTTGACATGGCTTCTGAGACGGTACTCTGTTCTACATCCTTGCGATTACAACTCCAATTTTTGATACAAGCAAGATCATGTTAGTAGCCCCGCCCCCATGCAAAAAACGCCATTAACGCGTAAACGCGTCTTTGGCACTCAGTGGTACTATTCGAAAAAACGCGAAAACGCGTCTTTGGCACTGAATGAGTTAGTTACTTTTCATTTCAAAAACATACTTGGTGGTGAAATACGGACTTCAGGTGTGAGCGATTGTCTGTCTCACTGTGTTATGCCTGTGATGGATTAATGACCTGCCGAGGTTTACCTGGCTTTTCCACCACTGCCAGCTAGGAATTAGCTTCCTATGATGGTTTGAATGGATGGACCTTTTCCTTTGAAGCATTTTTTGGCCTATAATGCTCAATATGGGTGAAATGTAAAATACAGCAAGCAACTGATTGAAATCCATCCAGCCAATTAAAATCGGCAAATTGTGACCTTTGGGAAGTTGGAACTTAGTGATTTTTGTGCAGTGGTCGGCGTAAACTATTTACTTTTGTGCTAAATGTTCACCACTAAATATGCAGAGGATGCGAACAACCTGCGAGCCATTCATCCTCAGCTTGTGCACACAGTAGCTTCAACTCTGTGATGCCAAATGACTGAGCACCGTTCATGTATCATGGTGACAGAACCTCTAGAGGATGGAAACGGCACCAATTGCCGCCTCGCTCACACATTACAAGAGGAAGGAAGGCCAGGGAGAGTTCTCAAGCTCGTGTTATGCTCAGCTCGCATCTCGGCGCTTCAGAGAGGATAGTGTTTGTAGTGAAGACAGGGGAAACATCTGGAGTGCCATTTGCTTTAATAATTCACCGTTTCTGACGCCATAATCAACTCTGACACAGTTGGGATTCGCTGAACTTGGTAGCTTCCTCTTGGAATGGAGTCCTATGTGAATAATCTGTTGCTGACACATGTTGAGAATACATAGAGAAGTTGCTCCGCAACGCAGCAGCTAGTTTACATTTCCAGTCGCCCCTGTTTGATGAGTTACCTTCTTTCTACTCTGTCTCCGTGTGAGTTGTTGCCCCATTTGAGATAAGTAAGAGGAGGAACGGTCTGTGTTGTTTGTCTCGTTGTGTCTTTCCTTTTCTTTGAGCAGCATCCACCTCTTGGTTCAGTCGCGAGGGTTTAATGTTTTCAGATACTTACACAGCTGCACGCCGTCGGAGGATAATAGGAAGAAAAATGTGTGCCGCATTATTCTGAGAATCTTACGGCAACAGATCTGAAAAAGGAAATATTGGTGTGAATGTGTCCCCAAGTGAGCGTGTCTCTATTAGACTGTTTTCACGTGATCATTTAAAACTCCTGTCCGTTTCCAAGACAACATGGCTTCGAGCCCCTGAAAATGCTACTTTGGACGTTTTTGAAAATGCTTTGACTCCATGTACACAAGGTAAACAAGGGTCTGTCCACTAGCATGTTCCGTGGGCTTGTCCATACAAATGTCCCTGTACTCACCACTTTCAATGTTTAAGGCGTAATGTTCTCTGCGTATACATGAGATTTCATTACAAAAAAACCCAACAGCACCCACGAGTGGCCCGTCATGCTAACTCCATCCTTTTCAGCGACTCTACTGTTGCCGTGGAAACAGACATTGTTTTCTGAAATGAAAATGAAAATATTATGCATTTTCACGTGAAAAGTTGTCGTGTAAATGAGGCCATAATATATAACTTAAAAGGACACACTTATTGCTGTTTACCTTGTTGTTGAGTACTATAAATATAGAGTAATAAAGTGTAAGTTGTATTTCCCCTGTATTACGGTACTCTCAAATATTATGACAAAATAGACAGGTAGTAAAGTCGACAGCTGCTCCACTGTAACTCGGAATTTAAAGTAAGTAGTAATAGTTTATTCAATCAACCACATACACAATGCAACAAAAAAGAACTGAATAACAATTTCTGTCAACCGCTTTTGTCAATGAGACAACATCCCAACTCATTACATGTGACCCAAGAGTTTAGAGTGAAGTTACACTTATTTTGTCTAACCCTGTTCATAAGCAAGTAAAGCTTATACAATTAAAAAAAACATACAAAAACAAAACAACAACAACAACAAAAAACAATGCACAATTGATTGACACAATTCATCCTCTGTGCAGCATCATCCAAATCAGGGTCATGGGTTTTTTTTGAGTTTGGGGATTATGGAAGACAAGGCAGACATGTGAGGGGGAACCTGGAAACTCCACCAAGATGAACTGCACTATGAGACGGTCGTACTAAACACTGCACCTCTGTCCAATGTAGATTTTCCTCGTAAAGGAGCTTAATGAAATTCAGTCAATTGAAATATTTTCAGCAGAATAATCACAATCCTTTAATTACATAAAACAGTCGAAGAGCACAAGTATTCTAACTAAACTGATGTTGAACTTATGACATTTATTTCTCTTCTGAAATCAAAATGTCTCGCATGACAAGGCCCTGTGTAACAGATGGCATTTCACATATTGTAATTAGAAGCAGCTAGTTGGTTTGGCTCCATTGCACTTTAATTTGCTTCATTGGTCAACAAGGTAAATCTGTGATTATCTAACTTTAAATATCACAATAAATTGATTAACAGGATTTAAGTCTGCAAGTCGTATTACAATTGATCAGTTCAGAAATGTTCTGCTCCTCATCAAACGTCCATTTTCCCTATTTATTACTCAACAAAACTGTATATCCTGTGATTTTAAGCAGTATGGAGAATGACAAATATGTTTCTCCCTGCAAGTATTTCATTCATCTCATTACACAGAGACCCCAGAGACATTTATTGCCATGCTTGTAATCTGTGCTGTAACTTCGATGACTCCTGGTCTTAAACTCGCTGTATGAGGAGCATTTTTAGGAATGTTGTGGCTTGCTGTTGGTAATTGTTAGTTACAGTCAGTAGCCATTAATTTTCCCTGATGAATCCTTGGCTGGAGCTTTTTGCCCCCTTGGTACCTCCATGGAGCAGTTAAAATAAGTTAGTCTACTCGGGGAAGCCATTATTTATGCTTTAATAGACCTTTCTCGAAGATAGTTTTATGCAACTTTTCTTTTTCTTATTCCCTTTTGGGACTAATTTGTTTTAAGTTTCACTTTGCAGTTTCCATAATTTGGATGATGTCAACCTATATTTCTGTGTCCTGCTTGGATAAATGCACTTGATGTAATATATTTGTCCTGCATAAAAAGCCACGTGAAGAGTTTGAATCCAGTGACGTTGCATCACGTCGACTGCAGAGCATTCCCCTTGACAGCTTCAAGGTACCAGTTCCTTCCTTGAGGTTTTATTTTAAACTTTGGATTTCCCATCACATTGATTCTCCATTATTTAAGCACAGCAACGAACAAACGGCATTGATCACATGTCAGATAAAGTGACATTGTGTCAGGCGTGTGAACATGCATGTGTATGTGTTGATGTTTGCTGTGGTGCCACTGGGCTGTGACAGGCGTTTTCTGGAAGAGAAACCAGGCGCCCTTGGTTGACCTTTGGCGGCATCATCACTCTGTGTCTCCTCCCTGTATGTCCCGTCTCGATCGTATCTCCCACCTCTGCTCTGCATGCTGCCCACACTGCACCACTTGTTTGCCCCCCCCCTCCTCCTGCAGGATAAAGAAATGCAGCGGAGCTCATGCAGAGGTAAACATCATAACTGTGTGCCAGTCTGCTCTGCTGTGTTGCAGTGAGGGGATGATTAAGGAGCCTGGCTCAGACATGGCTGCGTGATGATGAGGTTATTTGCCGATTTGTTGCTTTATTCAACGTTTAATGACACGGTAGTTGAGAGCTTTGAAGGGATGATTCATCACAAAATGTAAGGGGACACTTCTAGCGGACACTATTATCCCAGTCTTATCCCGACATCATATTTTTCAACTATGCAGAGCATGGCTAATTGAGATAAATAGCAGTGCAAGCAGTGCTGATGACAGGACCGAGACCGGCTGGCTGGTGGGTGAGCGCGCTGGCTGGTGTCGGCCACACTCTCGGATCCAGTGATCGGCTGTTTGTCAGGCTGAGGAGTACAAGGAGAGTGAAAGGGTAATTAAGCTTGGCTGAGTTGTGATATGTGGAGCTTTCCGTTCAAGCTCCCCTGAATCTCTACAGGGGCCCGGGCTATACAGCTGTGCACACCCTCCGAGTGCGCCTCACTCCCAGCAGTGGGCCGACCACAGGCTTGACAGACACTGATACAGTGCCTCAAAACACTCAGCGCTCAGATAAATTAGCCCACATCTCAATTCCACCTGTGTCCCCCATGTGAATTTGTGTTCTTTTAAGTATATATTTATGTAGATGTGTGTGCACAATGTGTGTGTGTCTGGATTTGTGGTGTCTTCGTGCAGTTTGAGCCACGCACGGCGCAGAGTGCAGGCTCTGGTGTTAAAACCAGCCCACAGCAGAGGAGGATTGTGTAGAGCTGTGGGGGGTGGAGCAGATTATGGATAGGATCTTAGCCGGGAGAGTTGTTAACAAATACACACACACACACACACACAAATGCTTATACTTTAGAAAAAAAGATTATTGCCCACGGGGGCTCCAGTTGAGTAGAATAAATTAGAATAAACTTGAGTTTTTATTAGGTCTTTGAATTTAAAAATGGCTCATTTCAAACTAGTGTATCAATTTTTCCCCCCATCAGATCAAACGTCTATAAATTCTATTAACAGTGACAGCTAAGGCAAAAAGACAACACACAGAAAGAATATAGTGAAGATGGTCGGTGTGGAAACAGGAAAGTGAGGATAAAACTTGGCGTTTTAAAAAACCACATGAATAATCTCATAGAACCAAGTTACAGTTGTATCCCTTTACACCTTGTTGTTGCCATGGAGACGGAACATCTGAGAGATAATGGATGTGAAGCATGTGAAGAAGATGCTGCCTTAGAAGGATATAGAGGCAACTTCCTTCCTTCCTTCCTAGTGACTGTTAGGAGGAATCAGTATTCTAGTAAAACCCAGGTCAGGTCCTAAAGAACATGTAAAGTCTACTCATGAACGTTCAAACAGCCTAAACGCAACAGCTTTCATCACTGCTTCCTTTTTAACATCAGTGACCTGACAACCTGCCACTTTGTGATCAATGCAGTACATTTGCTTGAATGCGGGGCCCCAGCAAGTTGTGTTTTCAACAGAATAGTGAATATCTTCTGGCTGCATGACATACTTTGCAGGAGTCTTTGGAAGCTTGCATTGCTACATAAAGTGGGAGACGGAAGAGTTGAGATGGAATAATTTCTCTAAATTCTTAGCCATATTGCAAAATAAAATCCAGGATTTGAGGTATTAAGGACTCCCGGGTGCAACCACTGCACAGACTTCAAGGATGCCGCATTAATCAGTTGTTTACTTTAATTTCATATATCCCATAAAACACGTCTGTCTTTGATTCAGCGGCTCTGGAGGAGCTTGACAAATCCTGATTCAATCAGTCCAAGCAGCATATCTTCTTGGACTAATCTTGTTCCAAAACACACACACACACACACACACACACACACACACACACACACACACACACACACACACACACACACACACACACACACACACACACACACACACACACACACACACACACACACACACACACACACACACACACACAGCTACATATATTTCACCACAAGGTTCCTCATCATCAATGCACATGTGTGCTACAACATTTGAATGTTGATGCTCCTGGAGGAAATCAAGAAGGGAGGCCATTACTCCCATAGCAAACATTCCTCTGGCTGCATTTTGCATCAGTGCTCCACATTATTGTTTTTAAAGTGACAGCTGATGAGTCTTGCACAGGCAGATGGGCTTTATATATCTGCCTTTCATCCTCATTTACAATAATCAAGCTGGACTCAGTTTCATGGCCTGTGATAAAGAATGTTCAGTTCGGTCGGGAGACGCTTGCGCTGAATGGCCTCGTCAGACTGCTTTCTGTGGTCTGTCTCATTAGTTACATGACATGTCACATCAACATCAGACTTCTACCAGATAGCACTTGCAGGTTTTCTTTCAGGGTTTACAGTTAGATTACCTTCTGGCAAAGGGAAGGAAGGGTTGAACTGAATCATCAATGTTTTATCGATTCAGATTTATGAATTTTTCAGCAGCTGAGGAGTTCTTCAAATGCAAGTCAGCTTAGGAGAATCTGGCTGAGGGCTTGGCTGCGTTTGTAAGCTACTTGACATGTGCTCACAGTCTCTTCCACGTGCATCAAAGTGTTCTCCTGCCTTTGTTTTTCCTTTTTTATTGTGTGCGTGTGTGTGTGTGTGTGTGTGTGTGTGTGTGTGTGTGTGTGTGTGTGTGTGTGTGTGTGTGTGTGTGAGAGTGCAAATACTATTCATTTTCAGCATGTCGTGCTTCGTGGTGACTTTGCCACTTGCCTCAAACAACCTTGTTCAGTTATTCATTTTGCTGACTCCTGTAAGCATCTCTGCTCCTGCTTTTCCTACATTGTCAGTCTTTGCCTGTTGTTTTTGATGGGAAAAAATTCCTCTCTACTTCCAATGTAGGCAAGGAAGAGAGCTACCGGCGGTTGCTTTTAGCTACAATTCTGTTTGTTACTTTACTTACTTTTGTGTTTTCCATTTCCAGTCATGTCTTAGTTCTTTATCTTTCATTGTGGCCCAGCCCATCCTTTGCAGTCCAGTCTCCCTGCTTCTGAATCTGTACTGCAGACCTGCCTCCAGCAGCTGAAAGCAGGCTTGCTCCTCAGGGACCGTCTGCTGTGTACTGGATGGATGACTGGCTGACGAGCTGCATGTGTGGATGTACAGATGACTGGAGGGCTGGAGGTGCAGGAATAGAGGTGACTGGCTTCTTGAAGGATCAAAAAATAGACAAAACTGGCCAGTCAAGTTCATGACATGGTATGTTTTAAGCCGACGGTTCATATAAATCTTTGTTATTGTGCGTCATCAATGGACTCTGTAGCTATTAATCACAAGAAAAGAGGAATGTTTCTTTCGAGGTTCTCATTTACGAATTTGCAGAGACAAACGGAAATAAAGTGTCACGTATAAGAAAAAATGCCTTCTGGGATTATAATTAGGGCTATGCTTTGAAAGTGCTGACCTCATCCAGATAAGCCATCAGAATATAGAGTGAATGAGACAATAATTCAATGCAAAGGCAGCAGAAAATATATGTCCTGTCAGTGAATGTATTTGAATGAGTGATTAACTTGACTCACTTCATGCTGTAAGTTCAATGTGTGTTTTAGACAGTTGGGAAATCTTTTACTGTAAGTCTTTCTGGATCTTTTACTTCATGTTATTACATCTAAAAATGCAAAAAATATTTTCAAGATAGTTTTACAGTGTCATGATATTAAATTCAAATGAGAAATATGTTAATTCAAAACCGACAAGGGGCTTGAAGTCTGCTCGTCTGAAGTGATTCCCAACTAAAAAGGCCCTGATCAAGATTCACCAGAAACAGGACAGATTGGGTGCTGGTCATCTGAAGCCACTGTTCCACAGCGAAGCGGGAGGTTACGGTACAGGAAAGCGCACCCAGGACCAACTCTGTCACGCGGTCCCACCACAGAAAGTGCGGTAAAAATATAGGCAGGAGATTCGGCGACGCATCAAGGAAAGAACACGGAAGCGGTTGGCGCCCGTCAAGTCGTTCTCTTGTGACTCAGGTTAAACTTTCAGCGGTGTCCAAATTCAGCGGTTCCTGAGAGGAGCGTCCGTATCTCATTAAAAGACGCCATGTTGTGTCGCGCACCGATGCTTCAATAAACCCAGTTAACAAAACAACCAGTGAGCGCAAAGCAGTGCATGTAAACAACAATGGAGGGTTTACGGATGACAAATTACTTAAATGTCGTGGGCAAGTCAAGAGTGATGATCGTCACGACCAATCAGCAGACGGCGGCGTCGCTCCTCCTCACAGACACGTTGCTCGCTGCCAGGGACCTCGACGGAGGGGTGGAGGAAAATCGTAGCCGGGGGTCGCGCTTCCTTTCCGTACCATCCACAACTTTTTCAGTGGGGCCACTAACCCGGTCCCTCGGTATAGAAAGTGTGGTGGAATTTTCGGGACTCAAGTGAACCAACCCTCAGCTACACAGAGCCAACCTCCATAGATCAGCACTAATGCAAAAATAAAATCTGCACCAGACACAACTATTACATTTAGTATTGTTCTGGTTCCTTTATGAGGAAACTGCAGAAACGCTGACGTTTTCATGTCGGGCCACTAGTAAGTGCTATTGTTTGTTTTCATACTGAAACCACTAGGGCTGGGGGTACATGATTATTTTTAAAACGATTATTTGGGTGATTATTTTATCGAATACCCAACTCTTCTAATGAACATTGCCATGGCTCTGTTAGATGACATTCATTGGCGAACTAACTTTGGTGTAGTGAATCATGATACTAAGCAGGCAAACGTCACTCTAATAATGTATTTCACTGGGAAATGACCACAGCATGATTGAACTGACACAAATCATGAATTGGCAAACGTGACGTTGAACAGATAAGTCTAGTGTTACTACAACCTGCTTGCTACTAGCAGCTCTACACTTTGGTGGTGCTTGTGGCTAGATAGCCGAGTTCTGTTAGCTGTAAGTTAGCCACCGTTACCATTCATGCCAGCATTATATGCTATTTCGATCTAACATTAGCTAAACACAGCTGTTTTGCCACGACCTACTAACAGTCACCAAACACAAATGGCTAGCTAGCACCACTGAAGTGCGCAGAGCTCAAGCTCACGTTGCACAATTGAAATTAAATGAATTAAGCTTCTGTTCTCTGGCTTCGCGAGTAACAACAAGACGCCTCTGCTTCAAGCGCTCCCACATGGAAGTTGTGCTGGCGTGATGTGGCGGCTCCATCGTGCAAAGACTGCTTATAACTCTACCTTGACGCTCATGGCTGCGTTTAAAGTCGTCCCACACCTTTGATGTGGGGCGGCGGGTTGCTGCTGAGGCTGACGGCTGGTTGGAGACGAGCTTCGTCCTCCATGCTGGTTTGTTTTGGTCACTCACCTGCGTGTGACGAGTGGGCGTGGCAATGCATCGACTTACGGATTTGACGTCGATGATTTTTTTAGAACCGAGCATCACTACAGGCCTAGAAACCACACACACATACAGCAGAGAACAATAAACTAAACAACTAACAATACAACAGAATTACTAAGTCCCAGGAGAATATGGGCTGGGAGTCATGAAACACTGGAGAAAAACATTGTTGTTATTGTCCATCTACTCGTCTGTACAGAAGAATTGTTTCAGAAAAGTTGTCTTTTGCCCCAATTTTTTTCTTAAATAGTTCCACCTTTTGAATTGTTTGTTTTTGCAAGAATATGAACATTTTCATCATGTACACTCCAGGCCACAAGAAATAAAAGTTAAAAGTTTAAATTGAAAGGTTTCTTTGCTGGTCTGACCCACTCAAGATGAGGTGAATGAACTAAAATCTATTTTATTTGTCAACGTAATTTAGAGAAACCAGTTTTAATCCCCCAAACCGGGCATTGAATCAGTGACATTCTCACTGTGAGGAAAGAGCAAACCACAATGTGACCAAGCCTTCTTATTTTGCAGTGGTTTTTCTATTTTGGAGTAATTTCCTCATTTCACCATCACTTTGTAGTCATTATTCGAATGCTGTCAAATCGGCATGTCGCACGTCCTCGCCTTAAGATGTGAAGTCATAACTTTGGTTTCATCGAAGTTTTTATGCTGATTATGAAGAGCAGATGGGGGGGCGGGGGGGGGGACTTGCTGTGTGGGTGGGTGGTTTGATGAAAGCTTGAAGAAAACTTTAGTTTTGTCAGCAGCGGATTTGTGGATGAAGGAATGACAAATCTGTGATGGTCAATACGAAGCAGCTTTCATCCACTAACATCACCTGCCAACCAGACATCTCTCCAGCCTTTGGGGAGTTTCAGTTAATTGGCTGCAAAATAACTTTGATGTGTTATTCTTTTCTTCCTGTACCTTTAATGTTGCTCTTCGTCATAACCAGAGCCTGGCAGACTGCGAGCAGCTGTCAGCGATGGCCGATATGTTGCTTTTGGGGCCGCAAACATGCGACTACAGAGAGAGCGAGCCAGACTGGCAGTACGGCGCTGAAGAGGCTGTTTGATCTGATGCCCAGGTGTAGATGCTGTGGCCGTGCATTCGCATGAACGCATGTCCCGTCCACTTCTACCAGATGAAGGTTAAATGTTAAAAAAGGGGGTTATTTCAGTTTGTATTCTACACGTCACCCAGCCAAATCCTGTGATAAGTGCAAGTCCGTGGTGTGCCAACTCTAACCTATAAATCTCTTACATCCTTTCACATGAACGCGCCACGGTGCCATGTTCTCCAGTTTGTTTTAGAATGCTTTTAAATCCAGATTTATGCATGTCATTGCAATAAAAGCTATAAGGATGATGCAGTTTAAATGATTTAAAGTCGCGATGTATAAACTTTTGATTTGATTCTAGTAAATTTAAATGTAATATGCTGCAATATTATTCCACCTTAATTTACAGCCAGCTATTACAGCACTTAGTGCAAATTAAACACTGTAAACACAAACAGAGAAAGTCGCAACAGATGATTAAGCAGTAGGCATGTACCGCTTCCACGTTTTTATAGAATGAGTACAAGTACTAACTTTTAGCTACTTGATATGGCGTAGCGATGTGAGTACTTTATAAACGGCATTGAAATTAAAATAGTTTTCAAAATGTTTTAAAATTTCAGCTAACATTTAACGCAAACTTAAACATTCACTGTATAGTTTTTGTGGGTTTGGCATTGCAACACATATCATTAAACAACTGAAATTTTGAATATACTATGCTAGATAAAACCCACACATTATTTATTATTATTATAATTATTATTCAGACCAGACATCAGTGAGAGTCTTCCTCACTACTCCTTCCTCTCTACGCCATGTTTACATGCAAGTTATTTTCTTTTTCTTGCTGCGTCTGCTTCTTCTTATTTGCACAGTTAGCAATGTTTCTTTACTACCCAGAATGCATTGCGCTCTGACCTTCCTCTCACCCCACCTGCCTCACTTCTCTCATTAATAACCTCATTAATATTAAAGAATCTCCAAACTCACGTTGCTGACAAACGATGACACATCCAACTTATTCGAGGAGGTTTTACGATAATGAGTTTGCCCAGTTATACTAATATCAGTATCGGGTTATCCCGAGTTAAAGGCATTCATTGGACTCTTGCCGAGTCATCCAGCCTCCTTGGAAACTCTGGTTTCATCCACCACTTCATCCAGAATTCAGTGCTTGTACTGTGCTTCTCTGGCTGTGGCTTCTCCACATCAGGCTGGATAGAATCCACACAGACCTGACTGGCCTCGTCTCCAGTGGCTCAAGTTTCTCCAGACTGCAGTCCAACTCCTCTTCCTCACTGCCTCTTAAGGAGCCCATCTGTAGGACTGGGCTGAGCTGGGGGAGGACCCGGCAGGCTCCTGATTAAAGCGATGAGCTGTAAAATTGAGAGGGAGGGGAGGGGCGACAGCTGGCCTCTGCCTGCTACACTGAGCTTCGTCGTGTCTGCTGGGAGACGAACCTTTCCCGCTCTACCTGTTCCCCCTGTCACCCTAAATGGGTTTGTGTATGTCTACAAGCCCACGACTGCTGTACGGTGCAGACTGTCAAGTTGCACCGCTCTACTTCTGCTCCCGTCATACGATCGATCCATCATTTTAAGTGGTTTGTTTGTGGTGCAGTGACAGTTTCTCTGGTTTGAGCAGTCTTGGTGCAGCTGGTGTTCATTATCCAATTATCTGTTAAGTGATTGAGAAAGAAAACAAAGTGACTTTTGCTGGGTTTGAGGGAACAGTGTGTATAAAACCTGTTTAGAGCTGCTGTAAGATCTGTTTACACACTCACCTATTGACTTGTTGGCTTTGTGAGGACAAAACGTATCGTCTTGGCAACGTAAGTGCTGCATCCTATTTACACAACATTTTAAAGTGAATATTGTCAACTCTGGTTGCATTTTGGCTTTTCATTCACATGGCAAAGTTTTTGAGAGTCTCTGAAAGTGACACTTTTTAAAGTGGCTTCTAGAGTACGATGTTTTCCAAGCAAAGCAGGTCTCTTTCTCCATGTGAACATTGAAAACAAAACTTTTCTGAAACATGCAGTGCTGCACAAGTGCACCCTGGTCACCATTGCACCATTTGTTTTTCACTTTTGCAAATAGATTGACAACAGTAACAATGGCATATCCCAGAGTACTGCTTGTACTATTACTTCTTTTAAATTTAACAGGGCTTCTTGAACAATGTTTGCATTTACTTCACCACACCAAAGGAGGCATGTTTCCTTCATACGGATACTGAGTGGGCCAGTACAATGAAGAAAAGCTATTTAAATGTGCTTGAATATGTATTGTTCTCTGCACAGTACTGTGTGTGCTTGAATCAGAAATAAGCAGCACCAACTACATGGTTTTCAGTATTTATGGTAATCGTCATCAAAACAATGGAATCTGAAAGTGAAACTTTGACCAAAAAAATGTTAAAATGGTGTTTGTTTTCAGTGAAGTCGGTAACTCGCTGCCAGTGCCTGACATACTGCTATGTTTAGAGTAAAAATACAGGAATTAAATGTACACCGTTGCATCAACCCATCAGTGTGTGATAGTTTGTGTGTGTCTGACCAATGCAATATTTGTATTCATCTGTGCAGCAATCAGAATCTACTTAATGCAAATTGTGCCCCCTGAAGAAAACTCCCATCATTTGGTGAATATAGATTACTATACACAGTCACAGCTCACTTAATTAGAAACATATGTATAGTCTATGGTATATCATTACAATATATTGAAAGTAGTATGTGCTTCAAATAGAAAATACTGTTTAGTTTTACTTTAGGTTATCAGGAAGGTTTGACTATTATGGTCATGACGCTGCTTCAGTTCTGCTCTCATCATATTGATCCATTGTTGTAACTGAACATTTAAATTTCTCTTCACACACACACACACACACACACACACACACACACACGCATTATAGACTTTTTAGAGGGAAAAAACTTTGGTAAGACTATATACGACTGAGTTTTTTTGTTTTTTTGTTTTTTTATTATTAAAAGAAAGACATTTTTAAATACATTAGTTATTCCAATTAGCTTTTATAGAGAAAATAGAAAAGCCCAACATATCCACATGAGCAAGCAGGTGTGTTTGTGACTGTGGAAAGAAAAACTCCCCCAACAGGGAGAAACTTTGCAGAAACCAGAGTCAGAGGTGGAGGAATTCTGAGGACCGGTTGGGGTGAAAGGATGGAGGAGAGGAGAGGAGAGGAGAGGAGAGGAGAGGAGAGGAGAGGAGAGGAGAGGAGAGGAGAGGAGAGGAAAGACAGAGAAAGACTTGGTGGGAAAAAGACTGAGTTTTTTCTAACAGGTTTGCAATCTGTGGTGAGGTACAACTTGGAACTTCTCCAAAATTATAGTCATTTTTATCTTTTTTTGAATGCATCTGCACACTCGACTACCTTTCAAAGGAGCCCTTGACTTCAGCTCAAGGTAACAAAGGTAACATTCAGGTTACTTAACGCTTCAATATAGTGTTGATCCAGTTATTTCACTGCAGGTACTAAATGTTCAAATGCTCCTCTTGGTAACTATAATTAAGTCCACATAAATTCAAATAACAAAACAGCCAGTTTTATGTTACTAATTGTTTGTCCACTGCAAATGATCCCGCTCTACTTGTGTGTTTGATGGTTACAAAAACATTGAAATAGGTGACGTTGAAAGGTAGAGCAAAGCCAAAAACCAATATAAAACACTACAAGAAAGTAAATCTGTTCAAAATGTGAAAGTCCCTGAAAAAGTTAAAAACACAAATCGGTGAAATGGCTAAAAAAAGAAAGCAAAGGCTGCCTAAAAGGGTGAAACAACGAAAACAAAAGAACTTCTGAACATCCTCAAAAATGTCGGACTTTTCCAGCATGTGACAAATTCCAGAAACAACAAGGGACACATCTTCAACTTGGTTCTTTCCAAAGGCCTAAACATTTCTGAAGTTGTTGTGAAAGATGTGGTTGTTTCTGACCATTTCCTTGTTTCGTTTAAAGGCTCTATGTCAGCTCACAGCAGTACAAGTAAAACAGTTGATCAGAAAACGTCACATTGATGAAAACACACGCAGAGTCTTCAGCCAGCCACTAGCATGCAGCTTCTATCAACCAACTTGTAGAGAACTTCAGCTCTAAAGTTAGAACAAATCAGTGATTCCATAGCGCCAGTCAAAGCTAAAGTAATGTGGGTAACACTTTATAATAACTATCCATTATAAGTAGTTAGTAAACCATTAATAGCCATTAGTTAATGAGTTATAGATTGCTTGTTGAATATTTGCTAACAGTTTATTAAGGATTTATAACTGCCTTATAGATTGGTAATAGATAATTTACAAGCTGTATTCCCCAAAATTACACGTTAACTGTATGTTAATGATTTATAACTACACCTTATAAACTAGTAATAAATCATGAATAAGCCATTAGTAAACTACTTACTAATGACTTGTTAAGTATCAGTTAATACTTTATATACATTATTAGGACGTTATTCTAAAGTTGCAACTATTCCTCATTTACTAACTGTTAGTAAATGAGGAATAGTTGCAACTTTAGAATAACGTCCTAATAATGTATATAAAGTATTAACTGATACTTAAGTCATTAGTAAGTAGTTTACTAATGGCTTATTCATGATTTATTACTAGTTTATAAGGTATAGTTATAAATCATTAACATACAGTTAACATGTAATTTAGAAATTGTTAACTAAATGCTTGTAAATTATCTATTACCAATCTATAAGGCACAGTTATAAATCCTTAATAAACTGTTAGCAAACATTCAACTAGCAATCTATAACTCATTAACAGATGACTATAAATGGTTTATTAACTACTTATAACGGATAGTTATTATAAAGTGTTACCGTAATGTGTGATAGTAGAAAAGCCACATGGAGAAATAATAGACTGGTTAAGGCCCAAAAAAGACATCTGCAAAGAAAAGCTTTGCATGTACAGTATAAACCTAGAATAAAAAATGGCCAGACAATCTTTCTATCACCAAACATGGTAATACTGCAGTACTTTGTTTGGCGTCGTGGACAGACTGAGGAATCCCTCGCCATCAGTTCCTCCTGAACTGTTATCAGATGCATCTTGTCATGATTTTGATCCCATTTCACCAAACAAATGACCCAGATCAGACCAAGGGTCAGTCAGTGGAGCTCAGGATTACGATTGGAACACCTGAGCCTCCACACAAAGATGTTCTGTCTAATCTGGCAGACTTTGCCCAGTTAGACTGAGCAGCACTAACCCACACTGTTCACCACCTCAAACCCACAACATGCAGCCTCCACACTCTGCACACTAAGATGTTTTTAACTGTTTAGCTCCAGGTGTAGTCCAGATAGTCAACAGCTCTCTTCAGATGGGCGTTTTTCCAAAAACTCTAAAGACAGCCGTTATCAAACCTCTTTAAAAAAAAAAAAAAAAGAGTAATCTGGATGCTTCAGTAATTAGTAACTACGGGCCTTTTCAAACCTGCATTTCTTAAGTAAGATTATTGAAAAGATCGTTTTTACACAACTGAATGCTTTTATGGCACAAAACAATGAGCTAAATGTTTTCCAATCTGGACTTTGGTCAAACCATTGAAACAGCTCTTATTAAATTACATTTAATGAGCAGTGACACTGCCAGAGTCTCAGTTTTACTGTTACTGGATCTTAGTGCTGCTTTGGACACGGTTGGTCACAACATCCTGCTGGACCCACTGGAACAATGGGTGCAGTTCCGCCACTGCACTAAGCTGGTTTAAATTGTACTTGCAAGATGGCGACTATTCTGTGTCAATAGATAATTATGAATGTGAGTTAAAATGACTTGTGGGGTTCCTCAAGGCTCCATCCTTGAGCCCCTTTTATTTAACATCTCCATGCTGCCACTGGCTCAGATCAGGAACGTTACAACATCTCTGATCATAACTATAGACGACACACAGCTCTATATATCAGTGTCAGTGAATGACCACGCCCCCTTACACCGGCTGAGGAAATGTATACATGAAATTAATAAGTGGATGTCAGAACTTCTTACAACTCCACCCAGACAAGACTGAGCTCATTGCTTTTGGCCCCAAAGAAGAAAGGTTAAAGGTCAGAGCTCATCTGGACTCCAGGTCACTCAGGACATCAAGTCAGGCAGAAATCTGGGTGGAGTTCTGGACTCACACCTCCAATTCAACAACCACATTAAGACTAGAACAGAATCAGCTTCCTGCCATCTGAACAATATTGAAGAATTAAAACATTTCTGACTCAACAAGATTCTGAGAAACATTTATCTTCAGGTGGTTGGATTATTATTATTATTATATAACGGTGTGTTGAGACTGCAGCTCATCCACAATGCTGAGGGTGGAGCACATTACACCACCACACTGAGGGTGGAGCACACTACACCACCACACTGAGGGTAGAGCACATTACACCACCACACTGAGGGTAGAGCACATTACACCACCACACTGATGGTGGAGCACATTACACCAACACACTGAGGGTGGAGCACATTACACCACCACACTGATGGTGGAGCACATTACACCACCACACTGAGGGTAGAGCACATTACACCACCACACTGATGGTGGAGCACATTACACCACCACACTGAGGGTGGAGCACATTACACCACCACACTGATGGTGGAGCACATTACACCACCACACTGAGGGAGGAGCACATTACACCACCACACTGAGGGTGGAGCACATTACACCACCACACTGAGGGTGGAGCACATTACACCAATACACTGAGAGTGGAGCACATTACACCACCACATTGAGGGTGGAGCACATTACACCACCACACTGAGAGTGGAGCACATTACACCACCACATTGAGGGTGGAGCACATTACACCACCACACTGAGAGTGGAGCACATTACACCACCACATTGAGGGTGGAGCACATTACACCACCACACTGAGAGTGGAGCACATTACACCACCACACTGAGAGTGGAGCACATTACACCACCACACTGAGGGTGGAGCACATTACACCACCACACTGAGAGTGGAGCACATTACACCAATACACTGGGGGTGGAGCGCATTACACCACCACACTGAGAGTGGAGCACATTACACCACCACACTGAGGGTGGAGCACATTACACCACCACACTGAGGGTGGAGCACATTACACCAATACACTGAGGGTAGAGCACATTACACCACCACACTGAGGGTGGAGCACATTACATCACCACACTGAGGGTGGAGCACATTACACCACCACACTGAGGGTGGAGCACATTACACCACCACACTGAGAGTGGAGCACATTACACCAATACACTGGGGGTGGAGCGCATTACACCACCACACTGAGAGTGGAGCACATTACACCACCACACTGAGGGTGGAGCACATTACACCACCACACTGAGGGTGGAGCACATTACACCAATACACTGAGGGTAGAGCACATTACACCACCACACTGAGGGTGGAGCACATTACATCACCACACTGAGGGTGGAGCACATTACACCACCACACTGAGGGTGGAGCACATTACACCAATACACTGAGGGTAGAGCACATTACACCACCACACTGAGGGTGGAGCACATTGCACCACCACACTGAGAGTGGAGCACATTACACCACCACACTGAGGGTGGAGCACATTACACCACCACACTGAGAGTGGAGCACATTACACCACCACACTGAGGGTGGAGCACATTACACCAATACACTGAGGGTGGAGCACATTACACCACCACACTGAGGGTGGAGCACATTACACCACCACACTGAGGGTGGAGCACATTACACCAATTCACTGAGGGTAGAGCACATTACACCACCACACTGAGGGTGGAGCACATTACACCAATTCACTGAGGGTGGAGCACATTACACCACCACACTGAGGGTGGAGCACATTACACCACCACACTGAGGGTGGAGCACATTACACCACCACACTGAGGGTGGAGCACATTACACCAATTCACAGTCAGATACTGGTTTCAAACCAGTAAACGGACGAGCACGAATTTCCTGACGGATATCCTCATCTGGTAACTGACTGTCTTCACGCTCTGTGATTGGCCAGTCACACACTGAGCCCGCCCCTCCACACACACATCTTTGCAGCCAGAGCTGTGCTCCACTCTCTCTCTCTCACACACACACACACACACACACACACACACACACACACACACACACACACACACACACACACACACACACACACACACACACACACACACAGTGACTGAACTCTCTATTTCAGTTTGTATGATATTTAAAGTTACTTGGTGAACTTGTTTGGTAACGTACACGGTGCATTAGACAAGACAGAGCTGAAAACGACTCGTCGCATCGTCACTGCCTCCACTTCAGTCGGGTTTTTTTTTTTTTTACCGTCTGCTTGCGCTTAGTTTATTGTATATGGCTGTTCATATAAATAAATATTATAAATGTTACAAATTAAGCTTTATATACTGTATATACTATACAATATATATAAAACATTGATTCTCAATTCTGAGGCTGTTCTGTTAATAGTTTTCAAATAAACAACAAATAAAGCAACTTCTGATCAATCATATCAATTTCAGACTTAAAATAATGCACTGATTTAAGCACCACCCAGTTTCACTTGAACCACGCCCACATCCAGTTTAGGCCCCACCCACTCCGAGTACAGATTCAGATCATTTAGATGGTTGACCAGATACAGATAGAGATAGTGGTGGACTCGCTCTTCCTTAATTCAGACCTCTGAGGTCCTCAGGAAGAGGTTCACTCTTCTACACCACTTACTTACTAGTGTTCCTCCCGTCAGAAGAAACAAGGTGAAGCAGCTTTTAGTTCCTACCTCCTCACCTGTGGAACAAACTTGAAGATGCTGAAACACTCACTTCTTTTAAATCATGACTTAAAACATTCTTATTAGCTCTGGCTTTTGAATAAAAACGTTACTTACTTTATTAAATTTATCTTAATAAATATCTTACCTTATTTATTCAAATTTTCACTATATTCATTAATTGTATTCATTTTTCTTTCATTTCTTTTAAAGCTTTAATGTAATTCTTTTATTAATATATCCTTTTTGTCTGTGAAATGTTTCTTTGTGAAGCACTTTGAATTGCCCTGTGTTTGAATGATGCTCTATAAATACATTTGCCTTGGTTTGCCTCGCCTTGTCGACTCTGAACTCTGAAATAGTTTCTCTTCTCCTCTTATTAGTTTTTAATTGAATAATGGATCTTATTTGTTCTCTGCAGGCCTCCTATAGCTCAGTCCCAAGACTTTAGAATGTCACAGTCACACATAATTAAACTGGTGATGGAACAAGCATGATTGTCAACACTTATATCAAAATCAGCATTTTCCCAGCAAAGAATATTTTAATCTTCAATGAAGAGCATGAATGATGTACGTAATCCAAACATGTAACAACATTTGGTATAATTCGTCCCACCGGTGTGGATTCTGCTGATAGAATTCCACAGCATCTCGGAAAGGAAAATTTGTCCAGATTCCTCCTCTCTGCTTCAGCATTTGAACGCATCAGGATGAGTCAGAGAATTACGAACGAATCAAAAGCCGCCTTTCACAACGTATCTTCCACATGATATGAATTGACCAATCATGTTGCTCGTTACTGGCGTAATACAAACCAGCACTCAGTTGTGAGTTGTGCACTCGAGCCGGTCATTTGCTATATTTTGGCAAAAAATAAATAAATTTAAGCAAAAGTTAGACGGTGACAAGTAGAGATCGACATTATACACATATTTTAGATGTCCACCATTTTTTCGGCTGTCATTTCTGAAAATGGACCGTCCAAATGATGGCTGGACGACTCGCTGCCTAAATCGATGTCCTAATTTTTCTTTCTGAGTTTCTGAGGCTTCCATGTAAAAGGACAACAATTTGATAACATTGCCACGTATACGTGAAATGTTTTTACCAGACAAAGACACTGTTTTCACCGACTTGCATCTTTTATCCCTTTTAGACTTCCATTGGTTTGGAGGCGTAGAAAGAAATCTCTTTTTCAGGTGCTTGGTGTTTTGTTTTGTTTTGTTTTGTTTTTGATCACATTTGTTCTTTCATGAGTCAGTTTCCCCACATTCACTATGTTGGTTTCCATGTTAGACCCATTCACCTGTTTTAAACCTGTATTCATTAAATGTAGATGCAAAATGATCTCACAGCAAACCTTTAAAATCCTCCTCGTTATTTTTCAGAAAAAGATGTGAGCATGCGTCTCATGAAAAGCTGCATGCTGACCTTTGCTTCTGCTGCTTAGACTGACCAATATCAGAAATGTGAGACTTTAAACTGGCGGTGTGTAATTAATGGTAATTCCCACACACATGCGGCGGAACTTGCTTCACCCTCCAGCTGAACCGTGAGTCGGCCCTTGCCGGCATTACTCTGAGGGAGAAACGTGCTAATCGCCGCAGATGAAATACAGTTCAGCGCCTGTCTTCGTTTGCAGTCAATCTCATTTGCACCGCCATACGAGTCTGCTGTGGTTTGTTTGCTCCTCGTATTGAGTGAGAATCATTACTGCAATTTGCAGGCATCGATCATGGTCGCGAAGAGAGCGAGCGCCACTGTATTAAACACTTGCACAGGGAGTGATGGCTGCATTTGCTGCGTGATTGAAACACTGTAGGAACTGGAAGAAAAGCTGAATGCACCGCTTCTTCTCTCAGGTTGTCAGATGTGTGAAAACTACTCGAGATGAAACGGTATCTCTGTATTGTCAGAACAGGGCGGGCGTCTCGACAGATCCAATGTTTTGACTGGAAAGAGAGAATGCATGTAGGAAGAGCTGGGTGGGATGGAGGAAGAGTCTCTCCATGAGCGGGGCTGCGAGGGCAGGCGGGCCGGCCACCGTCACCCCGGGGACGTTTAAAAGCCTCGTGCCGCCACGACGGCGGACAACTTCCGACTGGATCGTCTGTCATGTGCTGCTGGGAGTTCTAGAACTTCACTGCTGTTGTGCTGATTGTCTGAGATGAGCGGAACATTATGCGTTCATCTCACCGAACCAGTGCTCGAAGTCGACACAGATCAAAGTTGTAACACTGTCGTTTTGATTTAGATTTTGATTCAGTTCGCATTAATTGATTTTCAAAACAGATTTGGAAAATAAGAATAGCTATGCTAGCATTAAAAAGACTAAAATGATGAACAATGATCCATGAATCAAATCAAACAGTACTTGATGAAAGAGCTTCAGAACAAATGATGTAGAACCCAGTCAGGAGCCACGTCACATTTCTTCACGGCCCGATCTGAAGAACTGAAACACGAACATGTTTTCCTTTTTAAAAAAATACCCACCAAACTCTGGAGTTGTGGTTTGATTTGTAGAAGTTCTCGAGGTGCAGCCGCTTCAGTCAGCGCAGCTGAAGAACATTTCAGTACCCAGCTTCTGATATTTAACAATAGAAAGTGAATTCATCAGACATTAAAAATGCACATCTATCTGGTAGAACAAAAACTGTTTGATGCTTTATATATGAATGAACTAAATAATTACATTTACAAAGAAAAAGGATTATTAGCTCTGTGACTTTAGTTCAAGTTAGTTTTGTGAAAATATGATAGGGTTTCACTGAATTTATCTTTTTTCATTACTACGATGTGTCAGTTATCTGTCAGTTTTATTTGTTTTTTGTTCTATTTCATAACGTTTCTGCAGAACAAGCCTCGTCAAAACTGGACAGGATGACATTTTTACCATGATAATATTGTTTCTGAGTTGATATACATCAATCTCATGGCCAAGATGACCCAAGTTGGATTCTAGATCCGGGAGGCCACATACAGCAGTTTCACCTTGAGTGGGCCGGACCGATAAAATAGTGTCCTGTTAACTTTTAAAATTAAACTTTATAGTTTTCTTTGTTGAGGGGCAGAGTATATGGGATGAAATGTCTATATTTTCACAAAACCAAACAATAACATCCAACAATCTCAACATAAAGTCGATTTTAATGAAACCTTCTGGTGCAAAATACAGTGAAATGTCAAAAAAATGTACTCCGATAAGCATTGCATTATGTACGTTTTTAAAAATTCACGTCACAGCATCACTGTCGGCATTGAGTTGTGTTGTGTTGTGTTGTTTTGTGTTGTGTTGGCCATGTATTCTTAGTTTGTTTCAAAAAGCATCCATGTTTGCTTCGACATGTTTACAATGTGCTCACTGGTTTGGGCGTGTCGGAGCCTCTTGCTGGCTGGTTTTGACCCACGTGCCTGATGTTTGACACCCCTGGCAAGCTTATATTTGTAGATTTTGTATGTTACTTGTAGATGTATGTACGTGTGTAATAATAAAAAAGAGTGGGGGAAAAAAAATCCTCGAAATGAAAGATACTGTAAGAAAAAACCTTCAGGTGTTTCAGTGTTTTTTTAATGAATCTAAAACTTGTGGAAGTTTTGCTGGTAAGATTAAAAGTGAAATACATTCTTTCACTCTGATTTTGGGGATGTTGTTGCTTCTGCCTTTCTCTTAAACTGCTGACACAGATTTTTGCATACAACAGGAAATAAGACCATCATAGTTCTAAAATAGGACTTTGTTTTTCCATAACTGTGTAAAAGTTCACGTTTTTTCTTTTGGAGTTGAGCTATTTGTTCAGCTTGTAGAGATGATTGAAAAAAGCCTGACAACTAATTATCTACGTACATTCATTCATTCATACATCAAACCACCCACCTGCAGAAGCCTCTTCTATTGAACACTAAATACGATTAGTATGTGATTTGTGATAAAAACAAAAGGAATGTTATTTTCAATGACTTATGGGTTGAGTCGGTGTAAAGATGAAAGAAAAGTGCAGCCAACAGAGAGAATGGATCATTTCAATATCATTACAACACAAAACTACACGGTTGATTAAAACTTCACATAGTAGTGAATATCTATGTGATGAAAATTAATAAGGAATGTTCCCGGTGCAGAGATTCACTAAAAGCCTTGTTGGAGCCCGAAATGTAACAACGACCCAAAATGTCATAATATAATGTAATAAAACCCAAATGTATTTATTACCCGATGTATTGAAATAATAAATATAATAAGCCACAAATGTAATAACTGGTCAATAATGTAACAATACACTGAACCCAAAAGTTAAAAAGGTTTAATATTACATTGTGGGACAGGCAAAATATGTTAGTGTAATCATTTTATTACACTATCACTTTTTTCATCATGAAGTAAGTCAATGATTTATGGTTTGAACTTGAACGTGAGCTCCTTCAATTTGTATAACACTGAAAGAATGAGTTTGAAAAGTTTGGACTCTTTGCTTATACATATTTCTATATACGGTTAGGGAAGCCCTGATCCAGGTTTTTTCACTTCCGATCCCGATCCCCGGATTTGGATAGAATACTGATACAGATTCCAATACTGGCACTCTGTTTGTTTTTTATTATTATTATTATTATTATTATTATTATTATTATTATTATTATTATTATTATTATTATTATTGTTATTGTTATTGTTATTATAATAATCATTATTATTATTATCATTATTGTTGATTTTATATGAGGCTGTAATAAACTTCTCTAAAAAGACAACTTGAGGTTAGTAGAAGGTCAGAAAAAGAAACAGTACAAAGTGTTTTTGTTCATGTGGACAACCTGGGGGTCTGCGTGACGTCATCATCTCATAATCAACTAGTTCTATCTTTAAAATCTCACAATCACTTTATTAATCCCTGGAGAAATTCTTTATCAACACAGAATGTTTCCATCTTTAATGCAGCACAAATAATTGGGACTATTTTCAGGGAGTTTAGCGTGGACTACTTTGCAAACATACATGTTGATGCTTTGCAGTAATTTGAGCAGAACATCTGTCCAAACAGCAAAACATTGCCATGAAACGTTGGTTGGCACAGTGCTACTATGTTAGCCTGCTCGCCGGCTGCAAACTGTGGAATGGATTTCCTGACCCATTACTCCACGCCTCATTGAGACCCGCCTCCATATAGGAAATCCAGTCCACAGTTTGCAGCCAGCCAGCAGAGCAGCGGCAGGGAAACACATGGAGTCATTTCAGTAGACAGTGAAGCAGACGAGGCTTCACGGATCGGAAATCTCCGCAGGTTGTATCGGACATGTCCAATCCGTGAATTACATTCATATCAGAACCTGATGCCTGTACTGGATCGGATTGGCTCCATCCATATGTACAGTTTATGACAAAGTGTTAACCCTTCCTGCTCCGGTGTCCAGACCGCGGTCAGAAGACACAGGGGAGACCACCTTCTATCGCGGGCCAATGTTGTCCTCAACTTCAGAGTTAACTCTCTCGCCTCACAGCCAGAGGAAAGCAGAACATGGAACTCAGTTGCTGAGATGAACACTTGTTGCATTTATACACACACACACACACACACACACACACACACACACACACACACACACACACACACACACACACACACACACACACACAGACTCTGATAATGAAGATTTTGTTGAACAGTTCTTCCATTACATGTGACAGTGCCATAAAAGAATCATTTTGAGTCTCAGTACATCACAATGTAGGAATGTTGTTCAAATAACATCTGTGGAAAACAATGAATGTGTGTGTGGCCTAAGTACTCGTTATTGGTATAGGTGAGTACTCAAATGCAAATACTCATACACTACTTGTTTTGGAAAAAAGTGCTACCGATGCATACCTATGTTCAAAGCATAAAGGTGAGGCTGCTCGTTTATGGAAAAAATCATAATCACGATTATTTTGGGCAATATTGAAATCATGATTATTTGCATGATTATGTCTTTGAATTTGGAACAGCATTGATGAACATGTTTTTAAAAAAAGACTTTCCTGTTTTGATATATAAAAATATCTTGTACTGTAGTAGTAAAAAATAAACTGCTCAATTTTTTGAAATCAAGAAATAAAAATTTTTAGATACTAATATAAACTACAGTAATGCACCATGTTGCTTTACATTATATGTTGATTCTTTGGCCGTCCTGTGAGAACCTTGCATCTCGTAAACGTTCACAAGCTGAGCAAAACATGTTTTCTACTTCATTGCAATGCATTAGCTACTGCATGGAGGATTTATTGATTACTGTACTTTTTACAAACTGTTTCACCCATCAGATATACGTAGTTACTTTACATTATGAACTGAAACTAGTTAACCCTGCAGTGTTTTAATGCTTGCCACCATCAGTATTACTTAGCTTTAAAATGACACGTAACCTAAAGCACTGGTTAAACACGCTGTTATCATCATCAGTGTATTCTAGCTTGTGGCTGGTATGTCAATGGCGAACACAGGTAAGAAACCATACATTCAGAATGTTTTTGGGAAGTTTAAAAGCAGCAACTTACCGTAATGATCCTCACGCCTGTGCATTTCTATTCAATGTGCCGTCATTTCCTGTCTGTGGAGGCTGCACTGGAAACGCACCACATAATCGTTTTTCCTCGCCAAAATGAATTTTCTGATCGTCTGGAGCCAAAATCGTCATCACGATTATCATTCGATTCATTGAGCAGCCCTACGTAAAGGTCTTTACTTGTGTTTTGCCATCTGTGATTAGCTCTCTTAATATGTTGTTTCTGGTTTTGGCAAGTTGTGTGTGTGTGTGTGTGTGTGTGTGTGTGTGTGTGTGTGTGTGTGTGTGTGTGTGTGTGTGTGTGTGTGTGTGTGTGTGTGTGTGTGTGTGTGTGTGTAAGGGGGGGGAGCAGTGAAGCGCATCGCCCTCTGTCAAGAGTTTACACAAGCTTATAATTTTCTTTCCATTTGATTTTTTTTACTCCTTCAGATGTTGGGAGAGCAGTTCACGCCCCGGCACACATCACAGAAAAAGTGGTACAGCTGTTCAGGAGTAAAAGTGAGTTTACCTTCCTGGCCTCCATCCAGCAGAAGTCCTCCACGTCGGGAGTCATATTCTCCATCCACGAGTCAGAACACAGGTAATCCGTCTGTAATCCTCTTCATTTTGGCCTGCGGCTCTTTCCCTGCATAACTTTTCTTCCACGGATTACTGAGCACTCTGGTTTTAAATTATGCCCCGATAGAGAACTCTCCTCAGACTCTTAGCCACTCGCAGATGGCTGCTGATGAAGTGTGGTGATGTACAAAGCAGAGTGTGATTACTCTTCTTGCCAGTGTGAGTCAGAGGATAATGGGAGGGCTAGTCGTTGGGTGAAATAATGCGTTTCCACCTGTATGCCCAGGGTAACAAGATAACCTGCTTTGTTTTGTGTGTGTAAGGCGAGCGCAAGGCGCTGTGCAGCACCAGACGTGCTGGTAATTTCAGCTCTTTCATAGAGAACGCCGCACAATCAGACTTACAGTAAATTGCACCCGAGCATCTGCCATAAACTCTGAGAGTGAAAGAAACACACAAAAAATAGGCTTATCGGTAATCTTTCCTTGGTTCGTCGAGGAGCGGTATAGACTTCGTGGCAGTGCATGGAAAGTGATGGCTGTAAGGCATCAGTGAGTGGCAGCGTTGAGCTCGCCCCCGGCCCCCCCTGAGAAACTCCACTACTGCGAATTGGTTTTTTTTTAAAGAGCAGGCAACATTGATTTTCCTCCGGTCCTCTGAAGGTAAAAGCCTTCAGCTCTGTAAAACATGCAGTCAAAGTGAACATGTGAGGGTGTGTGGAAATGTGTTCGCCGAGGGTCAAGACGAAGATGAAATCACGCTCCCGTACTGCATGTTCGAACTCCTCGATCTGACAACTCTGACAAACCTTCCAGTTCCTCCATGCTGAAAAACAAAAAGAAAAAGTTACTGCAGGGCTTTTTATGAGATGTGTTTACAAACCTGTCGTGGAAATGGTGTTGATTGCTTCCTATCATGCATCCGACTTGTCAGTGATTCCGTGTCGTTGTATTTGGATTGCAATTTGTGTGTTACGTCTGGAAAAATGGTTTTGCTGCACGTAGTTACCTTCTGATTGATGATGGAAATATTTGAGAAAACCCAGTAGCAATAACACTCTGACAGAAATTAATCTGAGCAGAAGTGAATTCAACTGAATTGAATCTGGGAAAACAGCAATAAAAATTCCAATTAATATCTTTACACAAATATATCTATTGTAAAATACAAGACAGTGAATTTGATTAAAAACATGATTAGTTTGAGAAATGTAGGCCAATTTTTTTAAATTCCTCCACAAAACAAAAAAAAACAGTCTTTATATCTTTACTGTGTCTCATTCTGTATTTCAAAACAACAAATACTACGGTACCCATAAGCTGTCAGAATTCACAAACACCACAGAGGGATAGAATGGAGATATACAAAAAAGCAGAGGATATTGCTTTAATAGTGGAATATTGACTTGGAATAATCCATCAAATATACACTCCAGTTTATACAGATGATCTTAGGATCCTGAGACAGGAAACACACTATGTTCACTTCACCTTGATTTTAAGTAATTGGCTTCAAACAAAGAACAATCTTGTTTGAGCAGTATGAATAAATTATGCTAAAAGTTCTATGTTTGAAGTAGATCTAGTAGAATACTTTAATCAGTGTATTGGTGGGCTATCCTATCCAAGTGTTGTATTTCCCCACATGACCACAGTGACAACCCATAAGAACGAGTTCTAAGAAAAGCAACTTACCCTCTATGATATTATAAAGTTCTTTAAAACAAACGCCCAAATATATTAACACATTACTGCATTCTACTATTATTGGTTAAAATCCTAACAAGCTGCTCGCAACAGTGTTGGCAAATGAAGCACGAAGGTAAGGCAAATTATGTTTGGAATATTTTTGTAATGTCTCAATGCTCCTCAATAATAAATCATAGAAAACCTGTTCATATCCGTTTCATTTGTAATGACGCTTTTGTGGGATGAGCAGCGGAGTTGAGCAAGTACGTGGTGCATGAAGCATTTTGTGCTGGTTTGAAGGATTACCTTCAGTGACGTATTTGAAACTTTAAGATGCATTTCACTGGGTTTATGTCTTTTCTGAGTTTTAAGATGCATAATTATGAATTAAAGGTCAAATCAATTTTTCTCTGTGGGAATAAAATATGTGTCAGCAAAGCTCCTCTTTAGAATGAATGTCTATGTCTCTATTGTGCTTTCAAGGTGACCCTGAAAGTTGCCATCCACCTCGTTTTTATGGCTCTCCGTCAGTCTCTCTTTCTCCCTCCTGCTACCTGCAGGTATCATTTTCACACAATGGGTTGGCCAAACAACAGTGAGGCGAGGCTAAATGGGGCCAGTTAAATGGACCATTCTCCTCCTTCAGGCACGCGCAATGCAACATATGTAGCTCTGAGGAGAGACCGGACTAAGCAAATATTACATTAAAGTCACTCAGCCATGAAATATCACACCCAGAGTTCACATCCCCTGATAAGTTATTTTAAATGAGTGTTTTAAGGGGGAATGTTAATTTTCATCGGGATTGCTGTTTTGGAAGTAATGATGTAAATGGAGGCCTTGAAAAACTACTTGACTTCAGATTTAAAGTACATTTTTGAGTGACTGTGTACTGAATTTTAGTGGTTTCACTATTTTTTTCAGTATTTTTGAGACAATTTGTAGGTTTTTAAGCTTTTCTTCTTTTAGAAGCTGTTGTCATTTTAAGATTTTGCTGAAAACTGCATTAGCAGGATTCAGCATTTCTTGTGGTGTTATCAACTTTGTAAAATGGGGTCATATTATGCAGTTTTTCCAACACTTTCACATGGTCTCGTTTGTCCCAAAAATTGTATGCAAGGTTTATTGCCCCAAATCCAGCTTTTCCTCCATTTGAATATTGGATCATAGGCGCTGCAATCAGAGTCTGTGTGAGCTGGACTGGCTCCGCCCACACATGCCCATCTTAGGAAGAGGAGGAAGTACTTCCTCTCGTGGTGCCATGTGTCAGAGCAGAGCTGCCTAATTGTGGGAGGAGTCAAATGGAGGGCCTATCTTGATTGGGATTGGCTAAATCCCCGATCACACCATATTTCCCAATACCGAAATTTAGGAAAATTAGCGATGTCACTGAGACTGAAGTTCTCCATCAGCCTCACACTGACAATGTAGAGCCCACAACCCTCAATGGCACCGCTTGAAAAACAGCCAGCCAGTTCACATACCTGGGAGGAATAGTCACAGACACAGCATGCCTGGATGTGGAAATCAAAAAGCGCATTCCCTCTGCAACAGGAATCTTCAGTGCTCACCAAAGCCATGCATGGAAACGGGCAGGTCTCTCTGAAAACAAAGCTCACTGCGTACAGATATATTATCCTGTCTGTCCTGCTATATGGTGTCGAAACTTGCTACCCTTCATAAACATCTCCACCAACTTGAGGTGTTCCATCAGAGGTGCCTCAGGCAGATCATGGGTATCTACTGGTGGCATACAATAACTAACACTGAAGTGCTAAACCGTGCCAAATTACCCACAGTGGCCACAATGGTGAGAACCTCCAGATTGCATTGGCTTGGACACACATGCCATATGCCTGACAACAGGCTGCCAAAGAAGATACTGTTTGGTGAATTGGCCACGGGACCGCGGCCCAAAGGCAGACCAACCAAGCGGTGGAAAGTCACTATCAAGGAGGATCTGAAGGCCTTCAACATTGGCTCCAATTGGTATGAGGAGACACAACCCAGTAGTTGGTAGCCGTGTAGCGCCGCGCAGCTGTCCGTCAGGCTGGACGTGAAAAGTCACTTTACACACAAAATATGTAAGTTCTTTCAGGAGAATTAGGTTAGAAGGTCTTTTTTCATGTCACTGTGGAGAAATCCCCTGTTTTCAGGTGAATTACAGACGAAGTCACGGTCTAATCTTCTCGTTTCAAGTCATCTGTGCTCATCAGCTCTTCAATACATCAACAACTGAAAGTACTTCATTTGTATTTTCTTCATTTATTTTCAGACAGTGTCGTTTTACGGTCCTTTAAAGTGGCAATAAATAGTTCCAGGGGCGTCATACTATCGATATAACTGCTACATCCAGTGGACAAACATTTTTTTGCACAGTGGAGTCGTTATCGTTCATTTATCGTTATCGAGGTGAACTGCTCAATGTATCCTGATATTGATTTGAGGCCATATCACCCAGCCCTACTATATAGGGTTTGATTTCTGATTGGCTCGTTGGAGCAACACAAACTTTAAAACCTGGAACAATCCAGGGAGAGAGAGGACACACTTTCTTCACTTCTGGGGCGTCATTCCAGGTATGGAGACAATTACTACTGATGGAAAACCTTTAGAAAGTACATTTGACATAATATGGCCTCTTTAAATCATTGGGCGCTTATAATAAGCCATTTCTAGCCACAAGTTAAGATAAAATGTGTATTGACACAATCTTAGTTGATATCCAGCGATGATCTTTTTGCATGAACACGCATCTTAGTGTACTTTCTTCAGAACCACATTAAATCAAATGTTTGGTTGTTTTTGTTGACGGAAATGGTTAATTTCATTCAAGTATGGTGTGTGAAACTGATGCAATGAATTGACTTGAATTTGGATTGATTTGACATTTAGAGTTTAAAAAGAGGTTTGGTTTTTTTTTGGGGGGGGGGGGTTGCATTTATAGCTGATTAAACGTTCAGTTGAATAATAACTTTTAAGATCTGTAATTTACCTCTTTGTTCATATCTTACATCTGTGAGCGTCGGCAAATCTTCACCAAAGTTGCAAGTTACTAGTCCGTAGACACAGAAAGATAATTACCCAACATAGCCTGAGTTTTTGTTTTTTGGGAGAAAGCTAGAATACCTAAAGAAAGCTCTTATATGGACAATATTCACCCATTGACAGACCCAGGCCTCGAGTCTAATCAGGGTTTTCCCGCTCCGCGGTGTAAAACACCTGCCATCCCTCTTTAAATAGCATTTGCAAGGTATTGTAAATGACATTTTTTTTCTGCATGGAAATCTTGTCCTGCCAGGCTGCAGCGGGCTGAAGTTGTTTTGAGGCGAGCTGTTGTGTGAGTCAAATGCCTCACTGCCAGTATAATTAAATGTAGTGAGATGGGCTGAGCCTGGACCGGCTTGGTGGAGACCTGTGCTCCATTGTGACGGAGGATTTGTTCTGAACCCTTGAATCCTCTCTGAAGGCCCTATTAGAGCCCTCAGCCAATGCCCATTCTTCCCCATTATAACGCAGGCCTCCAATTCAGCTAAAAGACAGCTTCTGTGGCTCTACCAAATCTAATCACATATTCCTTCTCTGTCTCTTCCTTGCTTCTTCATCTTTCTTTTCAGCACAATCAAACCACCCTTTCTCACCTCCTCTGACAAGTCTGCTTGCTCGGTACGATAACGTACTTCTCTCCTCCTTCCTCTCATTCGCGGCTCTGCTCACCCTCAAAGTGGAGACGTCTTTTGAATGCGAGCATTTCCCGGTACCCTCTGCAGAAGCAGAAAAGCAGCATTTGTTTATTTATTTATCTTTTTTTCCTTCTTCATGTGGCCAGCAGTGGGGGGATTGGGAGGGAGAAGGTTTATTGCTGCTCCAGTAGGCTGAATAGAACAAAAGAAGCCAATTTCTGCCAAGACAGCATTTTTCTGGGTCCCAGGAATGCTCTCATTGTCAGGAAGTGGCAGTAGCTCTGTGATGAAGTGACTCAAAGGCAGGCCTCTCCACCGCTCTTCCCACCTGAGCACTTAAACACCAAAGATCCTCAGCCAGCTCCTCCAGCTGCTCTGTTCATCCACCTGCCCTTTGTCACTCCACAGACCTGCTTCTCCCACCTGCTCAGAAGCACCAGCAGGGGTCTCTCTTTTAAGGAAGCATGCTGAGGAAGAGATGTTACTTAACGACCGTACATACTTGTAATAACGGTTTGTGGACATTAACCTGCAGACACAGCAAATATGCCTTGGAATTATTTTCAGTTTTTGAATATGAAAGCAACTGGATAATGCTCCATCAAATAATTCTAGTTGTATTCACCTAATTTAACATGTATATCTTCAGGTAGTGGGGGATGACAACATTGTCCAAAGAATAATCATGCATACCGAGTAAAAACACATTCGGAACCTTCAATCAAAACAAGGTTTTCATGCTGTGAGGTGCTGCTCCAACTATATATATCCCAAATGACCATTGATTTAACTCAATGAGCCTAAAAATCAAGCCTTGCCTGAGTCACTCTACCAAGTGAATGAATATAGAAATCTGCAGCCTTTATAAGAAGCTCTGGTTGCACTGAACAATCAGATTGAGGCTCTATATTTGAGTCGCTGAAGCTATAAAGTTGGTGCAGGCTTGATAAAAACAATGTCTGTTAGCAGGAGAATTAGGGCAGCCAGTAGTTTTGTACTTCTTTTTTACAACAGCATTGGGTTCCTGGATCTTTTGCACTGTTACATGATGATATTTTTCTTGCAAATTTGCATTGCTTCAGTGTTTAAATGCTGATGCAATGAGCTGAAAATGATAAACAGAATCTGAAGATCTACTGATATGTTTAATTCATGCTGAAAGTCAGTGTACTGATTTTATTTGGGAAATTTCCATGAGATCTGCGTTTGAGTTCCAACTTCAGCAAAGTTGAAAACTTGGTTGCTTCGACCTGCGTCTCCCCCGTGGAGCAGAGCTGAGGGAGGAGCTGCGCCCTCTCACCCCTGACAGAGACCAGTTTCCACACTGCTCTCCTTGGCTTATTCCACGGAGTCTTCTTCCTGGCAGTCTGGGGTTTTTTTTGTTTTGTTTTTTTTTAAAGAATGCAGCACAGTATACATGCTGGCTACTATTAAATCCTTCTGGAGACTCTCCAAAATACAAATTTTTCCTGTACTTTCTTCTTTAATACATGTTCAGCCAAGTTTTCCACTACTTTTTACACGTGAAAAAAACTTGCTTAGCTAATTTTGTATAGCGAGACCAGCAATAGTCCTTGGAAATAGCACGTAATCTGAGAAAACGTACAGGTATATAAATCAGTGGCGGGCCACTGGGCCAGCAAGGCCTTCTCTGCAGGCCTAAGAAAAAGATCTGAATCACAGACTGATGTTGACTATATTTTGTCCATGAATACTTATTAAATAATTCCAAATGGTCTGTCTGCTTCTTTGCATAACTTCTCCACAGCTGCACAGCGTCCAGACGATTACTTCCATATTAAAGCTTTTAACCAATCACATTTTACCCATCACCTGTTGCCAGGTAAAGAAATCTGCCTTTGGCCTTCAAATTCAATTCTGCAGGCGTCTGTAGTGTAAAAGTAGTGTCGGTCACGCTGCTGCTTCAGCTAATCAGATTTTGATATTGACGACCTTCTCAAAGGCCTTGGGTGACGTCAGAGTATTCAAGCCCTCTGATTGGCTCATCAGAGAGTTCACTCTCCAGCCTAGCTGACTGCATCTGTAGCAAGTTGCACAAACAAAAATATAGTTGTGTTTATTTGATAGCGGTTTTGTCAACCTACAATGACTAAAGAAGAAGATAAAGACATTTTGTTGCAGATTTATTGTCAAAATCAAGATTTTCAAGATTGATTTTTCCAAGAGGTCATTAAACGCACCGCAGCACTCCAAGCTCAAGGTGCAATTTAGGAGGAGAAGAGACGGGAACTTGGATTTTATTTCATTCCTAAAGGTATTTATTCTGGCTACACGAGTATCTGTCTATGATGAGACTTTTTATACTGCATTTCTGCATGAAAACATGGTTTTTGTAGCTATAAAAGGGTTATTGAGGGGTGGATTGACTCAGACCAGCAGTGAAGGCCTGATTCTGAAATGCACGGCCTGCCACTGATATACATGTATTTTTTGCTTTCCAGTGCTGAATAACTCAACATGAAAGTAGTTAACTGGTTAACTGTGTGGGCAATATATATATATATATATATATATATATAACTTCCCCTCTCGCCCTCCGCGGGCGGTCACCTGTTTTTCTATTCCAAGCTCGGGTCCTCCTGGAAGCTTGAGGGTCCTGCGCAGTATCTTTGCTGTTCCAAGTACTGCACTTTTCTGGACTGAGATGTCCGAGGTTGTTCCAGGGATCTGATGTAGCCACTCCTCCAGTTTGGGGGTTACTGCCCCGAGGGCTCTACTGTCACCTTCAGTAGTGGTGATATATATGGAATAGACAACTTATTACCATAAATTACATTTTTGTAATATTTCAGTGACCGAGGATAAATACAAATGTATGTTTTACACAAAGAAATAACATTTAAAATCGCAGCGGTGTGGGAATGAATAAATAAATAAACAAACAAACAGATGTCAGCTGTCGGACTAAAAACTTTTAGACAACTTATTACCATAAGTGAATTATTTGTAATATTTCAGTGGCCTAGGATAAATACAAATGTAGTTTTATACCCCCCCCCCCCCAAAAAAAAAAAAAAATAAAACGTTTAGAATGGCAGTGCTGTAAGAAAAAGAAATTACAAAGCTGTCCGCTGTCGTAGTTGTGATGTGTTTTGATGTGTTATTCAGCATGACAGCATTCGCTCCCTGCAGCATTCGCCTCTCTGATCAACTCCATGGAACTTCTCTCAATGTTGAGCGATCTGGAGTGGGTGAACTGTTCAGTAGCTGATGTGTGTGGAGTCATGTATTTTTAAGTCAGTTGCGGAGCTGAATAGTTTTAGGCACTGGGTGAACACCTGCACCTCCACCAGACTCACCTGAGACGGTGGTTCTCATTTCCTCAGGTGGCCGGCTGGACACATCTCTCGTAGCAAAATCTACTATTGAATATTCTCAAATTCTCCCAATTCACCAAGTTCCTGACAGATTAATGAAAGTGACGCAGCGCCACAGGGCACAGCTTTAGCAGATTAATTTGCAACGCCGCGGAACAATAATGCTGACTGTTCGTAATGACTGCTGACGATCCACCACCGTAATATTACAAGAAGGGAATTATTTGTAATATTTCTGTGACCTAGGTTGAATACAAATTTTTACCCCCCCTCACAAAAAAAAAAAAAAAATTGGGGGGGGGGGGGGGGGGGGGGGTGTTTGTATTCATCCAAGGTCACAGAAATATTACAAATAATTCAATAAGTTGTCAAAATCTTTTTAGTCCAACAGTCCACAGCCGATCAGCTTAGTATTTATTTAAAAAATTTTTTTTAATATTTGCTGTGATTTTAAACGATGTGTCTGTGTCCTGTGAATATACATTAGTATTCGTCCTAGGTCACTTAGATGTTACAAATTATTCACTTATTATAATAAGTCGTTTATCTGGGAACCCAATCTATCTGGGCTGAAAACGTGGGGGGCTCCCAGTGTGCTGTGTTCAGTAGGAAAGGGGCTCTTTGAGTGTTGAAGGTTGCCGACCCCTGCCTTAAACAATACTTGGGATATAAATTCATAACAATGAGGTGAAATCAGCTAGAACAGGAAAGGACTTTAACATCTTGCTCAATCAATCTTTATTGATGTGCAGTTGAACAAAAATAACTTTAAGAAAAGATAGCTGAAGGTCAGCTCTGATCCACAGGAGGCACCGAGGAAAAGGAAGATGAGTATTGACAGGCCGACCTGGACACTGATACCAGGCTATTTGCCGACAGGCCATTGAAACACTGAAGCGAGGCGGCATATCTGTGGATCTATCATGCTCAAGATAGTCCCAACATCGACATTCGGCCTGTCTGCTACTGTCTCCATATCTATGTGGTTGCCTTTGAAAACAAAGCATGAAATTGTGCGGTGCAGCTCCACGTTTCCTTGCCTGCAGGGAAGCAACCCCAACGAGCATCGAGCCTGCAGGAGAACAAATTACTGGCACAGCACAGCAGTGGCTCCAGCCTCTTCAACAAAAAGGCAGCCTCAGACTCACACTGGCCCACACTTTGCAAAAAGAGTCTCAGTGTGGTTGTTATTAGTTTGAATGACAGGAACCCCCGCATCCCCACTTCCGATGCCCGAGAGAGCCGCCCCTCCCCCTCCCCCCGCCCAACAGCCTTCAGACTCCAGAGACGTACGGTTCTGTTTGGGATGTCTGCTTCTTAAAAAGAAAGATTTCTCGAGTAAAAACATCTGACGTACCCATAAATAGCCTTTAAGTGGGAAGGCTCAAGCCACTGATATTGGATTTTGTATTGCAATAGTGTAAAAAAGAAATATATATATATGTATATAACAGTACAGCTCTGTACAGTCTATCACGTTATCTCTTAGAAGTACAAAAACAAAAAAAAAATATTAATTATATGGTAAAAACTATTGCAAGTACTGAATAATATGTTGAGTTGGCCATTGAGGCTACTTCTTTGCATGTGTAAAAAGTACCATTTGTACATGAGCATTAAGGACACATTGTGGAGAATTTAGACAGATTGTTTTAATGTTTTGGTGTATATTTTTATTTTACTTTTTCATTAAAGTTGCACAGTGTTATAATTGTAAGCAGTGTTATATCTGTAATTAAAGTCTGGGATTGAGGGTGTTTTTGAGTTTGCATATTCTCCCTGTGTAAGTATAAGGCCCAGTTTACACGACAATGTAAATGGAAAACTCTGGCTATGTTTCCATTTACACAACAACATTTTGAAAATGCTCTGTCTCCTCCAGGTGGTCTGCCTTCCTCCCACGGTCAAAAAAAGACATTTGAATTCGGTGTCACTGCATCAGTGTGTGTGATTGTCTGTCTGTCTCAAGCGTCCCACAACCCTGAGTTGGATAAAATAATATAGAAGATGGATCGATGGATGGATTTACAAACCTCAGTGGATATGAAGACCAGAGCTACAGCTCTGTGATCTCTGAGATTTTGATAAAAAAAATCTACTGCTCTCCATTGGATAAACCAACGTCTATGATGGATGTTGAGGAAGAGGAAGGTTTAAGAATTCTCTAAAATAATCAGTAAATGGACCATTGGAATTAAATCCATGTCTCCAAAAACCTGTTGTTTCAATGTTATATATGCATGAGAAGGTTTTAAAGTGCCGTGTCCTTGTGTTTATGATCAATGCCAGAGTGTGAGGAAAGCTCTATTTACACCTCTGCACACCACCCATCCTACTTCTTCGGCTCTGTTAATAAATACATACACTTGAAGTGATTATTACCATGATCACCAATAGCCGGGGGGGGGGGGGGGGGGGGGGTTCCTGCAATGCCTGTCTGCCAAATAGTGTTGAGCTGAGCACACTCTAAACTGTGAAAATGGAGGATTTATTTCCTCCAGAATAGAATTTGATTTACATCGGTAATCCCCAGCTGTGCTCGGCAGTAAAAGTTTGCCATCTTCACCTTCTTCAGAAACTTTGAACAGGGATACACTTGCTGTGACAGCTGAAGCACGCCGCCTGGCCACCAGTACCAGTTATATTTTTCCAGGTCAGTAAGTGAAAGCATTTGGTCGGTCTTTCCTGCTTAGATCTGGTTTGCTGCCTCCTCCTGTTCCCCGGACAGGTTCTGGAGTTCTGACCTCCCTATTGAGCAGATAATTGGCTGTCAGGTGTCCTCTATAAAATAGCGGCGTGACACTTGAGGTGAAGAAAAAGGACAAAGTGATATACCACCAACCTGGTATTTGCAGGCCTCAATTCATTTCCCAAACTTTTGTGTTACTGATGATGCGACTGCATTTCGATGAAGATCACTTGTCACTCCCAACAGCTTCCTCCCAGAACTGTCACAGACCTACCTTCTGTCTGGCCCACTGTCTCAGGAGACAAAGCCTGCAACCCTGTTTATCACTCAGCAGCTTGAATCACCATCTCATTTGGTCCCAGCACACTGATGGTGCCTGAGATAAAAAAGGGTGAAATGAATTGGTGTTTTTATGCCCCATTACTGGTCACCTTGAATATTGCGTTTGAATTATCTGGGCAGTTTTGTAAAGTTATTGATGAGAACTCTGGTAAGCTAAGCTACTAGAAACTCTGTGAAGGTTACAATAGGGAAAAGCACACATAGCACTATTTGTGAAGAAGACCATACTGGTTTTGTCAGTATTGAACTCCAACACACGGCACCACGTGTGAATCCTCTTGCATGAGCATGCGATTCATGAAGATGCACATTTGATTTCTTTGTCTGCGTCTTGCGGATGATCAACTAATACAAATAGCACGAGTGACAAAATGCTCAATGATCTTTGTGATGAACTGTTCGGTCCTAAGAACTTGGTCCAGATAGATAGTATTTCACGTTGAGTAAAGTGATCAACTTCCAATATTACATAATAGAGTAGAACCTCATAAGAGCAGACACTCGTTCTGACCGACTAAATCGGCGTGTATGGACAGGTCTGTTAATACACCTCAATGAGAAGACAACATGACAAATGCAGAACATTTGGTCATCCTGGCAAATTTCAAGCTGAACGGACAATAAAATGTCAGGATGTTTTTCTTCATTGCAAATCACTGGGAAACCATTCTGTTCTGTGTATGAGCAATGCTGTGAAGGTTTGATAACTTGCCAAAGGGTTCATTCCATATCAACTGGTTCTACAATGTGTCCTCATGACCTGTCCCTCTGAAGAGTGGACGCCTGTCTTCAGGAGACACTTGTGGCTCTTTTCCACTAGGCCCTACTTTGCCCAACTCGACTCAGCTCAGTTTTGTTCATTTTCCATTACAATATAGTACCACTGCAACGTGGGTGGACTCGTCAGAGCGTTTCCCCGCCGTGCACAAGAAATCACAACCGATAGAATCTGTATGTTCTGACGTGGAGCAAACGTGCATTTGGAAGACAGGAGTTACAACTCTGCATTGGCTATTAGCTGAAGTGGTTAAGATTACAAAACGTGGATTGCTACAATTGTGCTTTATTGTAAAGATGTGCTTCACTGTCTGGTGTTTTGGTTTAACTGGTAACCGACTTCTACCACCAGCTGTTAGCAGAAGCTGATGTTAAAATAAGACAAACAAAAGCTATGATACCTTAAACTTGAATGGAAATGCGGTTAAATGGTGTTTGCCAGGACAGCTACAGAGTTCAGGTTTTTAATACCTGCTGCGACAAGGGATGCTGGAGGAAGCCGGTCACCAGTTAACAGGGAAATCAGTCAATCTCAAACACCAGTGGTATCTGTGGCTTAAAGACCTCCCGATACTTGTCGTGGGTCAGTCCGTCAAGCTTCTGAATCCTCCGGCCTGCAACCAGACAAAAGCAACGCCTGCAGATCATCTCTGTTCTACAGGGTTTATTTCTGTGCATCTATCTCTGTTTGTGAGCATTCTTATTGCGATCAGGTTCTAAAAATGGAAGACTGAACTGGCCGCTCTCCTGACTCATCTGTGTCGTCACGCACCAGCCAATCAGCAGCCTGCTGTCTGCTGATGTCACATTGTCTCCTCGCCTCAGTTCGCTTGGAACTACGAAAGTACCTGGTGTCAGGTACTAACATGTAATGAAAAAGCCTTAAAGCCAAGGCAGTCCAGTTGATTCGAGTAGATACTCGTGGAAAAGCGCCATTGGTGTTCATTCATCAGAGGTATTACTGCATATTTTTACGATTTCTGTCACCACAGTAGAGTTAGTTGATATTTATGACTTAGAAAATTCAAATTGACACCCAACCCAGTAATAATCCTCTCATTACACATTATACATAATACAGACTACTCATTTCCACACAGAAAATGCTATGTATAAAAAAAAAAAAACTGCTGACAGCTCGAGATGTAATTAGATCTCGGTGTACCATAAGTAAGACGCACACAACTTATGAATGCTTCAAGACAGACAATCAAGTGCTGCTGAAATTATGAAGTTTTGCTCAGCTTGCAGTCCCACAGCAGGCTGTGCTGCCTGTAGGTACATGATATATTCATGGGCGATGTATACATATATATTTTTAGTGGCGTACTCGCAGTCTGCCTGCTGCTCCACACATACTGTGCAGAATATCAGGTCACTTTATCCTTGCATCATGTGTCACTTTGCAGAATACTTCCTTCAGGCTCTCTGTGTCCCTGCATATTCCTCCCAAGACAAATCTCTGCAACCAAAGCTGACTGCCGTCTTCACTGGAGATTTTTCGTTGACACTAGTGTGGCAGCTTGTCTTTGTAGACAGCGAAAAAAAGCTCGCTGCTGCGCGATCTTCAGCTCATTAGACTATGGAGCCTATTTCACTCAGATTGGAGAGAGTACAAGGCAGTTAGTTGGTACGTGCACGTCACTCTCTTGCTACCCAGTGGCACTGACACCACTTTTTGCTGGTTCAGGTGTTGGTGGAAACACAAATCAACACCTGAAAGGAAAGCAAACATTGCAAAAAATTCCATACCTGCTTTGAGCTGTCGGTGTTCCTGCACACTCCTCTCAAGATAAAACTCAGCTTAAAAAAAAAAAAAAACTGAAGCTGAGTGTCATGCTCTTGTTTTTATCAGAGCTTCTTAGTTGACACTAGTGTGGCACCTTGTCACTGTAGACAGCAGAAATCCCACCTGGTTCTCACTTCATTTGGGGTCCCAGCCACGTGTGAACGAGGACGGCTCCCCATACTTCCAGTGACAATGAACTGCTTGATTACAAAGCCACAGAGAAAGATCACCCTGCTTTGCCTCGTCCCTTGGCTCTGTTCAACATTCAGGCATGTTTCACTTTATATTTTTGGTGTTTGCTCCCGAAGCTTTAATACCTGAATCCATCAGCCTTCCTCGCAGTGTTGCTCTCTCTCTCTCTCTCTCTCTCTCACTCTGCTATATTAAGTCATAAAAGTCCATCATGAATACCAAATTCCTGACCAGAAGGTTAGCCTCTGCTACTGAGCACAGCAGGAAAAAAAATGCCCGCAACAAAACAATAATATAAAATTATCATTATTTTCAGACGTTGGGAGAATCTGACAATTGAAAAATACAAACCGTGAGAATATTGTAGGTGAAGAAATGGGTTATTGTCACACTGAAATAGCTGTTTCACGTGTCTTTTTTAGGGTAATGGGACCTTTGAACTTACCTAAACAAATGGATATAATTTTTGATATTTTTGCTATTATTAATGTATTATTTTGCAATGCCTTGTACTGTAAATGTTCCCGTCTTCAGATCCTTTTGTTTATAGTTAATACTGTGGACCAGGGTATGTATTTGTGGTGAATATTATTTAAGCGCGATACACTGAAGTCTGTGTCATTTTCATCAAATACCGCACCAACCATCTCCATGACAACCGAGCACTTCTCCGTGTTGTTGTGAACCTGCTCACTGACGTGACACTCTGGACTTGCCGTTGTCGTTGTTCTCCGTCCTCTCACTTACCTGCAGAATAATTATTTACTACAGCTGTGGTAGGCATGCGCCGTATCAAAGTTGCGTTTCCGCCGTTTCTATGGAGACGGAGTTGGAGCATTTTTCAAAATGTTCCACCTTGGGAGCCTTTTTCAAAAAGTTGCATTTCTCAATGCATCCGAATACCGTTGTCGTGTAAATGGACACGGATGAACGCAACAAAATGTTTTCATTTTCACTTGAGAACGTGCAAACGAGGCCTGAGGATGAAGCTCAGCTGCACAGTCCATTGCTCAATGTCCTTATTTGCACAAACTTGTCGCGAACCCAGTGCAGCCTGTGTGCACCGACATTCACACCACAATTCAGCTGAAGCCACAGTGAGACCTACTTTCTCCACTTTGAATTGTAGTAACCTTGACTGACTGCAGTATGGGCTTTGCAGTATCATAGGTCGGGTGATGAAGCTTAAAAGTTAAAATGAAAATAATTATAGTAAAACTGTTGAGACAGCTCAAAAACACCTCAAATAGAAGCTTATTTTACTCGCTCAATTGTAAATTGATCTGTGAATGTTAAGTGTTTACAGTAACAAGAACCTTTCATTTTCTTTTGTCAGGCGATGGAAGCTCAGTTTGTTTAAAGTGTCTGTGTTCAGGCGCTTTGTCCTCCGGAGCCTCTGCACTATATCACAAAGGGACAACAAGGCCTCTTACCTTTGAAAAGATGCACTGAGTGTCGTTTTAAAGGTTTAGCCTTTTTAGTAAAAGTCTGGAGGACAAATGCTGTGAATTCTTTGCCATTCTCCATTATATGCTCACGCTGTTCGAGTGTTTGTGTAATCCCGATCAACACTAGTTCACCTGTTTATCTATTAAACAAAGTTTGGTTGGACTCAAGGTTTCACCTTTGAATACAACTATCTAGTTGAATTGTGTATGTATATCTTCAGGTGGGGTGTTTTTACCCACAAGGACCGACACACATTTGCTATCGCATAAAATCTATGCACATTCCAATCGAGACAAGTCTTCCACTGCTTGCCAGTTGTTTAAGTTCCTTTTGATATGCAAACACATTTCTTCTTCCTTGAAATCTGCAGATTCTCACATTAGGAGTCTGTCAGATCTTCACAGTTGCCATTAGTGAAAAGTGGCTTTGCAGAGTGGCAGTTTTGAAAGAATCAGCAATGAAAAGAATGCCTCAAAATGATGATAAGACTCCATTAAAAAAAAAGAAAAAAAGTATATATATACTTTTTTTTGAACAGACAAAACAGACTTGTCATTTTTGCTTTCACTCAGGCGACACTCTTGGTAACAAATGGACTGCCTGTCAATAGATTACCCTCTCCTCTTTATATGTGCTGCAATGTGGAGATACAATAGCTGCCGCTAAATACTTAATAGAATAAATGCTCACTGTGAAGTGGAGTTCATTGCCTTTGATGATTATTTCATGAGTCAAATCAGGGTAACGCTGTTTCTGCTCATTCAGTGAATTCGAGCCCCTTGAAGCCCCGAGGAGGCTTCTATCGGCGAGAGAGGCTCTTGTGGTCGTTGTGCTCTCCGTTCCATGTAAATGACTCTTCTCCGGCTGACAAGTGTCAGAGGCTCCGTCTCAGGCTGCGTGATGGAGGTGGGCTGTCAGGTCGCTGCCCAGCGCAGGCACACGGTGATGTATTTGTTTAATTTCAGAGAGATTCCACGTTGTACATCGCAGGCCACTGCCTCGCTTTAGGTCTTTGTTTCTCACAGATGTGAAAAAGCTGTTGAAGTTCCTCCACCAGAATCCACATGGGGAAATGAGCCAGTGTCAGTTGTTGATGTACATCTGTAATACCTTGTCAATAAGCCCTTGCAGCAGGTTTCCCAAGATGATGTCAGGCCGCAAAAAACCAAAACACAGTTTGATGGCTACAAATTCCAGTTTGTCCAGTTTGTAAACATGTCGACTTTGGTTGTAAATGAGTGGTGATGGTCTTGTTTTCATTAATTGGTTTATTCTCTGTGCATAAGTGATGCATTTCCTGGGGAGTAGATTTTAAAGATTTCACAGAGTAGAGAAAATGTAACGTACAATTCCCTATGATGCCTGTTAATTTACCGTGTGATAATTGTTTTAGTATGAACACAATCAGCCTTGTGGGGGGTTGATGGGCCGTCATTAGCTCTGTGGAAACGTTTGAAGTCGGCTGAACTCGACAGGAGATCGGCGCTCTCGCTTCCTTTCTCATCAGATTTTTTTTAGATGCAGACGTTAAACTCAAGTCCCTTTTTCTGGGCATATTAAAAACCAAAACCTTCTATACTGAGATGTTGCAACAAAGATGACATTTAAAGTGAAAACGCATCGTTGTCCAGGCATTTTTATTTGGCTACTGAGTGGCGTTTCCCAATATCTTTGTGCAACTTGGTAACTTGCCGTCGATCACAGCTCTTTAAGTTTGGATATTTGTATCAACACAGTATTTAAAGCAGCCACAAGCTACAACCAGCCTAGAGTGCAGGCTGACTATACACATATTAACATTTTTTTCTTTTACACCGTTTTGTCTCTCTCTCTAAATGTCCTATAGCAGCCATGACCACTAAAAGCACAATACCCAATATGCAAATTAGGTCCACATGTCATCTAGAAACTTCTCGTGACTTTGAGTTCTTATACACATCTTTCTCATGTGCAGTGTTTTCATGTCAGATGTGATTGAAATATGTTTGAATTAATACTCCTTTGTCACATCTGCTAGCATGGCCTGCAGCAGGACGCTCAGGAAGGTTGAGCAGGAAACAAAATGTCCTTTTTTTTCATCCATGTACGTAAACAAATAACAATAAATGATGTCACAAATGACAGAAAGTTGATCAATCAGTCCTCACTCAAAGAAATGTTGCAACATTGGATTCATTTCTCTACGTCTGAATGAAAACCACCTTGTTAGTACATTTTCAAGTGAAAATATTAAATGTGACGCTTTAAGCTCCACAGATGTGAAAATACTTGATGCTTTAAAGTTTGACAGGTGTGATTTTTGCTGATTATTGTTGAAATAATTAATGCTGTTCTATGAGCTGATTTTATTGGTTTTAAAATTAGATGTGTTTTGTGTACTAACTGTTAATATCATCTTCTAACTTGCCTGTTTTTTTGTCCTTTTTCTTCTTTAAACCGCTGAAACATTTTATTACCCTCAGGGTTAATAAAGTATCTATTTACCTGTCAGTCGTCCGAAACCATAAATAAGTAATTCTTCATATAAAACCAGAAAAAAAAAAGCTTTGTTGATGTTATGTGTCATGTGTTTGAGCACTTGACTTGACGGAGGTTTCAGCCTCATTAAGACAGCTGCTGATTGGCTGTCGAGCTCTACCTTGTGACATAAACTATACACATATTTTCAAAACACAAGATGCATGGAGTATAATAATATATTTTCAGGTTGAACACTCCAGAAGACAAAGACACTCTAAAAGTTAGATATTAACACACCTTGATTTTCACTTTTAACAAAACTGGGACTATTTGATTCACCAATCCAACTTAGACTGCACAAGTGTTTTAATTTAGTTTATCATACTCATACTGTCATTTACCAGCTTTACCAGACACATTATTAAGTACAGTGAAATAAATGTAATCTGAGTGGTATTTCTTTAAGATTTTAAGTAAGAATAAGGGGCTTCATTGGTCAATTTCCCAGTAAATAAAATAATATCAGTCATGCTTTTCTGATTAGGTTGTTGTTGTAGATATTATTCCACTTTACAGGAAATGTACTCACAACATTTTTCTCACTTTTTCACTCCTGCCTTAGATCAATCATTTTTGGGATATTTCTTAACACAAAACCACATAAAGAACACAACAAAACAAAATAACAAAAATAAAAGACAAACAATTCAATCGGTCAATAATAAGAACAGTACGATCATGTAATGTAATGTAAAAAACTGCTGACCCATCTCTTATTCTGTTTCAGATTATTAGGATAACTCCTGCTTTAACTTGGTTGCGATATGTGCACTGTTTCCTTTTGGCGTTCTGTTTGGGTTCTTGTGATTTCTGCTCAGTTTTATTCCTCTGACATACGAGAAGATGGATAAATCTGCTGCCCCACAGCCTCTATTGGTATTCTGCGGAGTAGTTTTACTCTTTTAGTTTTTTCTTCTTCTCATAAATATGCATGAGAGCTGTTGAGCTTCAGTATTGAATGGTTTTCATCCCTTTGTGTGTGTGTGTGTGTGTGTGTGTGTGTGTGTGTGTGTGTGTGTGTGTGTGTGTGTGTGTGTGTGTGTGTGTGTGTGTTATTTCCAGTGCCAGAATATATAAATGTAGGTGTTGAGGGCTACATTTGGGTTATGCATCAGAGAGCTGCATTTGTTGGATGCAGTACTGTATCTTGTGTGTGTGTGTGTGTGTGTGTGTGTGTGTGTGTGTGTGTGTGTGTGTGTGTGTGTGTGTGTGTGTGTGTGTGTGTGTGTGTGTGTGTGTGTGTGTGTGTGTGCTTTATTGGGCCAGAGGTTTTTAATGTGGGGGTCATTTGCCGCCGCGGGGAAGCTGAAATGTCATGACTGGTCGCCTGCGGCTCTCGGGCTGCCGCTATCTGCTGGCTGGCTGGCTCTTAATTTGGCGTGGCTGATGAGGGTGGAGGGTGGAGCGCACGGCGCCGAGAGCAGCTACAAGTCGAAGGCCTGCAGTCACACCACCAGGCGAGAGGAGCAGGTGGAAGTGAGACAGAAATATCCTCCTGTTTCCTGTTTCCGCACCAACAAATCTTCTACTCAGTGTGCCGAGGAAACCTCTTCGCCGCTTGTGAAGCCGCTGTCATTCATACGTACACTCAATATTGTTTGTCAGTCAGGTAATGGAATGCCAGAGTGAATGCTCAACAATGCGGACAGTAATGGCCTTTTCAATAAAATATAGGATCAACAAATCACTGTGGACGGTGGTTCATCCCAGAATGCCGTTAAGGAGATCGTGCACAGCACTGCCATTTCATTTTCACCGTCTAATAACTCATTCTCAGTGTGTAAAGTTTCCTCAGCAGGATAGAGCAGTGAAATTTAAACTCTAATAAAAAAAAAAAGAAAAGAAAGTTGGTCCAAAGTTTTGTGAACTTTAGAATCAATATTGATGATTTTCAAGATTCTCTTGTTTTGTTCAGTCTAGTCACAGTTTGACCAGCTCTGGCTGGTAAAGTGAGACGTATCTTTAGTGACCTCCTAAACAGTGGTCTGAATTTCTATTGTTACACACTTTATTTGACATGTTCCTATTTTATTTACATATCTTTAGTCCTAAAAAATGCATAGCTTTTGTCACTTTCTTTGTGTATAGGGTTACCTCATGTCTATCCAGTTGTATAATGCTTTATCCCAGTCACTCACACCCAATTTAGAGTTCCTGATTAACTTTGTTTTAAGTGTTTTTTTGTGTGGGAAACTGATTGACAGGAGGAAATGCCCTTAATTCTTAGGGAGAACATGCAAATTACACATTGAAAGCTCAAAACAGGGAGGTGAGACTCGACTTATGTCATGATGTTTATTTTTAGCCATTTTAGCACAAAATTTGTGAAGCAAGCTTGAAGTTATTGTTGCCCAAGTTTTAAGTCTCATGCTTTTGAAAAATTACAATTTAAGTTAAACAACAACGTTTAAAACAGATATTAATCATAATCATGCAATTATTTTGAAGTGGAAAACAGCAAATGGATGCACTTTCATTCAATAAGGGCCAGTTTAAAAAAAAACACATTTTTGTGATCACCGATCAGAAATATTTTGTGTTTGTATGGCAGCATTTTGAAAACTATGTCCGTTTACACGGAAATGTCAGAAACAATGAAAACAATGTCGCTTCAAATTGGCACTGTTGGTTGTTTTTATAATCAAACCACACACACCCGTGCAATGATAATAACAATAATGATACATTGTGTGTGTGTGTGTGTGTGTGTGTGTGTGTGTGTGTGTGTGTGTGTGTGTGTGTGTGTGTGTGTGTGTGTGTGTGTGTGTGTGTGCACATAGACTGTCAGGGATAGGAGGGGGAGTGCAGATGGACCCAAGCGCAGACTCAAAGAGTTCCATAAAAACCAGGTTTATTACAGTCCAGGGAAAACGAGGAAACTCAGGAGACACAAGGGCAACTAGAGGAGCGACAAGGAGACAAGGAGACAAGGAGACAAGATGACGAGACATTTTGACGAGAGGAACCGACCAAGACAACAGAGGGAAAGGGTTTAAATACACAAGTAAGGGGTGGACACAGGTGGAACACAAAGATCGGAGCACACAGAAGGAGAGTCTATCTAAGTCTATCTATCTATATGTCTGACATAATATATCTGAAATAAATTAATAATAATAAAAAAACCTTTTTTAAATTGGCTTCATGAAATCAATAAAATAATGTTTTTTTCAGCCCTTTTCAATAGTGTGTGGAAATAATTCTTCTTTGATGCGAGGCACTTTGAAAATTATGTAATTAGTTAGCGGTAGTGTCCTTGTTGATACTGTTGAGCTCATGTGTGGAAACCAAGTTACTTTTGACTTCAAATACAAACACTTTAACACTTTAAACATACATTAAAGAGATATCTGGATTGTGTCTTTTCCTGCTTGGTTGCTGATGTTTTAAGTCTCACTGTTTTTGCCTTTCTTCTGCACAGTAAAATAAGTTTATATTTCACTGTGTGTGTGTGTGTGTGTGTGTGTGTATATATATATATGAAGTTTCTTGCTTTTTCTTTCAAACAAAAAATGGAAACCATAATTCATAACTTGCTTTGACCCGAGCTTGTACATATAATGTGTTTTGGGGTGAGATAAATCTTCACCATTACAGAAGTCTTGTTGACAAAAACAGAGCATCTCAGACCTCCGACCTCTTCTCCTCTTCCACTCCAGTTACTTTGAGCTGGAGAGCAGCGGGGTGAGAGAGGAGATCCGCTACCACTACCGCTTCAAAGGCAAGCCACGCTCCGAGTCCTTCCCCTACCGCCTCGCCGACAGCCAGTGGCACAAAGTCGCCCTCACCGTCAGCGCCTCCCACCTCCTGCTGCACGTGGACTGTAACAGGTAACACACACTTTGAAAGCTGCTTAATGTCTCCGTCACGAGTGGCTGTGCGGATGTTATTTTTATTGCACTCCTTTGAAGTGACTCGTCTAATGAGCTGCTCGTGTTTATCAAGGTAAATATTTGTTCTGTTCCTTGTCGGCTGCGGATGGCGGTTCCGGTTAAGTGACAGTGCGGGCAAACGAAACATCCGAGGACAAATTAATACACGCGCCGAGCGTTGACAAATAGGCTGCGTCTTCATAAAACATCCTTTTACTTCTACATGGGATGTGTTCACTTTGTTTCCTAATGAAGTGCTCCCTGGCAGTGATATAACCACTCCGTCGATTGCCCTGCGAAGACCCCTTATCTCAAGGAGCATTCACTCAAAGCTGATCTATAAACATGCATTTCAGCTGTGACAGTCTCTCACCATACTTGCATTTCCTTCCCAGAGCCGGGAAGACGTCACTTGTGCTTTTGTAAATCGGTGGCTCGACAGACACGCCCGGGAACAAGCGGTGTAAATGCGAGCGGAGGTGATGCTCTGTCACCTCTCGTGGATGAAAAGCTGTATGATCCACGGGAGGATTGCACCGTCGCATTGATTCTTTCCAGACGCCTCATTATACCCATCAGGCCAGTGGTTTGTCGATTAATTATCACTGCTGTCAGTCAGATGAGACTGTGGTGAAGATAAATGAGGCCATCAGTGTGTTATTAGGGAGAAAAGATCAAAACGTAATTGGATGAGATTGAAATGAAAACCTTTTGCTTGGGCAGTTGTGCGGCGCAGAGGAGATGTAATTAATAAAAAAAGAAATACTTAATGCATCGGGTTAGTGCTGCTTTTTGTCAGCTTTTAGTTAAGTGGCAAGAAATTGATATCAATCTAATGCATTTTAGTTCAATCTGCCAAAGTTGAGATTTTTCTGCTGAAATGTTCTGTGCAAAATGTTCACGTTCATGTATAATATGACCGCCATCGCATTCCTCTGTGGACAGTCAGCGTTCCTGAAGGAATGTGATACGCAGAAGACATGACTTTGCACATGGTACAATATATATTTTAAGTACATTTGTCCTTGTGCCATGAATTGTAGCATTGTAATGAACAAAAGCATCCTGTACCACAACAACAAGCCAGCCTTTTGTGTTGTGATTATTTTGATTGTGTAGCCTCTTTCATTTGAAATGAATGCCCCACAGGTGATGCAGGTCCTCATCCAATATGGCAGCCATGCTGATTGATCAACTCCAATAAGCAACAATCAATCAGGCATCTACTTACATATTATTAACTTATTGAAGTCTCCATCCTCTGATGCAGAATTGTGACATTGTCCCTCAATTGGGACTTGATTTTTCAGACTGATGCATCTGATTTTGGACAATACATGAAAGTGGCCTGTGTCAGATCTGAATTGGAATTTTGTTCTTCTGATTACCATAAAAATAAAATCTGGGTCACATATGGTCAAAAAAGCAAGGTTTGAGGTCCGTGTCGCACATAATGACCAGAAGTTACCTACAAGCTTGCACTTTTGGGCTTTATTTCAGTTGGTAAAACATTTTGCCCTCCACTCCTGATTGACACCGAACCCCACGTTCTTCTCAAGGGTGTGTGAGGATTTCCTATGGCAGCCATCATCGCTGCAATGTGAGTGAACGGTTGAGTGTGATGGATCATGTCGTGTGCTGAGACTGCTCGAGCTTCAAAATGTGTTTGATAAGCACAACAGCTGAATTTCGTCTTAAATTTTTAATGCAGAATTGACACATCAGACATTTCCGTGAAGACAAAGGTGAGAGCGTGAAAACCGGCGTGCTTGGCGAGCTGCGGCGTCCCACACCTCTTCACACTCGTGCTCAGCTGTGGTTGTTTGCCCATCTGCACCCACCGTGAGCCACAGCTTCACCCGCTGCCATATTGGCTTCCAAACTGCTGTCAAGGTGGCATTTTCAACTCACCATACCTTTCATTTGAGCAGCAACACAGAACTACGGTCTGATGTGAGGCCACTATGTGGCCACGATTTTTGTTTTTGTTTTTTTTATCCGCTGGCCGTCGGCTTAAACTGATCTCTCGCCATGAGCTGAAAATCCGTGTTGACAGCCCGGAGCTGCACTGTCAGACCGGTCTGTGTGTTTGGTCAAAAATGCTGTGGTGTGTTTACACATCAGCACGATGATTTACAAATATCATTTTCCCATCATTCCTGACATTCTTGATGTGACTTAATGCATCTGAATATGGTTTTTAACAGGCGTGTTGGTGGATGACATTCTTCATATTCGTGGAACATGTTTTTGCCGGCCAAAGAATTGGTTGGATTTGTGAAGTTTTCAACTCCGCGTGTCAATTAGCTGTGATGCTGCAGCATCCTCCTCTCTACACAACTCCAAGGCATTTCTCTGGATGTGGCACAATCTGGAGTGTGTAAACTGTTCAGCAGCTGACTGGTGTGTGTGTGGAGCCACACATATACACCCAGTCGTGGACCTGGCTTGTTCTACGCCTTGGACAAACACCTGCACCTCCATGGGTCCACATCTGAGACCGGGTGGTTCTCATTTCCCCTCATGCCATGTGCACTCCTTCACAGATTGCGCCCCGGGCGGCTTCCCACATCGCTCATAGCAGAATCCACCTCTATATATGCCAAATGATCCCGATTCACCACATTCGTGACAGCAGCGCAGTACCACAAGCAATAGACACTGTCTGCAATGGGCTTTGCACAGCAGGTGGTTCTGGAGACAGGAAGTAGGCGGTGGCTGTTAGTACATTAAGTTGAACATTTTGGACGAGTGCTCAGTGACTTTCTGAGGTTCAAACGTGAGATTAACATTCGAAGAGAAATCCTGAGATAGGTTGAGAAACACTTATTATTATCCTGTTAACCGAGATCTAATGGTAAAGACTTAGCTGGTGAGCCATTTGTTGAGGGAGGTCTGAGTTTTGGTCCAAAAGTGATCATCTATTTCGGTGGCAGTGGGAAACAAAGCTCTGGAGATTAAGATTGAGATTCTTCATTACTTGTTTTAATGTATTTCTTTTATTTCTTTGCGAAGCTTTTCTGGTACCGTTTTATGCTATTAATTATAACGTGTGATAACAGGCCGCGACTCTCATATAAGTTAGGTCAAAATCTTGATCTGTGGTCAGGAAATGAGATTCATGCTTTTTGTGACTTGTTATTTTGTGTAAACAAACCTTTATCTGTACTTCCAGAGTGCAGCTGTAGCGACAAGTCCTGATGTGTCACAGCAACAACATAGTAGACGTGATAGAAATAATGCAAGGGTTACTTACCCAGTTGACTAAATACTTATTTGTCTGGTATCTAGGAAAGTAAATCATACTATTTGTTGAAGAAGTAACTAGTCATAATCTTCAGTAGAATTTATCTGCAATGAGTACAATTAATCAGCCACACATTAAAAACAACAATACTGCAAAATGTGCTTTTTGACTTTATAAATTAACGTTTTGTCCTGTTTCAAAAGGGAGTTTTCCTTTCAGTTCAGTTCAGAAGGAAGAATTCTAATGGAGATTTGAAGTAAGTCATCAGTTATCCCGCTTTAGAACACACAGAGCAAATCTACCCGTACAAAACTTGGTGTACAGACAGAAAGTAAATAGCAGTAATTAATATCCCCGGAACCAGATACTCTCATTTCCATTCAGTGGTTGTAATGTTTCTTTATTGAACGCAGATTGTCAGACCCATTAGCCTTGAAGTTTTTAAGTGGTTTAATTTCCGCACTAAAACACACTTTATTGATTTCAAGGCTCATTAAATGGGTTTTAAGCATCCATAAATGTGAGAGGGGCAGTTTACTGTCACATCTTCAGGTGGACTTTTACCGACTATAGCTTCTTTGGGTCTCGTTTTATTGATACCTGCTTCACAATCCAAAGTGTGACATGTTCTGAACGCTGTCGCTCCCTCGGGACTTATAATGAATAACCGAGTGAATGAGACTGGCGGTTGCATTAATCAAACCTATTGATACTGCAAAAGTCATCCATCCGTCTTCTATACTGCTCTATCCTAGTCAGAGTCGCAGGGGGCTCGAGTTGACCCCAAGTGCACCCTGGGAAAATCACAGAAGGATAGACGCATTCACACGTATGGACAAATGTTTGGACTGTTGGAGGAAACTGGTGTTCGTCAAGAAAACCTGGCCTTTCCAATGAGGCTGAATCAGATCATGTAAACATGCAACATGTGATAATGTTGATGATTATTCATATTATGATATGATGTGGAATCAAATCGAAGTAAATGTTGGGATTTGTTCTCCTATATCAGTGATTCCCAACCAGGATGTCTCAACCTCCAAAAGATTCATGGGTTGGGGGCGGAGGCGTCTTGAGTTTAGGGGTTTCACATTTTTTTATGCCTTTTTTATTCACTTATGTCACAAAACTAGTCAGTTTAAGCATTTACATTAAAGAGAAGAAACAAGACTGTCAGAGTAAGCTTCACCTGTCAAAAATAAATTAAGAGTGTCCCGAGAGAGTTATATAGAATGTTTTTATTGAAGCAATGGACAAAAGTATTGCTGAATGCATCTTTTGCCGTGAAAAATGGGAGATTGGACTTTTGAAACCACAAGCTGAAGCAGCACTAGTCCACTAAAAACACAGAGACAGTGTGTGAGCCCAAATAGTTTCTTTTCAGGGAACACACAGAATTGAACAGATATACTATATCTCACATATAATGTGTTATGAGGGGGGGAAATGTTTGAAATCACTGTCCTAAGTAACAGTTCTCTTTCTCTTGCTCTTAATTTACATCAAGTCTGACTGGGCCATGTCTGTTTAGTTGTTTTCCCGTCACATTCTCATTGTTTTGGGTCATTTTTCCTTGATTTTTTTTTATCTGACTTCTGTCCTGTTTCAACAACGAAAGAAATAGTTAGAGACATGAACCAAATTTAACTTGCCACTTCTCATTTAAGTATTATTTGCACTTTTCTTTTATTAACTGGTTGTGCATCGTGCATGAAAACATGAACAATTACAGTTCTGTCCGTCAGTTTCAATATTGTACGTGTGAATATATTTGAAGCCCTGGATCCCCACGCAATAAAGACCCTCAAGCTCGGACTTGGTCCAGAGATTATCTCCCTTTGAGGTGAGAGAACAAATCCCTACACCACAATATGAGCCTGCAAATCTCCTTTCCTTCTCTTTCACAGGTGATAAAAAGCAGGTGTGGCGTGTGAATAACAAATAAAAAGAAATGTTGTTATTGTTTGGATGGACCTGCTTTGCCATCTCAACACATTCTTAACTGTATGCAAACACGTTTAGCTCCTAAAATCTCATTTTATTGATCAGATTTAAAGGCTGAGCTGATACTGCTGTTTAAAAAGTGCAGCTTTCAGAAAGTAGTGTACCTTGTAAATACTGTTAAAACATAGTCTGTGCATTTTTAGCAAGTTAGCAAAATTAAAAGTATGAATAGGGGCAAGCTGCTTCAAATATATCTGGTTTACTTCAAAAAATGTAAGCTCATACATTAAGAGGAAATAGTGTTATAGGATAAAAATGTGTTAGAGTCAGTGAATTTGTCTTTCTAAAGGAAACCTGGGAAGCAAGTTATATGTAAACATACTAACTGGAATAGTAAGACCCATTCCCCTTCCTCAGTGGCTGCCAGAGGGCATTCTGGGAAATTAATACAAGACTTCCCAGCAGCACATTTCATTCTCCTGCCTCTGCTTCCATGAATAGATTTACAATAATAGATTTAAAATAATAACATGAGACAATGTCTTTGACCCACACTGTTCATGACCATAATCATAATTAAAAGAATCAAACATTCCCTCTATTCATGTATTTTAAATAATGAACAGGAAGAGAACTGTGCTTCATTCTTTACTGACTGCTATTTGTATCCTTCTCGATTTTGGTTTTTTTCTATTGTATGAATTGGAGCTGCAGGGCATTCATTAATTCATTAAACATGCAACTTCATTTTGTCGCACTGCAATAACGATTTATAACTGTAGATGTTAATGAATTTTATGTAGTGAGATTTGTTCTTCCAAATAACAGTGCTCTGTCTCTTGCCCCAAATTTACACCAGCTGCAATAGACCTTGTTTTTTTTATTCTTCATTTGTTCTATCACGTCTGCATTTTCCACCACCGGCATTCCTGAAGAGACTTTCTTTGTGTTGATATTTTTGTGTTGATTTTTGTGCTTTTGGCCATCGCTGTCTGAACGTGTGACGTAGCTAAAGTGACTGATTGATTGAATTTTCTTTTAATTTGGTAATTTCACATCTGTTTGGGTGAATATATTGTAATATTCTGAATTTTACATGCATTTTTCGTAGATATTCCCAGATGAATAATTAGAAAATAGTTCTATATGTAGTACTTCATAGTAATAAGTAATCTATATATTTTTTTTTTTCACGTCTAAGCAATGGTCAAAGAAATGTTGGTTTGAGCTGAGCTGCAGGGGAACAGTAGGAATGAAAACAGAATCCATCGCAGTTCAGTCGGTCTGCAATGTGCTTTTTGCACATGTCGATGTAGCCGACTATCATTCTGAGCCGATTAACACCCCCCACAAACACAGGTTAGCATTGTTCATGAAATCCATCTACAACACTAATCATCACAATCAATAACACAAATGAAGCCCAAGTTTAGAAGTTTACTGAGACATTGTCTTCACGTAGAAGTAGAATAACAAACAGGCTGATTTCAACAACTTTTGGCTTCAAGAAAAAAATCGTAAAAACACGTGATTATGATTCATTTGCAATATATTGTTATATAGTTTATGTATATGAGTCCCAGACATTTCCATTCTTTGTGTTAAGAGTCAGAATTCCTTTTTTTTTCATCTCTAAAGTCTGTGGAAGTCCAGTAACCAATTCTTAAGAACATAATTTGACACTGCCAAAGTCACAGAGGATTTGAGATTTCTCGCATCATGAAACAGTCACATTAGACTCCATTTGACTGATTCGATCCGTTCAGCCGTCTTCTCACTGGATTTGAGAGTGTTTCCCACTAGACGCAAATCCAGGAGCTTTTCTGCCGGGCAGCCGCTTCGATTTGTACTTGTCATTCTGTCCCACGGTGCGGCTGCGCCGGTCTTTGTCCAAATGAAGCGCTCTTAACTTGGGTGAGGATTTGGATTTAATCTGAAGGTGGATCAAAGTGTGGAGACTTCATGGACATTTTCCAACTTTGCTTCCTCCGACGCCGTCCTTGTGTGAGATGGAGCCAAAGAGAGCATGACTGAGGTAAGGACACCTGTTCAACGCGCCCGCTGTGCGCAATGATGCCTTTGGCAAGGAGGATTCTGACAGTCAACCTCACAGCTGTACATATGCATGAGATGGAGCAGGAATGGAACAGTCTTCAGTCTGTCATAAAGCAGTAATGTACTGTATTGGAAAAACAGGTGACGATAGATGTTGAAAATTCGGGTTTGAAATCAAACAGATTAATCAGATATTCAGGTTTTGCTCGACTTACTATTAATATACTTACTAATAATGAGACAAAATTAAATAATCAATTTGCCATCATTTAACAGGAACAGGAACAGAAGTTAAAAATGTGTGTTTGAAGACCAACTTTGAAATTATCTAGCTAGAAAACTGTAAAACTATAGATCAATTGATAAGAACACTGGTATAAAAATATAACCAATTTAAAGGTTTTGAAGAGGATGAAACGCTCCAGTATTGACCATTTGCATCATCATAAGAATGTAGATGTTGGCTATGTTTTAAGGTTCTTTCACTGCTACTTAATAATTCATATAATTCATGAATTAAATATTGTGAAAATATGACTTAATCATTGAAATAATAACTTTGATTCTACTTTATTTAATGTATTATTCAGAGGCGGGGGTGGCTCTGTTGCTCTCCCTCCTCATCTCTGTGTGGAGTTTGCATGTTTCTCTGGATTAGATTTCTTCCCACAGTCCAAAATCATGCAATGATGATGTTAAATGACATGCCTGATGACACATATTTTGTGAATGTGATGTCTTTCTTTCTGTATTTGGGCTTGATGCACTTTGTTAGCTGTAATCTGCTGCAGCATCACGTGACCTGGATTCAGTTTAAAGTAATTATATAAAACAGACATCTATTGAAGCAAAACGGGTACTTTTGTAAAGATTAGCATATATACTTTACCCCAGGCCAAAGGAAATTCAGTTTTCAGCTGTAGACATAAATCAGAACGTTAAGGTTCAATTTAATTGAAGTTTCTCATTACATGTATTTAAATGCATTCATTTTGGACATATAAACAGTGAAGACCGAACAAGACGCAGAAAAAATCCCAACAAAAGAAAAAAAAAATATTCGTCCAAGTTTACCTCAGATAATAACAATTACACACACACACACACACACACACATATATATACATATATATCACATTTCCTAATTGTATTTGGATTGGATTAGATAACACCAACAAAAACAATCATAATTAAAATGACAAAAATAATTGTACTAATTTAATAGCTTCTACATTTCCCCATGAATTTTAATGAGCAGTATTATATTAATTTATATTATATAAACTATTTGTACGTTAAGTATTTAGAAAATACAAGCAGAATATATAAACATATACTCATTGACGTACACTTGTATACAAATAATTCCACACATGTATAAGTTCATTACTTATTGAGGCTCTTCCAGATTCCTGCTTGTGTTTGTTTTTAAACTGAATAAAATGTATTGTGTTTCATACTTTACTTGTTCCACAGTTTTACTCCACAAATTGAAATAGAAAAGTTCCTGTTCTCGTTAATATTGCAATGATGATAAAGAAGAAAACTGATCATGTAGTGGAATGTTTTGCAGGAGTACCTTGAGTTGTAACGTGAGGTAGTATTAAAGAATTCATTTTTTGTTCTTGGTTGTATTGGACACAAGGCAGATTGTTGATTCTCCTCTTCACTGTCGAACGCGTGGAGATAAAGTCTCTGATACTCATCTTGCTGGTGTTTCTATTGAGTTTTGCAAGCAAAGCATCCACACTGACCTTTCAACAACAATATAAATCCACCGGTGCTTTCTGTTCATGGCGTGTGCACGATTTCCCACTTTGTGTTCTGGCTTGTTCAAGGGTGGCTTTGGGAAATCTGCTGCAAACCTAAATGAAAATAGCCCATAAAGCCGTGTTAGTTTGAGTTCAGCCTGATGGATTTTTTTTTTCTTTTTCCCAGCAGTTGGAGTTGTTACAGAAAGAACTGGTCAACAAATGATACAACAAAGGTCCTAATTACTAAAAGACACTGGACTCCGGAGACACGTCAAAGAGTATGGAAGTGTGGAACTAACTTTTTCTATTTCCTGCTCTGATCGCCTCCTGGTAGTTGTTTGGTGGTGACCTGAAAGTGAATATTGCACTAATGAATGGGACGATTCTGAGCTGCTTGACCTCAGGATTTCTGCTTTAATGCGAATTAACACCTGCTGTTCTGTGACGACTGCTGACTCATTGTTTGGATTCATTCCCATCTTCTATGACACAAATGATTATGTTCATTGATTACTGTGCTCTATGGAAAAATTTTATCAATTTGCCACAGCTCAGTTAAGGCTTTAATTAACATTTGTCCAACTTAGAATTTCCATTCTTGTAAGTAGCATAAACTAAGATTGCAGTTATTGTCTCACCTGTGCTCTTTAAAGACAATAAAACATGCACTCGTGTCTTGTTTTGTAACTTGGAATTGTTAATGGCTCTTCACTAGTCTTTTTTTTTTTATCAAAATATCTTAAACGTGGACTTCTCTTACATCTGCAAAAGATAGAATCATGCGTTGTTAAAGGAAATGAATAGGATAAACTTGGAATGAAATTTATTTTCGCATCATAGCCACAGATGTCACTTGTCTTTATGAGAAAATTATAAGCAATGTAAAGAAAATGTCCTTAGAGTGCATTTTGGAAAAAATCCACGACAGAGTATCAAACCACATCTTGTCTTGCTGAATGATGCAATTCACTCTATTTTTGTATTTTACTTTCATTTATTAATTTTGGTTTTCTGCAAGTCTCTACAAGTTATCCAGTGTTAAGTTTCTCCACACTTATACTTTGCAAATCATTATCTGAAAGATGTTGAGTTGTCATTTAAATTCAAGGTTTGTTGGAATGCATGGGTGTGTCGTGATTTGTATTTTCACTTCACAATGAGAACTGAGGGCATGTTCACACTTATCTGGTTATTTGGAGAGAAAAAAAGACAAAAACTAAAAAAAGCAGTGATATTGCTCTGCGTTTGGGCCACACATTTACCCGTACACACCGCTATGACTCGCCACAAACCACAGTGTTAGATCTGGATAAACTGTCTTCGGTTGCACCTGAAGGGGGGAGGCGGATATTTACGTCACAATTAGTGACGATGTGTTTTTTTCCAGGATTCTGATTGGCTGTCATGACTTCATGCTTCTCGCTGCACTGCCCCCTACAGGTTTGGCTGCTCATAGTAGGTCTGAACCAGGTGTATAAACAGTATGGGTCTGTGTCAATGAAGATTTTTTTTTTTTATTAAACGTAAAGGGGGAAATATCAGTTTGTGTAAAAACCTGGGTGTGTGTAAATGTGGCCTGAGCCAGTTGAAAATCGCTCCTACTCTGATAAACTGGACTGTATTAAAAAAAAAAAATTATAAAATAAACCAACTCCGCAACAACTTTGGCTTGAAGCCAGCAATTTGCTTGTGAACTTGGTAAATAAACTGTCACGGTTCACACTCAGACTCAGGTGCAGACAGAAACACGGCAACCAGGGATACGCTCAGAGCACTTTATTAAACTACGTGGCAATGAACACAAACCAGAAACACAACCAAGCAGAACTCTAAGAGCCAGAATTACAGAATTACGGACTTTACCCAGAAACAACAAACTAAACCCATCCAAACAGAACTCCAGAATAAACAACACAGATACACTACACAGACAAAGGAACCACCCCAAACAAACGATAAGGACCCAGCGGTAGACTGAGGGAGCACACAGCCTGGTATGAAACGGCGCGAGATGAATGGCGTGGTCGACACTGGAGACCACAGGAGGTGGCGTCTGCTGCAGCCTGAAGGACGGTGGTCGGGGAGTCTGGTGCTGAAGCCGTAGGAACGGGCCAACGAGTCTCATGCAGGAGCTTGGTGCAGCAGGGTGGGTCCAGAACGGCAGCAGAGGAGAGACAGACTTAAAGGCCTAGTGAAATGAAAATTCGACCTCCAAAACACTCTGGCTGTCGCTTCTAGGGACATTTTTATGCTAACTGGCCCAAGGGTGAAATGTTAAAACACGGCAATCTGCGAGAAAATAGCCGATAAACGTTGGTATTTCCTCTGCTGGGCGGAGCTTCTGACAATAACAGAGTGATGTCACGAGTTGTGCACACGCCCAAGTTGTGTTTACATTATGGAGGATCAGAGTTTTGACCACGAAGAGGCTGAATTGAACCATATTTCATCATCATGGTCATTTCAAACCCAGTGATTGATGAAGAAGACACAGAAGGTGGTTCTGCCATCGGTGACCCCATCTGGAACATGTTTGAGGAAGCAGAAGACGCTTCGTCCTCCATTCGTCCTCGTCTCCTCGCCTCAGCAGCCGCCACTTTTCACCTTTGAGGCTTTGAGGCTCCTGACTTTTGGCAGAACGACCGGCTTCCTGGATCCAACACGTCCAAGAGCTTTTCTGACTGTGGAATCACCAAAGATGAGTCCAGGTATTACTTGATCGTCTACTAGCCGTCCGAGCTAACGGCTAGCCGCTCCCGCCGCCTGTGCTCCTTTTCTCCTCTCTCGGTCTCTTCCAGGCTCAATCTTTCATCAAGGCTCATAAAACGCCGACTATAACTTCAAAACACTGTAAAAACTTGGATATTTAAGCGGAAACAAGCCGATATAAACACAACAGATGGAGATCTGCACAACTCTTGACGTCACGCCCACGAAGAAGGATTCCCCCGACTTCCTCGGCTGGAGATTCAAAATTCAAATAACTTTGTTATGCGACAACAGTGGTGGGGCAGAGTCGGAGAAACCTTAGAAGTAGTAGCCCAAATATCGTCGTTTGCAAAATAGTGTTTTACATTTCACTAGGCCTTTAACGCAGGACAAAACAGACTGAGGCGAGGGAAGGCAGAGCAGAGTTCAACTAACTGTAGGTAGTTTTACAGTCCGACGCCGAGTCTTCGTCTGATGCCAGTTTTATAGAGGCATTGTTGAGGCATTGTTGAGTGAAGCCACACCCTGCCGCACTCAGGAAATCAGCACTGCACTCCCCCACACCTCACACAGCATGCAGCACACGCCCACCTAGGAAAAAGGAAAGGAGGGAGGGGGAAGGGAACAAATGCTGCCACTAGGCAGAGCCAGAGGTGGAGGTCATGACATAAACAGGAGCTCTGCAGAAAGAATCCAGGTTTATATGAATCAGCTACCAACATGTTACTGCTAAAAGTGTGAGTGCTGCAATAAAGCATTAAGATGTTAAGGCCACTAGACACTGTGATTTTCGTCCGTCCTCCATTAAGGATAACAATTGAGAGAGAATTATGTCGATGTCGTTGATTTAATTGGGCCGTCCTACGTCGCACTGTGAGACCAGTTCAAGGAGGCCGTCCTCATGGCCTCGCGACTAAAAACAGCCTGTGATAAATTTCTGTCTGTCAGACGTCTGGGGTGATGGTGACGCCCCTGTGGTCTGCATCAACTGACTAACCAATAGAAATGCAGTATGAAATGACATACTGATCAGCGCGACACTGCCGCTAAAACCCAAATAGATGCTTTGTGGCTACAATGGCAAAACAGATCAAAACAAGTTTGTGGGATGTCAACAAAGAAGACGGCCTGGTCGGGATGTGGCAGCAGAAACCTCTTCGGGGATTTCTCTCCAAACACAGAAATGTGACAAGGTTCTTTTTCTTTCTTCACTGGTACAGCACAGGCTGCAATTCATCTTGTTTTCATCGTGCAATTTACACACGACACACTTCATGTGGTGGCCAAAGTCATTAGCCTCCGGTCCTCCAGTGTAGCTTTGGTTAAGCCCCATTTACACGACGTTTCAAGTGAAAACGTTTTGTAGACGAAAGCTTCGCATTTTCACTTGAAAAGGTTTACGGGGTCTAATTATCAACACCTTCACAGCAACAGAAACAACTTCAGATAGAACTGGCTGTGAACTTTATTTTTCTTCTTTGAGTGAGCCCAGAGCGACCTCCAAGCCTGTGGACGTGTAAAAGCCCACGTATTCCAGCCTTGGGTGCATTTCTCATGGGGAGCTCGATTTATCTTCAGGTTTCAGTTGACCATGCAACCATTTTTTTTACATTGTTTTCATCCTTGCTAATGGCGATAGGTAAAGCTGGAACCTTTCTAGGTCTCTGTTGCCAGCAGAATAATAAGTTCCCTCAGGGAATGTATTTATACAAGCCGCTGTTGTTTAACCGCTGACTTCAAACCATGCCCCGTGTCTTTAAGTGAGGCAGTTTGTGCTCGAACAGCACAGGGTAATGTAAAATTGGATCGTGCAGCACAGTTAATGTGATGTATTCCTCCTTTACTGTTCTGTATTTCTTGACTCCACATTTCCCCCACAGGTCGGAATCGCTCTTTACGATTAGTCATTGGCTTAAACTCGGGTGTCAGATTATACAAGAAAATGCACTTAATGCAAAAGTAAAGCACCAATGGGAAGATTTGCTGTTGTAAACTGGACACAAGCTCTTACATAACAATCCCCTCAACTTTTCATTTCTCGCTTGTGTACAAATAAGTTGTGAAAAAGTTAAAGTCACTGACATCCATGATAGAAACTAGTTAGTTTTTTTTCTTTGGAAAATGTGTAGCTCACCGGTTCTGGATGAAAAATGAACTTTGCCTCAGTTGCATTGTGGGAGCATTTTAATGAAATGCTTCGACATTCACAAATAATGATCTGTATTTAACTTCCTCTGCTCAGGCGTATGGAATGAGAAGATGGCTGCAGCCAGTGTGTCCCTCATACAGAATCAGTGACTTTTTAGTCCTCCACCTCTTCCACCTCATTTTCAAATGCACGTCAATGGAATATACTGTGTTATTTTTGGTCATTTCTCTCCTCTGCACGTGACGTTACCTGCATTAGTGCCGCAGCAGACGTTTGACAAGGTCACATTCTCTACGCTTGATTGAACACTCATTGACATACATGGACATTTTCATGTCCAAGTGTTATTGGAGGAGATTTTAAGATATTTTCAAATATTCTAAAGCAAGTGAAAAGTAAACATCATGAAGGTGTGTTGATGGTTAATAATATTGAATCAAATACCTACAACTGACGCTGATCTTTTAGGATTTGCAGCTTTAAAATTTCCCATTGAACTGGTTTCCAAAGGGTTTTCTTATGAAAGCTTCTATCGCCCTGTTACCAGATTCAATCAACTGATGCATTTTAGGAAAAACAACCAACAACTTAAATTTGACTCAACATATGGAGCATTATTTTAAAAACAGAAATTGTGTCACTCACAGTAATTTAATGTGATCAGTGCATGAGCTCAAACACAGCCTGGTCTTCATTTATTTAATTTCTAGCTAAATGCCAGACTGGTATATATTCCTGGAAGATACTGTGCAGATACTATGTTTTGCCAATGGGAAGATGGAGAGAAAAAAATATTAAAAGAAAGAATGAAAAGCGTCATCATTTTCACCCAGTAAAGAGTTAACTGTAGTGTTTATTAGGAGTCTGCACATTCTACTAATGGAATTAGTGGCAGGGACGTAGTTGGCTCTTTGTTTTCGACCTGAAAAGCTAATTGAAGTGGTGACATTGGCAGTGTGTGTCAGTCGCTGTCCCCTACTTGCAGAAGGTCATTCCCTGTGCAGGCTGACTCATGTTTCCCACGGGGGTCGCTTCTCCTCTCAGCTCCGGCTGCTGGCTCTGTCGCCTCGCCGGCACTCCCGCTTATTTGACAACCACGTATAGAAAGGCTTCTGCAGCATGTGGGACCTTCAGCCGTGATATTAAAGTGAGGGCTCGGTTGAAAGTTTTCCATCTGGATGCTGCACGGAATCGAGGTTCTCTTCCAGCCGGTTCGTCGATTGTTGACAGGAACTCGTGAAAAAAATCAACCTCATTTGTCACCAACACCCACTGTGTGAAAACACCTGACAGATCCAACAACAACATAGCAAACATTTAGCCAAAGTCATTGGCCCCATTTTCACAGTGCCATTTTTTTCAAGCGAAACCAGAAAACTTTTGCCGCTTTCAAGGGTTTGTTTACATTCCGATGCTCGGAGCTGCTGAAAACACAACTTTTTGGAAAAGCCAGAGGTGAAAATGATCCGAATCAGAGCTTGTACAGACGAGAACGCCATTCCATGTCACTGCATCGTGACATGGTTATGGCGTTCTCATCAACACGGCGTGGCATTTTAGGAGCCCCAAAATGTGTCCTTTTGAAAACAGCTTCTGGTTCTTGGCTTTGAGGTGTGGACGGGCAAGGCGCACATTTGCCATCATCATTTTCCAATGAAGTCCAACCCCATGAAGACACACAAGCACACACCCTACTGATGCTCATCAGTTTAATGAGGCCATATGTTGGATTTCATGAATATGAGGATGAGCAGGAGGATTGTCCGTGTCTTCTTCTGCATTTTGTGTACTCCATGTCTTCTTCTGCGGTTTTGCATGCTCCGTGTCTTCTCCATTGTTGGTGTATTTTCTGTGTCTGTTAAAGCGCCACCTGAAGGCCTGGCACATGTTCTACATCGTCTTGTTCATAATGCTCATAGTGACATCAGTACTATGTGACATACATGTTGGAGTTCGGACTGGACAGACTCCCAGTCCGTATTCTCGTTTTCAAGTCATTATTTGTGGTTTTATAGTTGAGATTCACCTCAAATAGCAGTTAATTTCTCATCTGTCCATACAAATGTTAAATAATCTGGATTGTGTTTATAGCATATTCTTCTCTGCATGCATGTTTATCTTGTTTCATTGCAAACAAAAAAGAGCGCCCCCCTGTGGCCTGACATGCTAACTACATCATGTTCAGAGTCTGAATATCAGTCGTCATGTGAGTCTATACCACACAATTCTAAATAATCACACTAAGTGATTTGCAAATGATCTCAATATGAGTTGCTAATAGCATATACCATATAATACGTAATAGTATTGTGTGGGTCAGTTCTGATCTCCGAATTGATAAGAAGTTGTCAGCTTTACAGTGTTGATCAGTACAAACAAGAAAAACCTTTTGTTTTGTTTTTTTGTCTGTTTTTTTCTTGCTTGCTTGGAAGGCGTTATGTTCTGGCTACAATATTTTATACCTTTGTTTTCTTTCTACTGGTGTTTCTTTTGTTAGAGAGAATGTGGGCGTCACAGCAACAGTCTGTGTAGCTATTATTGAGAAGCTTTGCTCAATCACAACTGGACCTTATTTATAAAGGAAAAAAAGGTCAAGTCAGAGGCTCTGCGATGGTTTTCGTTTGTCCTACTTGGTTATATTCAGGTTTTGATCTCTCAAAGGATCCTTTATTTCATTGTGATGAGCTAATGTGTGCCGAGTCTGGATGACTGTATTGAAGGTTCTGAAAAGGCTTGGTTGAAGCTGCAGGGGACTGCGTACTGAAGGATGACGTTAAATCGAGTTTCCTGAAAGAAATCCATTCCAACTTTTTGAAAACATGCTTTTGTTGTGTTCTGCATTCCTGCGGAGCCACTGAGCAGACATGTAAAACATGACCACACACACATTTGATGTGACTGATGCAGAGGGATTACATTTCACTGATGGAGAGATTACCAACGGCCGAGTTGCTTTGGTGGAAAAAAAGCAATCTGCAATTTTATTCTGTAATTTAATTGGGTGGCAACCTTGCTGATTTTCAGATAGTTTTATATTACATTAAATATTGATGAATTTGTAGGAAATCAAAAACAGATCCCAGAGTACAAAAAGCAATGATATATGTTTGGAATTTGCACTTGGCCATTTTTACATGGGTGAAACATAGAAACTGAACTCTGCTGCCCATCCTACAAAGGCCTGTTCCTTACAAATGAAGTAAATATGTTTTCCAACAGCATTTGATTTACAGTAAAGAAGTGGTGTGACAACAAAATGTACATCACTTCAGTTACGTTCTGACAACTTTGTTTTCCCCGTATCCACAATGTCTTACAGTTTCCAGATTGTCCACATTGTCACTGAATTTAGAAGTGTTAAAAACAGCACGCATGTTGTTTTTCTTGGTTTGAATTATTTCATTGTTCCAATAGGGTGAAAAAGCAGTCACTGAGGCCCCGTTTTCACGCTAAACGTTTCATATTTAAATACCGGTACACAATTTTTGCGCTTTCGTTTAAGAAAAATTTTGTGTTTACACAACAATGTTTTGAAAACGATGTAGCTAGTCACAAGTGGGCGCTGTTCCTTGTTTTTGTTATGAAACTCCACACACAGACTTGAGAACAATTTGCTATTAACATTAACCATGGAGAGTACGCGTACATTCATACGGCGAGACGACCAAGTTGGATTGCTCTTACAGCTGACCGTCGACTGTACAACCACCAAGTCTAAGGAAGTCACGCTAGTCTGGAGGCTGCAAAATGTACATTGTCCCTCATTTACAACGAGACCGAGTCGGAGCCGTTTTCATAAAGCTTCACGCTTCAACACCCAAAACGCGTCAAAAAGCTTTCACTTCAAAATGTTGTCATGAAAATGGAGCCTGAGTTTCTTCATTTAGTTGAATTGTAACACATAAGTGAACAGGTTATTGCAGAAGCTATGCACTAACTGTTTGCTTTTAGAATCATTAGTGCATATTTAATTATGTCTCCATGTTTGAGGCTACCTTGTGACTAATAACTGGTGGAGGCTGATGGCTTCTGGATTCTGCAGAATGACAGCAGAGGCACAAACGGCATGAAAACAGTCATAATGAGGCACTTTTGTGGCCTGAATCAAGCCGGTGCGTGGCGATCAGTGCAGTCGGATCCACATTATTCATCTCGTTTGACTTATAAATCATCTCGGGACATTAATGTTTAAGATGTGGTTATGGCCTAAACGGGCTCCTTTGGTGGCTGAAAGAGGGGCTGTTATTTGTTTCATTAGAAATGAACTCCCATTAGTCACTGCTCGTTGGCCGCACTGAACACATTTTCACAAATCACACGGCACCAGCGTTTCAGCTCTAGTGTGACGCTCCCTTTAGAAATCTCCTCCAAATGTTTTATCCCTCCCCGCTCCCTGTGACATCCTGAGCTTTCTTTCTCTTTCAGTAGTTGTAGTTGTGTTGAATCAAGTCCTAATTAAGTCTTCAAACCAGCTGACTGTTTGTCTTCATGACTGCAGCAGCACAAAGCCTGATAACATGTTGTGAATGGTTGGAAATGACATTTGAGGTCAGCTGAAGCTGAAACGGCTGGACTAATGAGCTTGTCTACTGATCTGTTTTTTCAGAACCTGTAAACTTTGGAAGCTATTAATCATTCAAAATACAGCTAACGCTTACATTTTGAGAAAACTTAATTTTGACAAGAAATCAATGGATTCTAACACATTCATGCATTCATTCATTCATTCATTTATTCATTGAAAACACATGTATTTCCAAAACTCAATTCATTAGAAGTGTAAAACTAGGCTTGTGGTTTAAGCTCATGTGGGGCTCATTGTCAGACACATTGACACTCCCTGAATTAAACAGTCAGAATGAGAATTAGGACGATTTGTATTGCCAGTTGTGTTCAGCATACAAGGAATTTGTTTTGTGGTTTCTCTGCACCATTATCAATCACAAGATAGATGAGAATATTTCCATTAACAGATAATGTCCTTTCTCTTCTTGCCAAAGATAATCAGCGTTTTCAAATAGTGATTATATAATGTACATTTCCAGCTCAATATTTTGGGGATTTCTGTGCACAAATGTTCAGTTTTCTTGAATTTTCTCATTAGAATGAACAGGCTTCAGTAAATAAATGACATATACCTCGGGATGGGACCGATCCGATCCTTTATCTCTTTATCTCTATCGAAATTTCCGATCCAACCTGCAGAGATTTCTGATCCGTGAACCCTCGTCTGCTTTACTGATGTTGAAATGACTCCACAAGTGTTTCCCTGCCGCTGCTCTCCTCGCTGGCTGCAAACTGTGGACTGGATTTCCCGAACGGAGGCGGGTCTCAAAGGGTCACGGAGTAATGAGTCAGGAAATCCATTCCACAGTTTGCAGCCAGCGAGCAGGCTAACAAGGTAGTGATGAGAAACCCGACTCCTTAAACTGACTCAAGAGCTTTGAACTCATCTGACTAAACCGGGCATCTGGATCAGGAGTCATTTGAGTCAGTTGAGATGATACTGAAACACTTGTTTTTACTGGTCTGTTTATTCTACATTATCCGTGTTGCTTTTGGGGTTTATTTGAACCTCAAACTAAGTTAAGTAACTCATGAAGCGAAAAGTAAATGCCAGGTATCAAGAATGGCAAATATACGTATATATTTGTATATAGATAGAAATACAATTAAATTGGACAGCATTAAATGCAACACAATACACGCTACAGTCAAATTTGAACATTATTTATTATCTATTAATTCATGTATTTAATTCTACAAGCATTGTGAAACAATGTGTTTTCTGCTCCGCCGTCATTCAAACTTTCTGAGCGCAGCGCCGCTGCAGACTTTCAGGTAAGGGAGGTGCCGGTGCTCCGTCAGGTGAGTGGAGCAGCTCACTGAGCGACTCGTTACAGTTTCAAGCTGAGTCAGGCATCGTGCTGAACTGAAGCAAGCTGACATAAGCAAGCGCACTGAACAACTCATATGAGCTTAAGGGAGGCTCAGCCCCCCCTTAATTAGACAGGAGCCCCCTAAAAACATGATTTGTGAAATTTTGGGGGAGTCTGTAAAATATTGGGAAAACACTGTTTTTTCCTATGCATTTCCTTTTTGTTTGTTTTCAGTTTTGTCATGATCATGTGTAAAATTAGGCTTTTTGTAATTTAGTTTTATTTGTGCATGAGGGTGAATCTTCACTCTTTCACTTTAATAAAGTTGCCGGCCTGCATCCAGTTCTTGTCCTCACCATTGAAGTGTGGGTGTGCTCGTCTTAAACGTGTCTTTAAATCAGACAGTCGTTCAATTTCAAATAGGGAAACCTGGTAAATGTTGGATTCCTTTATATAGACAATCTGGAGGACCATGAAGCTGATCCAGGTCTGTGGTGCTTCTGTCTGAAGGTAACGTCCATAAACTGTGTTGTATCTGATGGTGCTGAGCACTGGATCTCTGCTGGTCTGGAACGTGTGATGGTCATGTGTGTTTGGTGTCAGTTATTGGTTTGTTGACGCGTGTTAAAGTATTTCAGAGGTTCTTTTGTGCTTGTTAATGTGAATTTGATTCCTGGTGGAGTCGCACTTTTATTTTCATTGACGTTCATATGACTTCCAGACAAGACATCCATGCATTGTCCACGAAATTCATACAAAAAAACTTTAATTCTGGCTTTTTGGGTCCAATCGTGGCCCTGAATTCCCCCCCCCCCCCCCCCCCCCCCCCCCAGGTGAGCCCCCCGAAAGCCACGGTATACTTGGCACACTGGGAGAATACATGCATGCATTTCATATTTGCCTGTAGCGAGGAGTTTATTACAGCCTCATATAAAATCAACAATAATGATAACAATATTAAAGAGCTCAGGTATCGGAATAGTATTGGCATCTGCCGATATCTAAATTCAGGGATCGGGTTGGGAGTGAACAAGCCTGGATCGGTGCATCTCTACCTATACCCCTGCATGTGCAGAATTTCTTTTTAGTGCTGGAGAGACTCAACAATCAACAGCAAACAAATAGTGATTGAACAAACACACCAGATAAAACACATCAAGTAGGTGTAATTGGCAGTCTGTCATGCAGGGAAACTGATTTGTATGCCTCGAGAAAGAAACGCTCACAATAATAATACTTCCACACCTTATCTTCACAACAAGTAGAAATTATTAAAAAAAAAAAAAAAAAAGCAGTAAACATCTTTGTCTTTTGAGATCTTAAGACTATAGAAGACATTTTCTGATACATCATTGGAAACTTTCAGTTTGAAATCTGTGATAAGTCTTTAAAAAGCCTAATTTCATCTTGAGTTGGCAGTCCCAGTGAAATAGCACCATCATAACCTTTAGAATTATACTTTAAAGGTTTTCTTTGTTGTGGTGCGGGTATACGTGATGAAAATGTCGATATTTTCACAAAACAAAACAATTACTACCGACATTTACTACAATCTCAACATAACACCAATTTTAAATGAAAACTTCTGGTGCAAAATGCTGTGAAATGTTAATTGTGAGTTTCAATTCAAGAACTGAGTTCATCTCCCATACATTTTCACTCGTTGTTTCTTTCTGAGCTATGACTTCACATTATCTTGCAAATCTATCTCAATATCAATATACTGTACATATCGCAAAGATTAAACTGCAGAACATTATGTTTGCATATGTTATGTGTACATGTTAGCATATTAGTACAAGTTGACAACAGATTGAATTTGACTTTATATGATCTGTCGCAGAAAACACAAAAATGAAGATAACATCGTAAATTTGATAAACAGATTAGTTCTGTGGTCAAAGCCAGTTTTTATCAGCTCCGTCTCCTGGCCAAAGTGAAGCCGTTCCTGAATCAACAGGATCTTGAAAAGGCCATACCTCTTTTATTAGCTCAAGACTGGACTACTGTAATGCCCTCTATGTGGGCCTCAGCCAGTCTCTATGTGGGCCTCAGCCAGTCTCTATGTGGGCCTCAGCCAGTCTTTATGTGGGCCTCAGCCAGTCTTTCTGTGGGCCTCAGTCAGTCTTTATGTGGGCCTCAGCCAGTCTTTATGTGGGCCTCAGCCAGTCTTTATGTGGGCCTCAGCCAGTCTTTCTGTGGGCCTCAGCCAGTCTTTATGTGGGCCTCAGCCAGTCTTTATGTGGGCCTCAACCAGTCTTTATGTGGGCCTCAGCCAGTCTTTATGTGGGCCTCAGCCAGTCTTTATGTCGGCCTCAGTCAGTCTCTATGTCGGCCTCAGCCAGTCTTTATGTGGGCCTCAGCCAGTCTTTATGTGGGCCTCAGCCAGTCTTTATGTGGGCCTCAGCCAGTCTCTATGTTGGCCTCAGTCAGTCTTTATGTGGGCCTCAGTCAGTCTTTATGTGGGCCTCAGCCAGTCTTTATGTGGGCCTCAGCCAGTCTTTATGTGGGCCTCAGCCAGTCTCTATGTCGGCCTCAGTCAGTCTTTATGTGGGCCTCAGCCAGTCTCTATGTCGGCCTCAGTCAGTCTTTATGTGGGCCTCAGCCAGTCTCTATGTCGGCCTCAGCCAGTCTTTATGTGGGCCTCAACCAGTCTTTATGTGGGCCTCAGCCAGTCTTTATGTGGGCCTCAGCCAGTCTCTATGTCCGCCTCAGTCAGTCTTTATGTGGGCCTCAACCAGTCTTTATGTGGGCCTCAGCCAGTCTTTATGTGGGCCTCAGCCAGTCTCTATGTCGGCCTCAGTCAGTCTTTATGTGGGCCTCAGCCAGTCTTTATGTGGGCCTCAACCAGTCTTTATGTGGGCCTCAACCAGTCTTTCTGTGGGCCTCAGCCAGTCTTTATGTCGGCCTCAGCCAGTCTCTATGTCGGCCTCAGCCAGTCTTTATGTGGGCCTCAGCCAGTCTTTATGTGGGCCTCAGCCAGTCTTTATGTGGGCCTCAGCCAGTCTCTATGTCGGCCTCAGTCAGTCTTTATGTGGGCCTCAGTCAGTCTTTATGTGGGCCTCAGCCAGTCTTTATGTGGGCCTCAGCCAGTCTTTATGTGGGCCTCAGCCAGTCTTTATGTGGGCCTCAACCAGTCTTTATGTGGGCCTCAGCCAGTCTTTATGTGGGCCTCAGCCAGTCTTTATGTCGGCCTCAGCCAGTCTCTATGTCGGCCTCAGCCAGTCTTTATGTGGGCCTCAGCCAGTCTTTATGTGGGCCTCAGCCAGTCTTTATGTGGGCCTCAGCCAGTCTCTATGTCGGCCTCAGTCAGTCTTTATGTGGGCCTCAGTCAGTCTTTATGTGGGCCTCAGCCAGTCTTTATGTGGGCCTCAGCCAGTCTTTATGTGGGCCTCAGCCAGTCTCTATGTCGGCCTCAGTCAGTCTTTATGCGGGCCTCAGCCAGTCTCTATGTCGGCCTCAGTCAGTCTTTATGTGGGCCTCAGCCAGTCTCTATGTCGGCCTCAGCCAGTCTTTATGTGGGCCTCAACCAGTCTTTATGTGGGCCTCAGCCAGTCTTTATGTGGGCCTCAGCCAGTCTTTCTGTGGGCCTCAACCAGTCTTTATGCGGGCCTCAGCCAGTCTCTATGTCGGCCTCAGTCAGTCTTTATGTGGGCCTCAGCCAGTCTCTATGTCGGCCTCAGCCAGTCTTTATGTGGGCCTCAACCAGTCTTTATGTGGGCCTCAGCCAGTCTTTATGTGGGCCTCAGCCAGTCTCTATGTCGGCCTCAGTCAGTCTTTATGTGGGCCTCAGCCAGTCTTTATGTGGGCCTCAGCCAGTCTTTATGTGGGCCTCAACCAGTCTTTCTGTGGGCCTCAGCCAGTCTTTATGTGGGCCTCAACCAGTCTTTATGTGGGCCTCAGCCAGTCTTTATGTCGGCCTCAGCCAGTCTCTATGTCGGAAAAACTGCAGCACCGCCGCACCTCCTACAGACAGCACCTGTGTTCTATTTTATTTTTTTTATTGTTTTTATGTATTTATTCTTGTATTTAATTCTTAATATATTGTTTTAGCTTGTAAAGCACTTTGGATGTCACCGGGTGATTATAAAAGGGCTATAGAAATAAAGTTGATTTGATTTGATTTGATCGTAAAAAGCAACAAACTCAACAAACTGCTCTGGTTCTGCAAGTTGGATTTTGGCAAAAAAAAAAAAAAAAAGAATACCAATCATGCCACAATTGAACTTGTGTCCAAAAGCAGTGTTTCTGTAAGTAGTGAAAGTGTTGATTTATCATACGTCAAATCTCAATAGTCAACATTGTCACATATTACGTGTTTAAGTAACATTGAATGCAGCCCTGACAAGAATGAAAGTCAAGCTGAGGGAAGTCCTGTCCCTCATGGAAACCTGACAAATGGCTCTGCTTTCCCAGATTGCTTTCGCTTCATATTATACACTATTATGCTTAAAGTCATGTTGCTCTATCTCAGGGCAGAGTTGTGAACTCGCTCTGCTGTGATTCTACAGCAATCCAAAATATATTTTGTCTTGTTTTCAGTCCTTCTATTGCTTGTATGTCGTAAAAAAACTCTATATTAGCTCCACTTAATGACGACAGTAGGCCTGTTTCACATCCATTCCCCTCTGTCATGCAGTGTGCGGTCGGGTGTAGGTTTGTGGAAATATTGCCTGTTTCATTCAACTAATGAAGGAAGAAAGACACTGGCTGCTCTCCACCTTAAAGATCTCATAATGATACGACTCGTACTGCTTTTGTGTCCAGCAGCCAGAAAATGACATTCTGCTGTGCTCATTAAAGAAGCCAGTGAGCTGTAAGGTATATTCTTTTTTTTTTTTTCCTTCTGCACCTGCTAAGCTGCAGCCTGGCCAAAACTATCATTAGGATAAGAAAAAGTGCCGTTAGAAAGGAATGGGACCTTAGATTAATGACGGCACTGCAAAGGGGCCAAACCTAATCTCATAATGCGTTTGCTTCTGTACGATGCTCATTTGTGTTTCCTTCTCTCTGTGTAGTTTCTTTTTTCTCCTGTTATCATGTGATGTTTCCTAATGTCTGACGATACTGTGACATACAGGTTCTACTCATGGCTAAACCTCTCTGGACGGCCGGATGAGGAGTGCAGGTATAATATTTTAATTTCCTGCGAAGGACAGTGCCAGCGCAACTCAGTGGAGCAGCAAACCTTTCATTACCTCATTACCTCATCGTTGATGCCCCGGCCAAGAGCGGGGTGCCGCTCGCAGAATAACAATGATTTGAAGTTGGCGTAATAACGCGACACGACGCCGTTCGTCACCTTGACACGCTCCACTTCGTCCTCTGCGAGGTTTCGGACTCGCGATGCAATTTGTATCTCTGACATCAGAGGCGTGTTGTTTGAGCGGACGAGCATATTGGCACAGTTTTCCCTGGACACACAATGAAGGCGCAGAGGAAATTATTCGTGGCCTTTTGGGCCGCTAATCAGCGGGGCGACTCCGGCAGAACGGCCCACATTCAGAGATCAATGGGCGGCTGTGTTTTCAGTGCAGCTGCTCGTAGAGGCGTCAAAGTAATTACCCCTCCTGTGCTGGCCAAGCCTAATGAAGGAATATTCTAAATGTCAATGAAGTGGAGGCAGCCGTGAAGGCTTTTTTCCTGTCATTTGATTTTCTATAATGTGCTCCTCAGGTGAGTCGGGCTGCACAGACACACCTTTTGCCTGTCTGACTGTCTGAATCCTCAATCACTGCTGCAAACTTGCCACTCCACAACTGTTAAGACCCTCTGTGTCCCTCAGGGCGCACTGGTCGCGTCAAGTAGATTTGAAGACATTAAGCTCTAATGTGCTGATCCCAATGTGAGTCTGTTTCTTCTTCCTTATTCTACAACAGCAATAATATTTGTTCATTTTCTTTCTTATTTTTTTTTTTTATATATTTGCTTTTGGCTGCATGTTTCCAGGTTAGTGTGTGTTCACTGATTTAGTGATTTAAGAGGAGAGGCAGTTCTTCCCTCTTACAGTACGGAGACCCTGTTTGATTCCAAGATTCCAGCCTTTTTCTGGTTACTCCCAAAACGAAAGAAACTGTGGTCATCACTGTGTGTGTGTGTGTGTGTGTGTGTGTGTGTGCGTGCGTGCGTGCGTGTGTGCGCGTACGTGTGTGCGTGTTTTCTGAGATAGACTGAGTGTATTTAGGTTATTTTACCTTTTTGTCCATTGTCAGCCTGGATGGTCTTCCACTCTTTTTATGTTATTACTAAACATTAAACACAAACACTGAACACATTTAAATGGTGCTTTTCAATTACTTTTGCTCAAAAAGCCATTTCGTGTTTCTCACTGGTAACAGAGTTTCTTTTCCCATTTCACTACGGCTGCTGATCTGATTTTAGTTTTGTTTATAACAATGCTGATCATATTGTGGGACTGGATGTTTGCGTGGTCAAATTCCACTAGTGACAAGGTTACCACTGCAGGGCTCCAATCCTGACCTTTGACCCCACCAGACCCTGTGGTAGGTCACGATAAACTGACTATGTTAAACACAGATAAGTAATTTCCCTAACAGGATCAATTCTTTCTTTCTTCTTCTTTGTAGCACTTTATATAGTATTATGTAAAAGTAATTGTATAAAAAAAAAAAGCCTACACCACGACATGGTGTGTTTATAGTGGTTAAACCACTGCAAAAAGAAAAATCTCAGAGTATTAAGCTGCTGCAGTCTCTCATGGGATCACTGGGGTGTCTGAGCACCGAGTCCTATGGTTTCTATCCATGCTTTAAGAAGACACACACACTCACAGACTATAATTGAATAAAAAAGCTTTGACTTTGATTCTATGACTCTATGGAAACTACTTGACAAAGCTGTACGAGGTTGGCCATGATGCACGAGGCAAAGACTGGAGTCAATAGTGTCCGAGCCTCAAACATCTCACTGTGCAGCTGTTTGACTTTGTTTTCTGGAGCAGATTTGAGTCGGTTAGTTGTCCCAGTAGTTTTCTTGTCTGAGCTTCGCCATCCTGGTGGCAGGTGTGATGGACTGTGTCATTACTGTAGCCTTCCTTCGCCACGCTCAGTGGGGGCCCAGCACTCCTCCCGCGGGTGGGCGGTTCACCTCACTCTCCTGGTGGCAGGTGAGGAGGAGGAGGAGGGGGGGGGGAGGGAGGAGAGGAGGAAGATAATGAGGAGGAGGGGGAGAGGAGGAGGAGGATGAGGAGGAGGGGGAGGAGGATGAGGTGGAGGAGGATGAGGTGAGGAGAGAGGAGGAGGAGGATGAGGTGGAGGAGGAAGGAGGAGGAGGAGGGGAGGAGGATGAGGTGAGAGGAGGAGGAGGAGGAGGATGAGGTGGAGGAGGAGGATGAGGTGGAGGTGGATGAGGTGGAGGAGGAGGATGAGGAGGAGGAGGAGGGGGAGGAGGAGGATGAGGTGGAGGAGGAGGAGGAGGGATGAGGAGGAGAGGAGGAGGGGGAGGAAGGAGGGATGAGGTGGAGGAGGAGGAGGAGGAGGATGAGGAGGAGGAGGAGGAGGAGCAGGAGGAGGAGGAGGAGGAGGAGGAGGAGGAGCAGGAGGAGGAGGAGGGGGGAGGAGGAGGAGGAGGAGGAGGAGGAGGAGCAGGAGGAGGAGAGGAGGAGGGGGGAGGAGGAGGGTAGGAGGAGGAGGAGGCGGAGGAGGTGGAGAGGAGAGGAGGAGGTAGGAGGAGGAGAGGCGGAGGTAGGAGGGAGGAGGAGGAGGAGGAGGAGGAGGAGGAGGAGGGGGGGGGGAGGAGGAGCCCTCTTTCCCAAGGAGACCCAGGGGACGTTCACATACATTCATAACTTACCATCCTCCCTTCTTTTTGAAGAGTATATCTGTGCTACAGTAGGCGTGTCTTATCAGGAGAGGACAGCAGCTTCCATCAACAGATAAGGTCGTCACGGAGGTGAAGCAATTACAGATATCTGACAGTGTGAGGAAGCAGGTGTACCAGTTTCTTTGGGAATTGGGTGACAAAGCCAGTTCAGACTTTATCTTCATCTACATACTGTAGGTAAAGCCCTTCCTCTTCCCTGCATCAACCTGGGGATGAAGGCATTTGGGTCGGTTTATCCATTAAACATGATACATCTGCCACCCTATTAGGATCTGCTCCAGTTTGCGATGGTTTTCTATCTTCACTCACCGACGATGCTCCACTTTTCGTTTTTTCCCACTTTTCGTCCTGTTGTGGTAAACGCTGCGCGGAAACATGTTGTATGAAAGAAGGCAGAAAATACCGCCTTGGCCATATTCCTCACATCAGGGATTTCTTGGTCTTTCGTTTCTACAGAACGATGACTTAGGCTGGATTTACCAGTGAATGGTAGCATTGACTCAAATGGCAATGCCTGCCACCTCAGAACATAATGCCAGATTCTTTCAACCACAGTGGGTGGCAGAGCTCCAGTCTGAGAGGAGCCGGTACAGTTCGATTCAGTCGCAGCTCTTAAGAAGCTTCGGATACTGACAGATGCCCTTTGAGAGGAAGATGCAGGGAGCCGCGGTGACAGCTGTCTGAATATACAGTAACGCTTCCCCAGTCAAGAAAATACTGGAGTGAGACGGCGGCAGCACAGGCTCTTTCCACAACACTACCATCTTATCTATTCCTAAAAACAGAAACACATTTTTAAGTGATTTCTAACCAATCCTTTCTTTGTATTTCGATAAGACGAGATCAGTGTTTTGAACACTTTTGCTGCTTCCACCTACATTTATTAATTTTAGTTAGGTTTTTAGTTCTCAGTGCCCTCAGTCATGGTTTATAGAGCTTGTGCAGGAATTTGGTTAGACATTTAAAAGTGGAGAGTACTTCAACTTCCCACCAATATATCTCCTCTAGCACCATATTTGAATTATTTTCTACATCATGTGTTGTGCACCGTAAAGTAATGTAAACATGCAAACAATTTATTTATTTTAGATTGTTTAGCTTTTTTTCTGTTGTGTTGTGGAACACCAGCACTTACTGATGGACTACAAGTGGAAATGGAATTTAGAACATTTTACAAGATTTTAAAGTCATTTTTACCCCATCCAGAAACATTTTGAATGAATGAATGAATGAATGAATGATTCAACACATGGAAAATACAATCACCAAGAAATACTGTTCACATGAACTAACTGAGAAAAAGAAGAGGATAAAGCCATTGGCTTAAGCATGCCTATTATATAAGCTATATAAATGACCAAGAATGTGTAGAACTTGCAAACAAAATCCCAAAACAACAACTAAAGGGGAAAAGAAACATCGACAGAACAGAACAGAACAGAAGAATAACATATTTAATGCTATTCCTTTTGTTTGATCAGTCTGTAATGTAATTATTTTGTATTCCACAGCTTTTTCCCCCAAGATATTCAAGATATAAGACACAAAACTCCCTGTGATTTTGTTTATCACATACATTGCATACTCTTATTTTTTTACACTTATTTTTTTATGATTTCAAATAGCCACTAAATAATAATAGACTTAATAAACACACTATAAAAATAAAAATGTCTTGACATTTTATGTAATAACATCGTTATTTTTGTTCTTATTCCCATGTATTTAAAGGGTTTGCATGACTTTAGTTTTCTGTGATGTAAACAGGATATTGTTCAAGTAGGATCTAAATATGTAGCGCAGGAAATTGAAGCATGCAAGCCACGTCGAAACCTTGACTGAAATAGAAACGGCTATTAGGTAACAACACAAATACAAGTCAAATTGCAAGCAACACCAGAATATGCCTCCTCCATCTGACATACTGGAAGGTAAAAGAAGGAAGCATAATGCATGCATTCCATTATTCTACCTCCATTCTTCTTCATAGTTCTGGTCTGATGCATACATGAGAGCAACATCTGTATCATAATATTCATTGCATCGTAGCGTCAGCAAAGGCTTGTGCATCTGGATAGCAGTTAGTGAAACAGACACTGTAGTGTTGGCTACAGCAGATTAGATGTGAATAAAAGCTTTTTCTCCGGGGTTTTCAAGGTCTACACAGGGATAAATGGTCAGCACAGGTACTGAAGGCAGTGAAAACAAAGCATTCATACTGAAGAAGTTGACAAGATGGCTGGACTTTAGATCTTGCTTGTGTTTTCTGTTCATAAACCTGATATTTCAGTGTTTATTTCCCGAGGGAATGAAGAAATGGGCTGACATTTTGGTTTGCAGGACTGACAACCCACCCAGAGCGCACAATGTTGCATTTAAAGATAATATAATATCAGGTGGTGATTGCACCTCTTTATGCACACTCAACCCTGCAGACATGCTTGAACTGCATTTGTAAATTAAATCAAGGTTGTGGTGTTTTATTGTTTTCTTTACCATGAATGAGGAATAAAATGTCCATAAAATCACTGTATGTTTCTCTGATCTTATATTTCAATCCTTTGCAATTATCCACTGACCCCCCCCCCCCCCCCCTCCCTGCAATGCCACACTTGCACAAAACAATCATCCAGCATATTTAACACATCTTCTTTCTTTCTTTCTTCTCACCAATCCATCTTGCTCTCATTGTGCAACAGAAGAGAAAAAAATTGCTCTGCACTTGTGGATAGATGGAAATGTTCTGTTTGTAGATTAAACATCAAACGGTGGTAGCAAATTCCACTGAGCACAGATGTCCACTTTAATACAGATTAAGTTCTGCTACAGTTGCTTTAACTTATATGTAGAGAGGCTCAGTTAGTACAGCAACAAAACATACATTGCATTAGCATAAAAAAGTGCTGATCAGCTGCTGTTCCTGTACAGCAGAGCAGAAAGTCTCACGTAAATGAGCTGGAATTCATATCCAATCACAGTAAATGGTCTGTAACTGAGAATCATCCCAATTATTATGAGCACATTAGAATTAATAGGCCACAATTTGCATTCACAAAGGAGAGGTTTTCACATGGTTATTCTTCTGCATTTTGTGCTTAATGTATTCTATTCCTGTCGACGTTTGTTTTCTCTGTAATATGGTGTGGTTTGACTGAGGTGTCACGAGGACTGTACACGGTAAAAAAAAAAGAAGAAGAAAGACATTCATTAATTTTTTTCATTAATAGGATAACATCTTGCAAACACAACAAATATTTATGCAGTCTATAATTTAGAAGTAGCAAAGAATGAAAGAAAGTGAACTTTTGGCCGCTCTGTCTCTGTGTGGACAGCGGGAACGCTGCTGCTGCGCATGCACAGCACAGCCCTCGTAAATATTTCTGCACATATTTTTGCACCTCTCCCAATAGGAAGGTTTCAGGTTCGATTTCCATCTCTGCCTGCCTCCACGCCAAAGTGTCCTTGGGCAAGACACTGAACCCCGAACTGCCTGTGTGAGAGTGAGTGGTTGGTGGTGGCTGGAGATTGGCAGCCTCTCTTCCATCTCGTATGGAGGGAATGAATAATGCAATGATAATACAATAATGAATTACGCTTTGAGTGCCAAGCAAAGTGCTATATGAAACCAATGCATTATTAATCCAACCAGCACCCTCTAGTGGCCCAACAATGCACTACATTGTTTTCAGCATTTATGCAGTTTCCGTATAATTCCGAAACTTTGCTGAAATGAAAACGCATTGATGACGTGTTTTCATGTAAATGAAGCCTAACCCTCATATCGCTTTGAATTTTTGATACAACTTAATTCATTTGGGGTTTAGAGGCCAATCGTAGCAAACTACACTGAACAAAAACAAATATAAACGCTTGATCCCATTTATCATGGGCTGAACTAAAACCTTTTCTACTTACATACAACATCCATTTCTCTCTAATATGTTTCACAAATATCTCTAAATCTGTGTTAGTGAGTACTTTGAGTACTTCTCCTTTGCAGAGATAATCCCTCAACCTGGCCACATTTACACGTACCCAGGTTTTTACAAAAACTGATATTTCCCCCTCTACATTTAAAAATAAAAGTCTTCATTGACATGGACCACATATACACTTGGTTCAGAGCAACTATGAGCAACCAAACCTGTAGGGGGCAGCGCAACAGATACGTCTAAACGTGGCCTCAGGCTGGGTCGGGTCACCAGTCCATCACAGGGCAATTTAGAGTCCTACGTTAACCTCAAATACATGTTTTTGAGCTTTGGGAAGAAACCACAGTACATGGTGGACACGTACACATTAACAGCTGTGCTAACTTTTCCCAAAGTGCCCAGATGAAAACCCATAATGCTAACCTCAATTATTATAGTGTGAATTTACATCATGCTTTTCATATTCATGTCTGCACGTGTTTTTGTTTTGTTTTTTGTTTTTTGTTTTTTTCAAGGATGCAGGTGTTTGTCTGTCTCTGTGTCTTCTTTGATGGACAGGTTTACTGTCCAGGTTGTACCCTGTATTTTTGCTCAATGTCAGCTGGGATTGGCTCCAGCCCCATAAACACACGAGAAGACTGATGGATGAATGGTAGTTTGATCCTCGGCTTGCTTTTTCGAGTGTACTCGAGCAAGTCATTGAACTCAAGGTTTCTGTCAATGGTGGTCCAGCCTCTTGGACGACAGCTTTCAAAGGTGGTGCATGGGTGTGGGGCCACGTAACTGACAATGTTAAACACTTTTTTTTTTCAAAATGAAAGTGGTGAAATTGTTCAATATAGAGTAAGTTCATTTTCAATGTGAGATATTTCAAGGCCTTTGCAGGATCCTAGAATGACAAAACAGAAATGGCTTTCAACCACTACAAACGTGTTTTTTTTTTCTTTTTTTGCACAAACTCAAGTGACAAGTCCCAAAAAAATGTAGCAAATGCATTGCAGTTTTGGAAGTAAGTGACAGTAGTATTTTGAGTTTCATGGTCCACAGGAACCAGTCGCATCCCACTTGCCTGGAGTAACTTGGCAAAATTCAAACTTTGACTTTTGGCAGCAGATGAACCGAGACCGTTGACAATTTTGTCCTCGTTGTGAGGCAACGGATTCCAAAAAAGGACAACGACTCCCAATTTCTAACTTGCTCTCTTTGCTGCGAGACACAAAGAACTAAATGTCTTGAGGTCAACTCGGGGAAAATTGAAAGTGTTGAAAGTGGTCTGGAGTTTAGTATGACAGACAGATATTGGCAGAGCAAATAAGGAAGGCTGTGATTGGGATTGTTCATGAAGTCTGCCAGACCTGAATGAATGGCGTTTTAATATTAGAAAATGAAAGCAGGGAGTTTTCTTGAAATTTTCTGACATATAATCGATTAAGTGAGACAGGCATGGCTTTTGATGATGTCTGTGGCTTTATTTACTGTTTATTTTGTCCTTTTATTTGCGCTTATCAGTGACTTAAATACAAAAGTTGGGCAGCAGCCAGACTGCATAGCTCAAGTCCTGACTGCCCGTGATTAAATGTAGTTTATCCAATTCAGTCGGTAAATCGGTGAAAAAGAGGCGGCCTGGCAGCTTATTGAAATGGGCTGTCAACAAAATATGTGTGATGTATTAAGATGGGGATTTATACAGTGTGCCGTACGGCGCCTCTGCAGTCCGAGCTGGCCATAAGGCAGAACTTTCCACGTGTCGGGGTTTTCTCTTTGCTCCACATTCACTATTCGCATGAATCATGACGGGCGGCTCCATGCAAGCCCGACTCCTCGGTGTCCAAATGCCGGCCTGTCGCTTACACACATCATTATGATGATGATGATGATGGTTAGGAGAAGTGTGAAAGTGGAGCAGTGCAGCCTCATATTGCTGGTTATGGATGACATGAAGGGGCTGGCCCATTGGCCTCTAAAGTATCATGTATTCCCTGCTGTCCGACTCCAGCAGGCTTCAGTTGCTCAGTATTTCCTTTCCAATATGCAAGTCAGTCTTAGCCTCCTTTAATGCTAACGCTAATTCTGTTTGAATCTTCTTCTGCAGATGAGGCTATTTATTCCCAGCTTAATTTTAATTGTCGATTTCAGCCTGATCCACCAGTATTGAGTTTAGGACGACAGGATTGTCTAACCTTCGGCTTGCTTACGTTGTGTTATTGCCCACTTTTAAAGAAGGGGTGTCATCATAGTGCCGGTTGTTTTCCCTGCAAAACAAATAGAAAATACATAGCCTAGGGTGAAATGCTACTAATAAACCATCTGGGTTCAACGTAATCCGGTGCCACTTGTGATAAAAGGTTTGTTTTTAGGTGTTACTGGGGCGTGAAGGTGAAAAGCTACCAAATAAAAGAGCAGTGGATAAAGTGGAAAAGTAAGACATGTAGAAGAAAAACACTTCAACTTTGATTGATTGAATAATAAATAAAAAAAAAACATAATTCAGGTACAGAGACCTACAATAAGGTGTGAGTTCTTTTTTAAATGACAGATAAGTGCAGGGAAACATTTTTTTCCTTGCTGACATGTTTTGGCTGCAACTGCATGTCAGTAAGGTAAAAACGTTTTCATGCAATTACGTGTTGTTTAAAAAAAAGAACTCAAACTTTATGTAATCAGAACAACAAACTGAACATAATCCAGACCTACAATAACTTGCACTTTCAACTGTCAAAACGTAGAAATCGTCCAAGTTAAAAATATGTCAGTTACATAGATGTGCTGTTGATGACATTAAAACAGAGTTTAAAGGTCCCATATTACACTAAATCGACTTTTCTGTGCTTTAAACATGATAAAAGTACTATTTGGGGTTCATATAATCCCCAAAGTGTTTTTTTTTTTTTCATTGATTCCCTCCAGCTTGAGTTCACAGTGATCTTTCTCTGTTCTACCTGGTGGGGGAGCTCAACACCTTGATTCTATTTGATGACGTCACAGAGCTGGAGAAGCCCGCCTCCAGGAAGATTGACATGAGGAGAAACCAAAACAAGACACGCCCACATCTCAGTCTCTGCTGCTTCACATTGAACTGCTGTTTTTGTTGTTCCACATCTGTTTTCACCTTCATGTCCACTGGAGAAAATGTGTTTTCACCTTCATGTCCACTGGAGAAAATGTGTTTTCACCTTCATGTCCACTGGAGAAAATGTGTTTTCACCTTCATGTCCACTGGAGAAAATGTGTTTTCACCATCATGTCCACTGGAGAAAATGTGTTTTCACCTTCATGTCCACTGGAGAAAATGTGTTTTCACCTTCATGTCCACTGGAGAAAATGTGTTTTCACCTTCATGTCCACTGGAGAAAATGTGTTTTCACCTTCATGTCCACTGGAGAAAATGTGTTTTCACCTTCATGTCCACTGGAGAAAATGTGTTTTCACCTTCATGTCCACTGGAGAAAATGTGTTTTCACCTTCATGTCCACTGGAGAAAATGTGTTTTCACCTTCATGTCCACTGGAGAAAATGTGTTTTCACCTTCATGTCCACTGGAGAAAATGTGTTTTCACCTTCATGTCCACTGGAGAAAATGTGTTTTCACCTTCATGTCCACTGGAGAAAATGTGTTTTCACCTTCATGTCCACTGGAGAAAATGTGTTTTCACCTTCATGTCCACTGGAGAAAATGTGTTTTCACCTTCATGTCCACTGGAGAAAATGTGTTTTCACCTTCGTGTCCACTGGAGAAAATGTGTTTTCACCTTCATGTCCACTGGAGAAAATGTGTTTTCACCTTCGTGTCCACTGGAGAAAATGTGTTTTCACCTTCATGTCCACTGGAGAAAATGTGTTTTCACCTTCGTGTCCACTGGAGAAAATGTGTTTTCACCTTCGTGTCCACTGGAGAAAATGTGTTTTCACCTTCGTGTCCACTGGAGAAAATGTGTTTTCACCTTCGTGTCCACTGGAGAAAATGTGTTTTCACCTTCATGTCCACTGGAGAAAATGTGTTTTCACCTTCGTGTCCACTGGAGAAAATGTGTTTTCACCTTCGTGTCCACTGGAGAAAATGTGTTTTCACCTTCGTGTCCACTGGAGAAAATGTGTTTTCACCTTCATGTCCACTGGAGAAAATGTGTTTTCACCATCATGTCCACTGGAGAAAATGTGTTTTCACCTTCATGTCCACTGGAGAAAATGTGTTTTCACCTTCATGTCCACTGGAAAAAATGTGTTGGCATCGTTCTGCAACAAAAAAACGTGCACCTACAAAAGGATGGAATCAAAGCGAATGCTACACAGTAATAACGTCAAGTGGCATAGCATTAGCTAACGTTAGTCACTTACCAAGCCGAGACGTCCTGACGAAGCCGTCGGGGCTGTTGCTTCAAATTCAGGGTCCGATTCTGCATGGAGGACAAACGGCTCGACGTGACGGATCGCCATTGTTCGTAAAGGTTTATTTTCTGTATGCAAGTACCGCTATGTACCGGCAAACACCCAACCCCCATGCTATGGTTACTACCAAGCGAGCGTGAGCTGCTGGCTACGTCACCCAGGGGGTGGAGGAGGCGGCTGTGGGCTGGGCTGCAGTCTCCGTGAGGGTGGAGGAGGTGGAGGAGCTGAGAACCACCATCATGAGAGGTGACGTCAGCTCAGTCCAAGAAATAACTAGAATTTCACAAGTTTTGAGTGTTTCTACTGTATCACCCAAATTATTATCCACATGAGCAGAGGAGGGACTGTGAAACATGAAATATAGACAATATGGGTCCTTTAATATTGGGAGTGAAGCAAACGGTATGAGGTGCATCCTCCCCTCTGGTAATAATAAACAGAAGCATTTGCTTTTTGAGTCTATTACAACTAAAAATCAGCTATCTTTTCTTTGGATCCTCTGGTATAATGCATACAAAAGTCAAATGTAACAAGATGATATTGGAAATTTGACAAAAGAATAATACTGGCAGCTTTATTTTAAAGTGATCGTCTGTATATGTCTGTAATCCTGTCGTGTTAACTAGTTGTAACAGACATTGCACACTTTGGCTGCATTTACACAACAACACTTTAACTGAAATTGCATCATTTCTGCATTTTCATTTCAGAATGTTTTGCATATGTGCAGCAACGTTTTGAGAACAACAGCTAATGACATGGAAATTACAGAAATACTGAAAAATGCTTCTGATTTCTCCTGAAAACCTTATTGTATCAACAGGGCCTAAGACCAGGTGTGTAAATGTGCTCAAGGTTTGACAACTGAATGAATGATAGTTAGTGTGGTTGTGCTTATTTGCAATTGGTCCGTTGAGTCAAAAAAGACTTAAGTCTGTATTTATTTATTTTTCCAATGGCAGTTTGATGATATTCCAGAAAACACAAACCCAGACTTTCACTATCGTGGATTAATCTCCTCATTGCAAACAGTGGTAACATTAGTACTGGCAATCAGCAGGCACAATATATCCACAAAAACACACAAGAAGCATGTTTTAAGACATTAACTTACAAAAAACTTTCACCCAAAACTCGGGTTTTCTTCCTAAAACTAATGGTTCTCAGTGCTGAGCGTGCTCAGAATGGATCTAGTGAATTGCAGCTTGGTCCGGATTTGAAACCCAACGTGTTGCACAACTAACTCACGTTTCAACCGTCCACAGTCCTCCGTGAGTAACAAACGTTTAAAAGCAAATTCACAAACAAGCCGTTTCAATAGCGACTTGATACAAATGACATAGTAAAATAGGTACGACATTAATCTGGCTTTTGGAAGATTATGTTCAGTTTCATTTTGGGAAAGCATTACTGAAATGTTTCTAATGTTTTCTCCTTCTTATAATGGAGTTGGAATTTCTTTGTAAGTATAATTTAATAAGTTTAGCTTCATTTGAGTGTATTATACTCAGAAATGAAGTTAAAACAATAATGCTCTGACACTGATGTGAGACAAACAGATTATATTGTGAAGACAGCATTAATATCCAACAATGTGCAATATCACAATGTATTTTCTACATGTTTGCCACTTTTGTTATATGAAACCATATTTGATCATTTTATTTCTTCTGGTGCTCAGGGTTGGACATTTCTTGTTGTTTTTTCACCGAATCTTGCTCCATCCCCATGAAATCACACTGTTAATCACACAGTACAGTGTGTTGACTGCTGTATGTCCCGTATAATTAGCAGTTTATAGCTGCAGCCTGTGGTGTCAGACCATGAAAATGCATCCGTGTGCCCATAACTATTTTAATTGGCATTGCTGTATTTCAATTTCCCGACTGTGCGGCACACAGTCGTCGCCGCTGCTCAGATGTTGACACGAGAGAAATGCAGACATGGGAGGTTGGGAGAAGAAATAAGGTATAATTTAAGCCATTGGATACCAAACACTGTCTATCAATGAATCCTAGCTGCTGGGATAAATAGGTAAAGGCTGATTTGCTAAAACATTACAGTGAAGCCAAACTGGTATCGTACCAACACACAAAAACCAGAGTTTCTGAAATGTGAATCAAAGACACTTTATAAATCTCAAGTGAAGGTTGGGAATCAGGGATTACTGATTTGAAATCATTTTTCAGACAGAGTTCCTTGTTTGCTTTAACTAAAACCACACAAATAAATCAACTATTGATTCTTTCTGTGTTAAGTAATATTTGTTTACCACTACAATCACACATCGGATCAATTTATTCTCCAGCTTACCTACAAGGTACCTTAATGAGGATCACACACATCCTAATGAAGTCCAGTTTCTTTCCACCACAGTCACATGTTAATTATATTCTGGAAATTGCTGCAGCCGGAAATGTTCTTGTAGCTTCTGTGTAAATTACCTGGTCTTTGTTCAGGAAGTGCAGCTTTTCGACTTGCCGGTGGATTTCTTCAGGTCCAGGTTGAAAATGGCAACGCTGCACGGATCAGCAGTACTTTTGATCTCTTGACATTACCAGGAGTCATTTCCCTCAATGTTAATAACAGAAATACTGCTTAATGTACCTTTAAGTGTAAGCCAAAGAAAAAAAAAAAAAGAAAGAAAAGGTGACCATGATTTATGTGCACTGGATCGGCTCGGCCATATATCAAGACCAATCACCTGCCCAGCTGCTCACTTTTCTGCCTCACAAATCTCACTTTATGTCCTCTGCACAGTTTTGACAACAACCTTTACCATTAATAAAAAAAAAGTGTAATTTCCAATGCCTTCTCTGCTCTGCGCTGATCAGACTTCAACATATTAACTGTCTCCAGTGGAACAACCTGTTTTGTAGAAGTGTTTTTGCTAATTCTCTGTGTGCAAACGACTGCATGTATTTACCATTGCAGTGAAGGCAAATGAAAAAAACGAGCAGAAAAGCGGTTTGTTGCTCAGATTGGGTCTGGCTCATATTGTAAGAGGTAGGTGGAGGAATCCTGACAGATTGTTTTCTGACACCGTCACAGAGGCCCATTGAAGCTCACCAGCATTCCTGAGCCCATCACACTGAAGGAGAAAAACGATGCTGAGGATGTTTGCCTTGATAATGCCAAAGCTTGTTTGTGTCTATGTCAGGAGTCGGGCGGTTAATCCAGCCTACATCCCGGTCCAGATATCAGTACTGTGTTCCAGGGCCGTGGGGCGAGACTGGCTGTCATGCTTGAGGAGAGAAGCCTCTGCTTTTTTATGAAGGGAGTGACGGGGGGGGGGGCATGAGGGAGACATGCATCAAGTCTGTTGGACTCACTTTGGTTTTCAGCTTACTGGGGGAAAAAAATAAACCTGTTTGTATTTCTGTGGTAATTGTGACAAAACATTTTCCTCTGGTTTGTTTCGGCAGGATTTATGAGCGAGTGATAGACCCCCCTCAGATGGAGCTCACCCCGGGCAGTGGAGTGTGGCTGGGCCAGCACAGCCACAAGCACGGGCTGTTCAAGGTAAGACAACACTGGTATTTCTGAGTTATGGGGGGGGGGGGGGGGGAATTAACTGAAAGTGATTGTTGTGACACTATCGTCAATGTGATTTGTTGTTGTTGTTTTTTCCTTTTTTAAGAACATTGAAACAACTAGCTCTGAACTCATCCTTGAGTTGGTCAGTCCACCAGTAACTTCAACCTGATCCCAGAGTGTGTCCTGCAAGGGACCTCTGTTCATGTTGAATTCAGCCATGTTTATTATTATTATTATTATTATTATTATTATTAGACCTGATTTAGATCCTTCATTCTACCATCGCTGTGTCGGCAGGATGTGAGCAAAAGCAAAGAGTAACTTATAATTCTCGTCCAACTGAATCTGAATTTTTTTTACATTAGTAAACATAGAACCATGTATACGAATAAATTACAAAATGTATTACATAATACAGCGAATTATTGCATTGGAATACCCACATTTTGTAATGGCTGTTGTAATATGTAATAAGTTATTACAAGATGCAACAAAGTTTATTAGAACATGTGTTAAGGAAATGTATTTAAAAATGTGGCAGAGTATTACAAAATGCAGCTTTGTTTTTGTTAACATTGCATTCAATTCTATTCATTTCCTACATAACTAATTTGAACCACCACTTGGTCAACCCTTACCCCTCATGTTAACCTAATGTTGCCATAGCTTCATATGTCTCATAGATGATTTATTTTTCATGGGCACTTTTGTCTCCATACTCTTTGTTTTGATTATGAATACATATTTAACTCCCTCAAACAAGGTAACAACTACACGTACACACAAAATAAACACAATGCATGGACGTTGCAACACATCAAAGATTGCCTGGTAAAATTGGACAGATTTCTAGTTGGCTGTGAGGTAGAAGAGCCTGAGATACAAGGATGAAGTACTGAAAATCTCAGTGGAGCTATTCCCAAGCTCATCTCAATATTGTGGATTTTTGATCGTTGCTCATTTTGTCGGGCTCCTGCTTATACTCGCACAATTCTTTCTCCACCTGTCCTGCAGTTAGTGGGCCTTTTTAGTTTTTATCTGATGATTAGCCACTAGGCCCCACTGAAGAGTAAATGATTTCTTCTCAATGCTCCCTCGTGCTTTAACGCTGCCGCTGCCACACACTGTGCCTCCTCCATCTGCTTCTTCCTCCGTCCTCTCAAGACTTCAAGGAGCTCCTTCTTCTAGTGCAAGACTGAGGTCTTGAAGGACACCACTCGTTCATCTCATTTCCTACCTGCAGTGAAAAATCCTTGGGCAGGAAAGCCTCAAAAGTGTTTGTCAGCACTGGAAGCAGATGGTTTGTGTGAAGTGAGCGAGAGGAGGAAATTCTCCCTTCAGGTTTACACCGGGATCCGTTGGCATCTTGGCTGACAGATCCTCTTGTGACACTTGAATGAAGGACTTGTTGCTCTGCCTTTTCAAGCTACGTCTTTTAAGCGATATATTATTGTAAATGAGCCTTATTAAATTAATGAAAACATGTAGTAATTGGGTTCAATAACCACAACAATGTCAACCTGCTCTTACTAGTTGAGGGTAGACTTGACGTAGTGCACAATGCATTCTGGGTTGTAAAAAACAAAGCTAACCGTTAAAGGAGCTTGTTAATCTCGATGTGGGTCACCTAACTAAATAAAGGCTAATGAACCACGCTAATCAGAAGCAACAGGCGTATTGCAGGAAGATGTGGAGTAGAGAGGAAGAAGTAGTGATAAAAGGCGCTCATTGATATCTGGTCTGAAGACGCTTTATCACAGTTGTTTGTGGCTACCCATTAGCCACGAGCTAACAAGCCAAGCCACCACCAGAAGCTAAAGTGGTGGGACTTCTGGTTTCGATCCGAACTAATCAATTAGCCGTATTTCCTTTTTAGTTCCTCTCTGTTCAGTGTTTGTTTTGCACAACAGCGTCCCCAACTGAGCAGCTGTTGTAATTGCGTGACATTTTCCAGGCATTTTGATCTGGCCTTAAAAGTGAATGTGAACGCCACCGAACCAAATGAAGGTGTGAAAATTGTCACCTCCCAAGTAAACCGAGTCCTGGACGATCTGAACCTGAAAGGCTCCTTATTAGATTCAGGTCTGGCTCTTACCAGGTCGTTCCAAAATGGGTATTTTCTGTTTTTGAAGTCATTGTGTCGTGGCGTTATTTGTTGCGGGTCATTGTCCTGCCACATCACCCAGCTTCTCCTGAGCTTCGGCTGGCAGACGGTGACAGTGTCCTGTAGGCTGCCTCCAATGAACTTGTGAATTTATATTTCCCTGGATGATGGCAAGCTGTCCAGGCCTCGAGGTAGCAGAGTGTTTTTATAATGCAGAGCAGCTCTACATCTTGGCCTCGTGTTGTTTTACTCCAGGTTGTATATTTTCTAAGGTCATCGCTTCAGTAATTCACTCACTCTTTCTTGTAGAAGTCTGTGGATTCGTCCAAGTAACACATGTCATATTTTAGTTGTTCTTGTAGTACTAGTTAAGTATTTTGTGTCTGCCTGTTCATTTCACGGTCATGGAGAACGCATCAAATTCTAACACAAACTTATCGGAAAAAAAAAAAAAGTAGAACGTTCCAAAAGTTAGAGTGTTAGACTGTACCTATTGACAAACTTACATAGTGTTGTTTGTACATTCAGATGCATTGAGGTCTTCAATTTACCTATTTGGTAAATTCCCTGCTTTGCATTTGTTTTAAATTCAGAACTCAGTCCTTATTTAATAAAGATAGCACAAGCTTAACAGTCGACACACAAACCTGTTCACTGTTCAGCTTTATACTGCATATTTATACCTGTCTAACTTCAGATTTTCTCACCTCCTGTTTGCATCCTGCCTAATTTATCCCACTTTCTATAACGGGTAAAAAATATAGGAGTCGTGGGCCAAAACTGGCCTCCTAAAAAACTAAAAGAAACCATTGACTTTTTGACAAGTATCTCTCAAGTATTGTGGGGCAGCATGGCTGGGTTGATAGAGTGGTCGTCTCCTATCTCTGCCTGCCCACATGCCGAAGTGTCCTTGGGCAAGACACTGAACCCCGGACTGCCTGTTTGCATGTAGTGTGAGAGTGAATGGTTGGTGGTGTTCGGAGGGCCCGATGGCGCAAAATGGCCGCCTCGCTTCCGTCAGTCTGCCCCCTGGCCGCCGTGGTTGCCTACGTAGTTTACCACCATTGAGTATGGAATGAATGAATAATGCAATGTAAAGCATTTTTTGAGTGCTATATAAAACCAATGCAGGGTGGGTTTGTACAAACATTTTTATTGTAACCATTGCAGGAGAAGGTTTTTGTTGAGGTTGTTTTCATTCTCAGGAGACAATGTTTGGTTTTGTGAAAATATAGACTTTTTTCAAAATACATACTCTGCCTGCGCCACAACAAAGAAAAACTTTCAAATTAAATTATACAGATTTTTATGGCACTATTTTACCAGTCTGACCTGCTCAAGATGATATTGAGCCATATGTGGCCCCTGCAATAAACGTGTTTGACATCCCTGCTCTAATGTGTTCTATGATAAAAGACAAATCAGTGATTCTCCTTCTCCCTGACCCGGTCATGAAGTTATAGCTGAGCGATGTATTTCAGAATCTCTCAGTACTTGTTCACTTCTCTCGCTCTCTGAAAATCGCAGCACTCCAGGTGCACAGATTCTACAACTATGCTCCCATGTTATCCCGGTACGATTTAACAATGTTCAAGAGAGGTCCTCGCCAAGTAAGAAATACTTTCTCAATTTCAAGTGACCCCATAAATGTTCAGCAGTTAGTAATTTCAGGTGATTGTAGAGGTGAGTCTGCACCAGCCAGGACTCCATGATCTTCTTGTGTTTTCAAGTAGTTCTTGCGAAGCTTGGCAGTGTGCCGGGGGATTGTTACCAAGCTGTAAAACGGATCCTTCAACACGAAGATGCAAGACAGCTTCTGGCAAAAAAACAAAAAAAACCATGCAGAGACTTGAATATTGCTTTCAGTTTCTCTGTCACCTTGTGCACAACCTTCTATTACTGTTGCAAATCTCACACTGATTCATCCATACCAAAGGACGAGTGTGTCCAAGCTCAACACAAATAATTTGGAAGTTGTTTACAGATGTTTGAGTCATTCTGAGTCCACTCTGACACACACTCTTAAGACAGCACTTTAACTGATTGGACTTGTGTTTTCTTTTAAACTTGTCTCTCTGAGATGAAGTCTCTTTTCTGTCTGTCAGTTGGGGGACGCTTGATTTATTGACACTGTGGTTGTGATGTTTGCAGAGCACTTTTCATGCAGTGAAAGATGTAACACAAAGTGCTTTACATAAAAGAAATTAAGAATAAAAACACCTGCACGAACGCACACCCACCCACATACACACACACCTACCCTCACCCACCCACACCACGAACCCCAACCCCAACTGCCTGTAACAAAATATAAAAACTGATGTAAGATGTGGCCAGACACTGATGATCCAGAAGAGAAAACACAAGCTGAACCGTCAGTTTTGCCTTTCATGTCAGATACTCCACTGATAATCACTGTGAACCTGCTAAAGAAGAGAGGATAAGGAAAGTCATCTTCTCTCATCTCTTGTCCACAACTGAAGAGCTTATTGGGAAAACAATGAAGAAGTGAAGGAGAGAGAGAGAGAGAGAGAGAGAGAGAGAGAGAGAGAGAGAGAGAGAGACAGAAATAGCCACGAGTTACAGAGGCCACACTGCAGATAGAGATAGTAAGTGAAATAAAGCAGCAGCTGTAATCTGAACCATTCAGGTCCCAGCACTGGGGTAACGATAAGACGCGCTAACTAGGCCTTTAAATAAACCACATTGAGCCCAGCTTGAGACGCAGCTCGTCCTCTCGCCACCTTCTCCTGTGAGCCTTTCATCTGAGGCTGCAACTGTAATAAATTATCTTTATCTAGAATCCATTGTACCAAGGATGCTGACTCCTCAGGGATGCCACGAGCTCGCTTGGAGCCGGCGCTCCGGTGAAAGGCTCCGTGTTTCACGCACCGCGGGACGGTAATGAATCTGACATGGACAATGACAGAAAGCTTCATCGTGAGACATAAGGAACGGTGAAGTTTCAGTGCGATGATTTGTTACACATTCCTCTGCTTTCCCTCCATTTATTTTGTGTGTCTCATTTGCCGAGGTTTCCCACCCACGGTAGGTTATGTTTTGTTCAGTTTTTATGGCTTTGCACTACAGGCAGCACGACGTTCTCCTTCTTGAGAACTTATGGGAAGAGCTACACAATCAGTTACTTTCTGAAAATTAACTGAGTTTTCATGTTGGGTTGTAGCATTTGCACTGAACTTCCCCCTGATCTAGCCTGATTGCTTTTCATACCTGCTGAAGGTTAATTACTTTGTTCAGGAAATGTTCTTTCAGGTTAGAGTGCCCATCAGAAAGATGCACATTGAATTTGTTTGGCAAATTGGAATATATTTGTACCCATATCAGATTAAAATGATATATTTTGCATATGTCATCACACATTTTGCAACTTAGTCACATCAGAAGAGCAGAAATATCACCAGCATAACTAGAAACCTCTTCTTTCCTCTCTCACTCTGCTCTATTTGGCCCGGTCACGCTGTTAATTGTTGATCTTGCTTCAGTCTGACGAGATAGACTGCAGGTCAGTGGTTAAGTCTTCAGATCCTGCTAGACTATAGAAAGGTCATGTTCTGCATAATCAAACTGAGAAGAGGGAAGAATCAGAGGCACGAGCATCACCCGAGATAATAAAGTCTCATCAATGTTGCCCAAAGGCAAAGCTCTGTCCAAACCTGCCTGGCCTATTATTAAACAAGGTGAAGGTGCAAACTTGAGCACGCACACACACACACACACACACACACACACACACACACACACACACACACACACACACACACACACACACACACACACACACACACACACACACACACACACAGAGTGAAAGTAATTTTCCCAGCAATAGCAGAGTGAACTCATGATGGTTTGGGGACTCAAAGGTATAAATGACGCACACACAAAGCAGGTGCCCTGCAGACATGCACATTTCAATGAAGGACATTTGGAAGCTGTCTTCATTCCATTTTCTTCCACCTGCAGTCATGATCAAACATTTTAATAACTTAATTTCTTATTAAAATCCACAAAAACACAAACAAAACTCAACAAGCGAAACCAAGAGAAGCAAAAGTTCTGTCATGTTGAGGCACTCGAAAATGATTTTTCAACATAACATGATCTAAGCTTCATGCATATGCATGACATTACACATAGATACACACACACACACACACACACACGCACATGCATTTATTTTTGGTTTTGCAGTGTTGTTTCTAGGCGTTTGATCAGCGACACTCTCCTGATTGGTTTTGACTGTGCACATCAGCACGCTGGCTTTCAAATGAAACAATGATCATGAACTGACATTTTTTGGCATTACTTTGAGGATATTTACATTCATGTCACATGAATCAAGCTGGAAATTTAAAGTATATTCACAGCCGCATTGAAATGCTAATTCATGCCTGGAATATAATGTCATGGACCAGGATTGTCTGCACATATTCATAGTAGATTTTTCCGTACTGAGTCCAGAGATATACTAACTGTTTATGCAAGTTAATAATTAAAAAAATTTCCTTTTTTTCACATTTTTAATATTTACAACATGTAGTCAAACAAGTAATATATCCATATCACGTTACACATTTTTGTAGTTTTAACCTTTTGCCAAGCATAAATGCGTTTGCTCTGTGATAACAGATTAACATTCTGCTATCAAGAATAAATCAATACCTGAAGTACATTTTCAATTTGAATTGGATTGTTTTAAACACATATTGTATTTTTGCACGTTACTTGCTTTCAGGAAGTACACTGAGCAATGTGATGCAGTGATTCCTGTCTTCATTTAGTTTAATCAAAATATGAAAAGAAAGGGCTGTAAATTAAAACAAAAGCTATTTAACCTGTATGAGTTTATTTTGTGAGGTTATTGGGTTGTTTATTTTATCAAGTGGTATCAAGCCGCACAATTAATACCACCCACACATCCTCTTTTCAAGAACCTTTGTTCTACTCCTGTGCACTGCAATACACCTTCCCACCACTTGGGTCACTGACGCATCATTCAGTTGTTGAACCCACTCCAATTTATCAGAATTTCTCTTCTGTTTTTCGAGTATTTGAATCAAAATATTTTTAGACTTATGTCCTTCTTTTGTTAATATTGACTGGAGCATTTATATATTTGTTCTTGTAGCAACTTGAGTTCTTATAATTGCTCTCCTGTTCATTGCCGTATGTGCAGGTTTGCATACACATGTTTTCAGATAATCACAGTGTATAGTAGCAATTGTTTTACAATGTTTTACCTTGTTAATCTAAATGGACTTGATTTGAGTGTTAATATTTAACTGGCCTTCGGGCCACTTTGCACAGGGAAAATTGGGTCCCGAAGTCAAAAAGGTTGAGAACATCTGTTTTATATCTTCTGCTGTCCCGAGGGTAATAACAGGTCACCGTGCTGTAATGGTTTGCGTGTCTTTGTGGTCCTGAGAGCTACATTATGTTGGCTGGAGTCTACTGCTCATGGCGGGGTCACCCAATGCCGAACAGTTGGAAGAATAGAGACCAGACAAAGAGTGATCCTCTGGTCTTCCAGGTTGGGGGTTGAGGCCAGTCTTAGTTCAGCAGAGTGTCACAGCTTTGTACTTTGTACGAACGTCACACTGCAACTGTATGAAGGTGATGCAGAAAAGGTATGGAAACACAGGAGTGCCAAAATTAAAAGGAACAGATGTGGAAATATAAAGAGAATCAATAATACAAAAAAATGACAAAGGTAGTCATATTGTTTTTCTATCTTGTCCTTGCTTGTTCCACGTTGTCAATACTTGTCCCGTTTTGTCTTTGTCTTTTCGTCATTGCATTTACTGGCTGAGTCAAGCCGTGTGGAAAAGACAAAAGAAATACACATTTATTTGCTTTGAATTTTGGCACTCCTGTAATTCCATGGAAAGGTGTTAAAACAATGAGGCAGTGGGGATGTTTTCTGTTGGACTGACTGATGGATATGAGTAGGAATCAGGTCTGGACCCCTTCTTGTTTGCTCTGGTGAAGGACAGCATGGGACATCGTTTCAGGTATTTAGCTCTGCAGACGACATTGTGGGGAGAGAAAGAAGTGGAGCAGCACCAGTAGAGTTAAAGGTCTGCGATAGATAAAAAGAGAATGGAAGTTGCAAGGAGAGTAAAGACGTCGTATGTGTGAACTTAAGGGAGCTGGGATGGAAGGTGAAGATACGAGGAGTAGCGTCATTAGTCAAAGTGGATGAGTTCAAGTAGCCGGAGTCAATCCAGAGACGTGGTGAAGGAGAGAGTGCAGGAGTAATGTGAGTGGGTGGCTGCTGGTGGCTGATGTGTGACAGAAGAATCGGTGCAAGTGTGAAAGGGAAGGCTTTCAAGACAGTAGTGAGACCTGCAATGAGGCGGCTGTGGAGACAGTGGGACTTTCTGAAATCTAACTGGTTGTTCATGGAAAAGATTAAACGTGAACTCTTGAAAAGGACAGCAGTTCACATATGAATCTGGAGAAGCCATGTCGAGGTGTTTAGAGACATACTGAGAAGAGATGGTTTATTTATTTATTTCTCTATTTATTTATTGTTTGACTGTTATTTTATTTGAACAAAGCATGTTAGATATGAAGTTGGAAGGAGAAGGAGGCCATGGAGACACGAGGCACACGCTGAGATAAAATATCATGAAGTCGACTTTCCTTCTTTCATACTTCACTTTGGCTTTTATTTTCTTTATGATTGCTATTTTTTCATGCAGGACTGCATTCGCTTCTGGTAAGTGTACAAAGCAGCTGTACGGTAATCAAGCTCGTTGCTAACTTTGCTTTGTGTTTATTTCAGGGCAGTGAACAAACTGAAATAATTTGGGAAATGTTTTTGTTTTACAATCCCACTCCCTGTAGCCGCTTGAATTGTATGACACCATTGACACTAAACTATAAAGCAAATGCTGTAAAACCATAATAATGAGCTGAAATCTTTGTGGACCACTGTGCATAGCTGGAGAAAATACTTGATTCATTCATTCATCAGAGATATCAAATGTAGTCCTTTGATTCAGTTTAAAGAAAGGAGTTCTGCACTGCCGCATTAAGTTTAAGTCAATTGTTCCATTGCCCAGAGATAACACGATGGAGAAGTTTCACTGTCCCAGCACTTAGTGTTCTATCTAAAAACCTACAACAGAGCAGATTGACAATATATCCTGACTGTGAGGGGATGTGCATTACTTCCAAATAATGTTATTCCGACAGTCTTTGGCAATGTAATGCAGCATATATAGTACAGTGCTGCATATGTGAGCATGTTTTTGCCTGTGTGTGAGTGTGTTTAAGAAAGTGAAAAGGAAGAGGGAAGAGAAATTGTATGACTTTAGTTCATATTACCTACTGATCATTGACAGAGACGTGTGGTCAGGCTCCTATATTACCCCACTGGGACAGACAGCTGTGATCTATACCTTCATTTCCATTCTGAGTGACACTGACAATCTCTTCTTCACCATCCACTGCTCACAACGGCCTGTGTGTGTGTGTGTGTGCGTGCGTGCGTGCGTGCGTGCACATGCTCACAGGCGACAGAAAGAGAGGGTGTGTGTTTGTTCTCAATCTGTGCTGCGAGCCTGTTCACCCCACGGCCCCCGCTCCGTGTCTCTGTGAGAAATAAAGGCAGGTGTTGCTTGCTGCATCCCGCCCAGCCGAATGCACCGTAAATGGATTTCACATCCACATAAAGCAGCAGTGATGATGCAGATTGTGCTGGAGGTGGTGAATTCTAATGTCCTTCCAGCATGTTTTCAGTAACCACTTGGCCCCAATGTGGAAGCTTTATTACCCCCTCGAGTGTGTGTGTGTGTGTGTGTGTGTGTGTGTGTGTGTGTGTGTGTGTGTGTGTGTGTGTGTGTGTGTGTGTGTGTGTGTGTGTGTGTGGTCATCATGAAGCCTCTGTTTGCCAGCCATGCAGCTGGAGATAGGCTGTCATTCAGAGTGATTGACACGCAGCCTGGTAAAGGAGAAAACTCAGTTCTATGTCTTTTACTTGGGGCCTGTGTGAAGTCCTTTTAGCTGGGAGTGGATGCTGCATGCTTGGTTTGGAATTTGTGGGTTTGGCCAATGCCATTGGTCGGCTGTATTCCTTAAAGTTTGCATGTTTTGTTGGTCGTGGCAGAAAGCTGCAGTCACTGGGGAAAAATCATCCAAGCCAGTGATTCCCAACCAAGGGTGGCCAACCCCTATACGAGTTGGCACCAAAGATCCACAAAGCCCTCTTGATTTTAAGGGGTTTATCAGTTCTTTATGTCTGAAAATAGATGAGTTCGTATTTGATGCATTCATGTCACAAAATGATTATGTTTAAGCGGTCAGCAGTGGGAGAAAAACCAGTTAAAGGGTAACTGAAATGTTTTTCAGATTTCATCTTTAGAAAGAAGAATATATATGCTTTCGAAAGGTATATAACATTCCCAGATAAAAGTCCGAATTCCGACCCTTTTAATTGACTTTACATGATGCAGCAGACGACGGTATATTTGCGGGCCATAAATGTGAGCCGCCTGAGCTAGACCGGATATGACGTACGAGGGGTTATATGTCCCAGCCAAAACAACATCAGCTGATTGAAGAATGGAGGGGTTTGGCGATACAGAAGCACCTAGGAGCGATGTTAGCGAAGATTTAAGTGACGTATCGTTGGTTTTGGACGAAGATGAAGGAGAGGAATCATCGGAGGAAGAATTAGAAGAAAATCAAGGCGTTCAACCATACATGTTTGAGCCGTGAGTACATATTGTGTGTGACCGGGTATTTACCCGTGTGCACATATTGTGCGTGACCGGGTATTTACCCGTGAGTACATATTGTGCGTGACCGGGTATTTACCCGTGTGCACATATTGTGCGTGACCGGGTATTTACCCGTGTGCACATATTGTGCGTGACCGGGTATTTACCCGTGTGCACATATTGTGTGTGACCGGGTATTTACCCGTGTGCACATATTGTGCGTGACCGGGTATTTACCCGTGTGCACATATTGTGTGTGACCGGGTATTTACCCTTGTGTCAGAGTGGGTGTTTTGCAAAGTTTATTGGTCTATTTGTCTTAAGTTTTAGCAGGTTTTAAAAAGACTTACTGAAAGTTGGGTTTAAAAATCCGTTAAAAAGCCGTTTAAAAATGGTGGGGACAGAACCAGGTTTCAGGATACGTTTCCTCTTCACAGCAAAACCAAGTGACTCTCGGATTGCGGGTGCTGTTTCGTAACAGTCATCCGTGAAATGTTGACTGCAGAGATAGGAGGCCTCTGTTGGTGTCCAGTTGGAGCGAGTGCGCTGCACTTGTTTTGTCCATAATCTCCTCAAAGTTTCATCTTTTGGGAATTTATGGACACTTACAGACGGACTGGGCATTTGGGAACACCCAGCCGCAACACAACGCTTAGGCATGGCTCTAAAAAACTGCTAAATAACGCGATAATGCAGAGCACATGTAAACAAGACACTACGATCAGCTGTTGTAGGCGGAAGTAAATAACTCCTCATACGTCACAGCGCAAAACTACGGCAAGTTGGGAAAACTAGGTCAGATTCACAGGGCGGGAGATTTAAAGGCATTTTTAGACGTTCGGCGCTCAAGAGCAAGATAGTGGTGTGATTGTCATTGGTGTGTCATATATCATTCGAAAGGGGGAAAAATAATGCTAAATACTGGTGTATTTTAATAGAATTATTTCAGGGACCCTTTAAGCATCAGGCTAAAGCAAAAGCATAAACCAAGGAAGTTAGATAGACCAGACATTTTCAACCACACCAGTGTGTCGTGAGAAATCATCCGGTGTGCCGTAGAAAATTGTCTAATTTAATTTAATTGGTCACAAAAATTAGTCACTGGCAGTGATTTGATATTGTTGCCCGCCTGAAAAGTGTTGGCTGATTAAGAGATGTACACACCGCTCCTTGCCAGCAGGTGGCAGTAGGTTTAATACGTCCATGTTAATTTAAGACAATGAAATGAGTGAGGAGTAGCACAACAGTAAGGGTGACAGCTACCAACAGAAGAAGTGACATGCGGGAGAAGGGGCAGTGACAAGCGAGCAATGGATAAATGTTTTAAAAGAAAAAATTCAGACTCTATTTTCCAGGTTTTTGAAATGATTAAAATAGTTTTTCTCCATATTATGTTATTGAACTATTTCTGTAAGAACAAAATCTGTGAAAAGTGTAAATATTGTAATTTTAATATGTCTTATTGTAACGTTTTTGCTTGGTAGAATGTCACAGGATATTTTGAATGTAAGAAATGTACCGTAGCTCAAAAAAGGTTGAAAAGCACCGAGATGGACTCGGGGAGTCATTGAAGCAATGGACAACGTTCGAGCTGAGTACATCTTTTTGTGGTGGAAAACACACAAATTAATTTGACTTGATAAGTTTATTTCGGACATGTAAAATAAAACACGCAAATTAAAGTTTGAAACTGCAAGCTGAAGTTCTCCAAACCAAGAACCCAAAGAGTTACTACTCAGAAAAAACAACTAAGGAAAATAACACGCTGTTTTTCACAGGCGTGTGGTATGCAGATCCTGTAGTTGTACGAGGTTTGATGGGGGACGGGTTTGCCTCAGTTTTTACCTCAATCATGTGAGTATCTGAAGATTTTGGAAACAATGGAAGAGATTGAGGACTTATAAACATTACACCAAAAAAATCCAGCAAATTCAAACCAAAAATCAATTTTCTGCAGGTCAGGTTCAACCCGTCCTGATGAACCCATTCATATGAATGAACTTTTAGCGAGGAGCTTCTATCTACCGAGTAGAAGTCTGGTTATTGCTAATTAGCACTTGTCAGCATGCCGACACGCAACCTGAGCATCGTCACGTTTGTTTGCAGATCTTTAGCAGGCTGACCATTTTGTTTTGCTCAGTGTTTAAAGATTTATAGTAGTTGACTGATAGCGATAACACGCGTGTTCTTCCTTTGCCAGGGTGTGATTCAGGATGTGAAGCTGATTTTCGCACCCAACGGCTACATCACTCAGTGTCCCAACCTCAACCGCAGTAAGTGTCCCAACCAAGCCGCCTCACACAATGTTTTAAACCCAAACAACAAAGTGGAAAAGATAAAGGAAATTAAATTAAATTACAGAATATATCCCACTGTGTGTGTTTGCCATTGTTCAACAGGATTTCAGTGGGCTATAGAAAAGCTTTTTGGAGGGGGGGGAGTCTGTGAAAGGCTTTGTCTTCACACACAAAACCTATTTTTTCCAGACTTTCCTCCAGTGCTGTCTTCATTATGCTGCACATTTCAGATCCAGTCCAGCCAATTTTCCCTCACTGTCAAACAGAAGACAGGGGTTTCTACTTTGCTGCTGTCAGTGATCAATAAGGCAATCATACCTTGGGGCTTTATCATTGATACGAGCAGGAATCAAAACCTAACCCACAGTGCACATAGACATGTGGCCTGATTCTTTGTCTCGCTTCTTTTTTTCCTGTTCATCTAAATTCTTTTCCACTCGTCTTCCCTCCTTCCCTCTTTCGGTGCTTGCTGTTCCTCCATTGAGCCTGTCCGACCTGCAGCGATTTCCTGAGTCTGGTCCAAGGCATCATGGACCTCCAAGACCTACTCGCAAAGATGACCTTAAAGGTAAGAGTATTAGACCAACAGGTCGGATTTAATGTTCTAAGTGTGAAATCATGCATGAAACCCGCCACGTCCAATGAAACGGTGCGGATAAGACGTCCAGCTGCAGCTCCCACAGTATTTGTGTGACCGAGAACAGACGTTGCGTCAGTCGCACATATTTTGGTGGAGCCTCTTCGGACAAGCTGTCGGAGAACTTACCAGAGATCATCTGTTGATGTCGGCCAGCTTGAACTCTTGTACTTTGTTTACGAGTCTGCAGCAGCTGGTTCAGTTGACAAGAAACTTCTTCATGAAGAGAGTTTCGCTGCAGGGTGACAACTCCAGAGCTGTAAGATCAGGTGAAGACAGAAGGCAGATGGAAAGCAGCGGAAGGATGAACGTTTATGAGTGTTTGGTTTGAATAAGTCACAGAAATTAGAGTCTTAATCTGATACTTCATGACAAGCCCTGCCTGTTAAAATTGGATTATAAGACAAATGAATGGTTTTAATTGTTTGTTTTGGAAGATTTTAGTCAGCCCTTCACAAGTACCTTAAAAGTAAAAAGTATTGTCACAGGGAATCAAACAATTCCTGACAGCGGGGGAGGTCTTTTTTTAATAGTATAACAACAAGATATTAAAAAAAAACAAGCAAACATCAGTTCAAGAATGTATTTAACAATATTTTAAGATGTTGCTTCTACAGTTTTAGAAGAAGTTTGATGACAAATCAAAGAGGATTATAGGCACGCACACGCACACGCACACACACACACACACACACACACACACACACACACACACACACACACACACACACACACACACACACACACACACACAATTGAAATGCTATCTTTGATCTGAATTTGATTGTCCCTCAAACTGATCTTAGACTTAACAGGCTCAGTTGTTAGAGTGGTGGTCTCCCAATCGAGAGGTTGCAGGTTTGATTCCCATCTCCACATGCCAAAAGCCCCGTTTCCACCGCACGAAATTTTGGGTCGCGTTCCCACTGCAGAGAGGAGTGTTAAAAGTGGGCGGGGCTTATTAGCTCTGCAGAAATGTGACATTATAACAGAAAAGAACGTGGTCAGATGTAGATCTTATGAATCCTCTGTTGTTGTTTAAATTCTCCACTTTGCACTGTTATTTTTTGCAGCGGGAAAAAAAAAACTGTTACTTTTTGCAGCAGTCATTTTTTGCAGCGGAGAGCTGCAGCGCAACTTCCGTGTTTGTTGTGAGAGAGCGAGTCGCTCGGCCACTTGCCGGCAACTTGAGGCGATTTGCCCCGCACTCGAGCGCTCGGGTGCGGGGCAAGTGGCCGGAGCGTTCCCCCCGGTTGGCTGAGGCACAGACACGGGAGTCTGAGCATTCTGCTCAAACGCAGGAGGCTCTCCACTCCGGCGCTGATCGCGGTCCGGCAGCTCAGCGCCGGAACACGGAGGCGCCGAGCTCCGAGCTCCTTTTCATGGCTTCCGCGGTCCGTCCCCGTGATAAAGCGCCACTGACCGCGGCTGAACAGAACGCTGACCGCCTCTGGAAAGCGGAGCTGCCAGAGACGAAAGCTCCAGACTCCGGTGTCCCGGACGCACATCCACGCCACAGCGAGCGCTATGCTGCTAACAGGAAGCTCCAACGCGATACAAAGTCCCTCCCCCCGGTCTCCCCCTGCCTCAAGTCGCTCTTTCACCACAAACACTAAAGTTGAGCAGCAAAGAAAAGAAAATGAAAATAAAAACAACCAGAGCACAGCTGACCACACTGACAGCAGAGGCTTCATCCAGCCAGCACATTAAAATATTGAGGGCGTGTAGTAAATCACTGACCAATCAGCAGACAGCAGCTCAACCTCAGACCCGTTCCATGGTCCTGGTACCCCAACGGAAGGGGAGCGGAAAAGTGGTCGCCTTTGGAGCGGTCTGGAGCGGTTTAGGCTGCTTTACATGTCGTGACACACGAATCGGAGCGGTTTAGACCGGTCTAGGCCGGTACTTTTTGTGCGGTGGAAACGGGGCTAAAGTGTCCTTGGCAATAAACTGTACCCCAAACTGCTCCTATTGGAGCAACCCTGCCTTGCATGGCCTAAGCCTCCATCAGTGTGTGCTATATCAGTGAAGTTCATTTAACCCAACTGTATCCTCAACTCTAAAGCACATCTTGATCCCCAAACACATGGACGACTTACATTTTGTCCCCTCTCGGTTTGCCTGCAATAGATAGGGATACATTAACACACATGGATTCTCACATACACACCTTCAAACCTTTTGAGACTTTGTTTACTTACTATAAATTCTTTTGTATTTTGTACAATTTATTTGTACTTTGGGATAAACCTCTAAGATTGTTTATATAATTTCAATTTCTGAGTATCTGTATGCATGATCGTCTAATAATTTGTTCTTTTTTTCATCCCCATAACATTGACAAACCACAGTAATCTGAATGATGCACACTGAGTACATACAGAGGTCAGAAGGTATCAGAGAGAGTGACTGCATTGGAAGGAGGCCACCTGGACCAATAGGAAATAGCATGGACCTTCTCCCCGACTTAACCTCTGCATTAAGTGTGTACCGTGTGTGATGACCTCTGTGTGTATATATGATGGAGTATGCACATGAGCGAACCGTATCAGGTGGGAGTGGACAGAACAAGGACGTCTCAGTGGGCGACTTGAGCTATGGGATCATGTTGGGTGTAAATAAGGATGGGATAAAGACCGTTAGCCCACCGCGGCATCAGTCAAACGAGCACGGCTCGACCTGTTGTCATGCAGCAGGCTGTACAGTCTGCCGCTATGCAATTGTATTAATTTACGAAAAGTGAAAAAAACAACAACCCTGAAAGTAATTTTGTCTGCACTACTAATATAATGAAAGTAATCAGTTACTTCTATGTCACTGCAAGTGGCTTTACAGTAACAAACTGTGAATACGATGAATCCAATACTGTTTACCTCTAGTTTAAAATCTGACTTAAATCCAAGATGTCGCAACTCTTCTTTTTTATTGTAGCTCCCCTTGCAGAAGTGGGTCTATGTTTTGTTCCTCTTCTTTTAATTCAGCATTCAAGTATCTGCATTTGTATAATTTTGGATTATGCGAGAAATCCTTTACATAATGAACACCATCAAAACTATAGAATATAATAGAATCCTTTAGATTTTTTTCTCTTACTCATCCAACAAATTAGACTAACAAATCCCTTTTTCACATTACCTCAAGAAGCATATTTAGATGATTCAGTTGATTGAAATTTGGCAAGACAAAAACAAGCTTGGTCGTCACAGCGGAACAAGCTTTAGGAATCTCTTCACTGTGATGTGAAATAATTGGTAGAAATACATGCAGAGAGCAACACAGGCACAAGAGGAGTTCAAAACTGAGGCCACGTTTACATGTACCCAGCTATTTAAAAAACGGTGACATTTCTCTGCGTTAGCGGCGTAGGAGGGGGATGGACCGTGTTTTCAGTGCCATTGTCGTTTAATCAGAAAAGTTTTCTATTTTCACTTGACAAAGTTGTATCAACGGGGCTTTAATAAATGAAAAAAAAAAAAACAACAACAAAAAAACAGGAATCACAGTGACCAGGAGAAGGAAGTTGAAATAAAAACAATAGATGATAACACGAATATGAAACAAGCTCAAACTTACACAAGGCTATAAAATGAAAAAGGACAAATCTTTTGCTTCTTTTTTGTTTTGCTCTCTGAGCTGTCAAACTAAGTCCCAGTTTGTGTTTATCATATGGTTACAAGGATATAATAATTACTAAATTAGGAACAGCACAAATCTAAATTAGAGAAGACATGTAATTAAATTATTTCCAGTTCAAAACAATAGACTTATTAAAATCTCTGTAACAAATCCTCCAGATCAAGACAAATATAAACAAAAAAAGGAGAGGTTCATCTTTTCCCTTGACTTCCTCTGTTTGGACTTTGTCTTCAGCTGTTACTTTATTATTTCACGTCTCTCAGCCTCATGTCTCAACTGTAGGAGATACACGCCTATTAAGTCTCTGACTCCTTTGTGCAGCATCAAGGTGCCATTTGATGCTGGCGTTGTACAGCGAAGGTATTCCTCCGCGGCGCCCTGAGGCAGCCTCCAGCCTTTGAAAATGCATTTCAAACATTTTGTTTAGGGCTTTGACAGGACACATCTCCACTATTCACAGCTCTCATAGCTCTCAAAGCAGCCAGCCGAGACTTCTTTAAATGAAGTCAGAAAAAAATGAAACAAAAGCCTCTGTGACATCCGGCAATCCTCCAGTCACTCCTCTGGTTTTGACACTGAAGCCTGGGCGGCTCTCAGAGGAGCAGGAGGCAGATCTGCAGACCCTTTTCAAGAGTTTTAAGTGGATGTAGTATTTGTGTGTTGACCTCGGTTGCTGGGATCGGTTGGACCTCTTTGAATCCTCCCACCTCCCAACCTTTGAAACACAACTCTGGTTGTTTGTGCGTAAATCAGACGGCACTTTCTGGCAACTCACTCCCACTCAAAGCCTTTTCATATAATCTTGGGCTTATTGTCTTTGTGACAGTTGAGTGTAGCTCGTGGATGGACAAACAAAAAGCTATAATAAAGCTCATTTTCAAAAATAAAGAAATATTTATTGTTTTTCATGCCTGCTGCTGGGTTTTCTTTGATGTTTGCAAGTTCACTTTTTTTTAATGCTGATGCACTTGACAGAACCATGAAAGGACAAAAAGACAGAAATACCTAATGTTTTTACTGCTTTTCATGTGTTTTTTTGATAGATACTCACCACTGCAGACCGAGAACCATTAATTTCAATTCAATTCAACTTTATTTATACGGCAACAAATACAACAACAGTCATTTCTTGGGTTTTTTTACAGAGAGAAATCCAACAGATGCACATGAGCAAGCATAAGAGACTGTGGAAAGAAAATGTTCTTTATTATCCATTCATTTCATGCATGTGACATTCCATACACTTTGTGCAATCACATACATAACCAATATCCCGATACATACACACATACAGTTGGAAAAGCTCTGATTCAGTCGTCAACATATATCCCACGCACTCACTGGTGCTATTATATAAATCAGTGTTTTTCTCTGCCCTTCCCCCATCATGATCATATGATTATAATGTTACAGAGGACCAGGGTGTAATCCAGCTGCTAAACTGCTGCTGAGGATTGTTTGGTTGAATACCTTATAAAGTAAATGTATTCCTTCCTCACCTGTGATGCTGCCTTGCCACACATTTCTCAAAGATGCATCAGTTATGATGAGACACAGCTCTGAAAAGGATTGGGGGGGGGAAATCAAGTTGAAGAAGGACCAATCAGTGTATAAACTGTATAAACGAAGGGGAAAGGATTTTCTTTTTTTTTGGGGGGGGGGGGGGTACCTTCCTTTTACACACTGTTTTTCGTAACTCATACACATTAGATGTTAGTTTCTTGCTTAACTGCTCACGATTTTAATTTGCCTCATCACCTTCAACTTAAACAAAGCTTCCCACTTGAAGCTGGGCAAAATCTCACCGCTTGACTTGCTTCAACATTTGTCACAGCTTGGATCATACAACTTTATTTACTGGACAACTAAAACGAGTGTAACTGCAAAACTTTCTTCACATTGGAGGGTTCATGCTGTTGCTTGTTTTTGTAATGAAACCACACATACATGTGTGCAGAGAACAAAACACTATAAACCTTAACACAATTGAGAGAAGGGAGTGGGAAACAATAGCCTCGGTGCAGTACGTGGCGGAGCGGGACGGATTGGTAAGGCAAAGCGCCCGCAGACCCAGCTCTGTTCCGCGTAGGGTGGTGAACGCCACGTAATGGCCAGTGCTGCTACAGTTACCTTGAACAATTAATCCAATTACAGATTACTAGTTAGCCCTTTAAAAGTAACTTATTTACGTTACTGATTACTTGTTTTTAAAAGTAACTAAGTTAGATTACGAGTTACTTCTTTAGTTACTTTCAGCTGCTGCCGACAACACTCTCGACCATCTAAAAATAAAAATGACAATTGGTTTTGCTAAAAACTGCTGATCCCTGCCTCCTGCACCATGTTTATACATATTTAACCTTTGAGGTGTGTGTGTGTGTGTGTGTGTGTGTGTGTGTGTGTGTGTGTGTGTGTGTGTGTGTGTGTGTGTGTGTGAGTGTGTGTTTGGAGGAGAACGGAAGAGCGGCTGGTTCAGTTTAATAATAAAGTGACTTTATAGACAAGAAACTCATCCTGCTCGACTCTACAATAATAACAGTGACTTGTAAAAGTAACTTAAATCTGATTACTGGGTTGGAAATAGCAGTGCATTTGATTACTTGTTACTAATTCACTGGTAAATCACTGGTAAATCACTGGTAAATCACTGGTAAATCACTGGTAACGGCGCAGGTATGTAATGTCATCAAACGCAGGAAAAAAACGCGGCTGTCCGAGAAAAGCTGTGAGTTTGATGTGACCCAGCTTGCAGAACTTTCTCATTCCAAACAGCAGAGTCCAGCTCCTGCTGAAGATCCTCCTCTCTCGCTATGGAGAGGAGTGTCTGCACCTCACCGACACACCAGGGGGCAGTATATCACCCACAGTCCAATAAATCAGTTAACGAAACATCCAGTGAGTAGTGACGCCAAATGAAGCTGCAATGAAGCTTCATGAACCATTTTCTTTATTTTCTGGCTCCACTAGACGAGGCTCTTGGTTTGAAGATAGAGTCTGAAAGACTGGTGATGAAGTGTGATTTCAAACATGTGTTGAACAGACAGCGCCATCTGGTGGCTTCAGGAAATAGACAGTGTTTCATGACGCTTCATTTGGCCGTCACTACCAGTGAGCACAAAGTAGCGCATGTAAACAACAATGGGAGAGTTTACGACAGATGAAGAGTGTAGAGTGACGATCGCCATTGACCAGTCAACAGATGGATGTGGTGTAGCTCCTCCTTATGGAACCGTACCGATGTGCTAGTTCAGCAGTGCCCAACTTCGGTCTTGGAGGGCCCCTGTCCTGCAGGGTTGAGCTCCTCCCAGTTGCAACACACCTGATGTCAATGAGGGGCTTGCTATTGAGGTTTTTCATAACCTTGGTGATGACATCATCATTCGATTCTGGTCTGCTGAAGCAGGAAGAGAACGAGAACATGACGGACAGGGGCCCTCCAGGACGGGGGAATAATCGTAGCCATTGGGTACAGTTCTTTCAATACCATCCACGACTTCTATCAGTGGGGACACATGAAAACCCGTCCCGCTCCGTCCTGTCCCGTGGTGGGACCGCAGCTTGGGGTGGTTCAGAGCAAGGGCTTGGCCGACACTTTTCCTTAAGAAAGACATTTTAAAAAACTTGACTTAATTCTTGATTTTGCTCCTGGGGGGGGGGTGAAGCCCCCCCCCCCCCCAGCTATGGCACTGAAGGGTGAGGCATCATCAGAGCTGTCAGTCCTGTCTGTCATTTCTCAGTAGACGATAGCCTGAGGTCTGCAGCATGAGCTGAATGATGATCCTTTATCATTCTGCGTGTGCCTTCTAATGAGTGACTCCCAGCAGAGCAGCTCTCTGTGAAAACTGAGAGCGGGGCATGCCAGAGGGCAGAGGAGTGGGGGGGGGGGGGGGGGGGGGGGGGACCTGCATGCATACTCTGACTTCTGATGTGTTTTCTGTGTACAGCTGAACTACGCTGAGTCCAGACTGACCCAGCTGGAAGGCTGTCACTGCGAGAGGACCTGCAGCGGCCAACGGCTTGGTGTACCGTGACAAAGAGCTGTGGGCCGAGCCGGAGAACTGTAGAAAACTGTGCGTGCAAGGTGAGCGTACCAGAGGGGCTTTTCTGCTAACTTCACAAATTGGATGTACCCCAAACAACAACTTTCTTGAATCTTCAGCAAACCTGGAAAACTGCCCAATGCTTTTGTTTCGAAGGTATTCCCACAAGAGTGAGTGTTTCTGCCAATGTTTGCCTTTATTATAATATTTTGGCCATCGACCGTCAGGAGAGCAGTTTGGTCCGAGTCTACAGCCATTTTTGGAATTAAAATTATCTTCTGGAAAATGTGGCTTCAGGCGAACTATTGGCTTAAGGCAGTGGCGGCTGGTGATAAATTGCTTTGGTTGGTTCTTCATTGTTATTCAATTTCAGCCAATGTTAACTTCATTAAAGTACAGTGCATTGCGTTTAAGCCACATTACAACAATCGTGCCTTTTTTAGATTGATGCATTTTGATTTACTTGAAATGTGAGTTTAGGGAAAACAAAAGGAATATCAGGTATATTTTCAAACAACATATCAATTCATTTTTCAAAGCATTTTCTAAAGTTTTGAAAGAACCCTCAAAAAAAAGATTTGCAAAATGAACTGTGCTTTTTTAAGTTCTTAGTTATGAATGGATATGATCATATCTAAACATTTATAAACATTAACGAACCTGAACACATTTGTTTTTGTGTGCATTTTAAAATAAATGTTGAAAGTTGAACCTGACCTGCAGCTTTTCGGCCAAATGTCCTCTTTCAAATGGTGAATGAGAGGAGATGTGAGTTAATAATCAGAGGTTTGTTGTCTTCATCTCAACATCTGGTAGAAACACCCCACAACAATCCACAGCTGACTTTAAGCCAATCACTGAGCCAGGAGCGATTTAACAGCAACCCAATCTGGGACATGAGATGATGCTGATTGGTTTATTTCTATGTCTGACACTCACACACACACACACACACACACACACACACACACACACACACACACACACACACACACACACACACACACACACACACACACACACACACACACACAAACTAGAGAGAGAAATCAAGAACTTATTGAAGATAGAAAATGAAGCGAATACAATTCGGAGCCCATTGTTAGTTTGTTGGCATGAACATACTTTGATAGAATTACAGTATACAGTATATTTCATTTAAAAAACAGTGGCCAACGGTGGGCCCTGTTGCCCACTGTTGGCCACTGTTGGCCACTGTTGGCCACTGTTGGCCAGCCGCCACTGGCTTAAGTCTAGTTATATTGATGTAAAGCCTAATGAGATGCTGGAAATGGCAGAAGGGTATCTCGCTCATCCACACAATCTATTTCACCAGCATGTCGTCTGCATGCCGACAGCACAGAGGTGAAATAGTTAACACTCTGGCGTCACACTGAGGATACCTCTGTTCTGGTGGACTTTGCATTTTTCTCGCTGTGTATGCCATATGTTTTCTCCGGGTAAACCATCATTCCCAAAATGTACGTAATAATTGATGATATTTGCCTGTAGGGGTGAATGTTCCTGATTATCTGCGTTTGCCCTGCGAGCTTTGCTCGGCCCCTCCTTTCAACGTCAAGCTCCAGCACACCTCGACCCGGAGTTGGGTAACACAGGACCAGAAGATAACTGGATTATATGCATGCAAAGTAGGACACATAGTTCAAATACTATGATAAAATATTGAACTCCATTTAGGAACTCGAGGCACCTGCACCTTTGCGCTCTGCTATTTTCAGGGTCGACACGTGAGGCTGCAAGAGATCGACTTGTACACAAAGTGAAAGCAACAGCTATGATGCATCTCAGGACGATGGACGGCTGCATAAATACGCTGTGACTGTGTCACAGCTCACCTGTCTGAAGTGAAGAAAAATATACACAACCACCCGGATGTTACGCAAAGCTCCGTCATTTGACTTCAAAACACCAAATAAAAAGTCTCGGTCCAAACCGTTCTGGTTCTATTTCGTGAATTTGTCTTAACAGTTAAAAGGAAAGAGAAGCCGTGAAATGTGGTGAGAGAGGAAATGAGAAGTTCACAGTTGTGAATTAGGTCACTTTGCAAGACATGATTTGTAAACTACCAAGGAAAACGAAGGTTTCACAGTATTGCAGTGTTCCACATCAAACTGATTTGGTTTTACAGGAGCTTTGTGGGGGTGTAGTAGTTCCTTCTCTTGCCTCATAGCACCGACATGTCCGCTACAAGTTGTGTCTCTTTTGGCTTCCAGTTTGTTTTATCTGTCTGGGAACAGATTGTGTTCAGTTTCCTCCTACAATCCATGTGTTTGGGGTCAATTGTTGACTATAAATTACCCATAATTGTGAATGTTTGTTTGCCTTGTGACAGGCAACCTGCGCAGGGTGTTCGCCAAGCTCTCCGCCACCACGTCCCTGGATAGATGAATGAAAGACCTTGACAACGACCCAAAACATGATTGTTTTCAATCCCTCCATTTAGATGCTTGAATCCCAGGTCCTCTGATCCCTGAACATTACAGCGAAGCGAATAATTGGCAGTGACATAAATCAGTGTATGAAAGCCAGAGCCTTCAAAATTAGAGCAATAGTTTTACTAGGTCTGTGTCTATATCTAGAAAGTTATTTGTTGTCTTCGATGTGGAATCTAATCCTAGTAGTAGTAGTAGTAGTAGTAGTAGTAGTAGAGTCCAGTGGCAACATTTATTGAACAGTCGTATCTGGAATAGTTTTAAGATCACACTCTGGTGACACATAATGTATTTAAGAATGACCTGAAAGCAGGTTTTTTTTCTGTAATGATGGAAATCATTAAATCTCCCCAATTTCTCCCACACATAACTTCTTTAACTTGCCTTCCCATCACACCTCCCTCTTATCCAGCCTGTGCAAAATCCTCCTCTGCCTCCTGCCCACCTCCACGCCACTGCCCCACTAATAAAGGAGCCTTGCCTGCACTCATATGCAGGAGCCCGACTTTGAAATGTGTTGAATCAGGCCATCCCGGGCCCTGGGGAATTAGACTTACTGCATCGTTGCACATGAAGCACATGGTGGAGTTTAGTCAGTCTGATTTCCTCCTGTGGACATGCCATTAACTGATAACCACGGCGTCCTGGGGGAATCGCTTGCGATGACTCATGAAATGAAGAGGCGCTCGCAGAGAGAGATATCAACCTCAAAAAAAAAAAAAAAGAAAGAAACCTGTCCTTCAGGGCATGAGTAACTACCTGCTATCGACACGCTGCTGGGTTTCAGTATGAGCTCCATGATGACCCTGTTCTCTGATTGTATGATATCATAAATTGCCTTTTATTTGTGAATATGATAGCCTTCAGTTTTAGATGGTAGTTTTGAGGGTACAACTGAATGGGTTAGCATTGGTCTGCAAAGTCTTGACACTTAAGAGCTCAAATTAATCTAAATTCACATACAGATGAATGTGAAAGTATTTTTTATTTTGTAAAAGCTGTCTGCACACCAAACTGTGGTTGGATTTTTGATTAATGTTTGCATGTTGTTGTTTTTTTAAATACAAAATAAATGAGAAAAGTGCATTTTCCCACAGAATGGTGTGGTGGAGTGTCGCAGGATTTTCTGTCCTCCAGCGAACTGCTCTGACGACTTGCTGCCGGTGCACGTCGAAGGGACCTGTTGCAAGATGTGCAGACGTAAGTAGCAGCTGCAAATGTTCAGTCTGCATGAAACTGATATTCACAACCTTCTTTTACTCCACAAGCTTCCCCTCTTTCCTCAGTGCTTTATGTTGTCACTCATCCTTTATGTGCAGATGTTTTCACTCTCTGCGTTCAAGAGTTAGATGGTGGTGTCGTGTTTGAAGGGTTTTTCAAAGCTAAAAGCTTAAAAGCAAAGTGCAACGGAAATAAATAAGAGGGTTTTCATTTATGGGTTGAAAATACTTGCAGTGCATGGCTCAATTTACTTGCAGTACTAACCCATTAGATTATTAAAAACGAGTGCAGAAAAGTGTTTTGTATATTTCCCCCAGGTTATTCTAACTGCCTTCTATTAATAGATTGTGCCGTTATTTCAAGAAAATTGCTCAAATGGGAATTAGAAAGGCTTGTATTTTTATATCTGCTCTGACTGGGTCCCCCTTTGGTGGTAAATCAGGTAAGAATCATGTTTTATTGGCGGGACCTTAGTTTGTGGCAGGAGGAAGGACATTAGAAGTGGCCGGCAGTCGTTTCAATAACCTGTCATGGTGCTGCAACCAAAAGAATACCTTCTTTTTTGTATCTGCTATTATTGAAGTAAGTTAGATCTTTTTTTTTAAAGCACCATGTGACAGTGAGAAATGTGAAAGTCGTTGGATTCATGTTCACTTTTCAACCTGCTAGTTTGTACATTGCTGTTGTTAGTCTTCTGTGTGTGAACCGTTCTGTCCCTTCTTTTTTATCCTTTCTAGTTTGACACATCAATATTTTTTATTTAGAAGCACAACAGTGCAATGCCACTTTGTATTCTGGGAGGTAATGTGTGTAATAATGCGCATACCGGAGGTGTGAAACACATTGCAGTTTAGGGAACATTTACAGCACAGTTTCATCTTGAAACCTATAAAATAGTGCCATAATAACCTTTGAATTTAAACTTTTTTTTGTTGTTGTTGTTGTTGTTATAGTGTGCATATGTGATGAAAATGTTGATATTATTTGCAAACCCAAGCAATTAGTACTAAAAAACCCTACAATCTCAACATAAAGCAAATTTTAAATACAACAAAATACAGTGAAATGTTTAGAAAACACCTCCTATGTCTGTTGCATTATGCATTTTTTTACAAACTCACCCTGACATAATGGTAAGTCATTTGTTAAGAACAATCTATGTCTACAGATATAGGTATATATTTTACCATGTGTTTGGTGGTTAGGCATCCTGGATTGGAGCCTCTTGCGAGTCAGCTTTGGCCCACAAGCCTTATGTTTGACACCCCTGGTGTCAATAGTGCCATTTTTAATAAAAGCTTTAATAAAAGTTTCAATTACATTCCAACAAATTGCATCATGACTGTTTGTGAGCATATGTGTCCGTTTTTAAAGGACTCCCTGCAAGAATACACTAAAACCAACCGAGAAACACCAGGGTTGTTTGTCCTTTGTGTTCTTTCAAAATGAAGCCATATTAGACTATCTGTAAGAGCAAAGATCACAGTGTTGTGATTTCCATGGAAGCTGAAATGCGAGCACTGTTTATAATATGAAACACACAAGAGTTTGGTAACTGCTCACAGCTCCTTGGACAGCTGGGACTCCCTTACTGCACTGCAAGAACACACAATCCCCCAAGTAGAAGCCTCTTTTAAATAATTCCAGCTCCTCGCCGCCTCCCACCATCCCTCCTCTCCCTCCTCTCCCTCCTCTCCCTCCTCTTCCTCCCCTGTGAACATCACAGCCCTGGCACAGATGAACAAGGGGAGCAGCACTCCAGAGTTGCGACGGAGCAGCACCAGTCCTGCACCCTGGAGAGGAGGAAAGCAGGACTTCATATCATATGCTTCACTTTCTATTTATGCTTTATCACCAGAGGAATATGCAGAAGGGCTTTTCTCTGTTGTATTCTTAATGCGCTGTTACATTTCCTCTCCTCTTATGCACACTAGCCAGGAACAACTTTGTTTCTAACGGAATTAACTATGCAGAAATTCAAGCTTGAAACTTTTTTTCCCCCTGCACAGTATTTCTCACTGTTGTTCAAAATATCTTTTTTTTAAAAATACATACTGTACAGTCTTAGAAAAAAAAGTAATGCTCTTTTGTCTTGCCTGCAGCTAAATGTACCTACATGGGACAGACGTTTTCTGAAGGCCAGCGCTTTTTATCCAGGAGCTGCAGGGAATGCAAGGTAACACTTCTTCCATTGTGCGGCCCTCTCGGGTATTTAGCCGCTATTCTGCAGTCAGATCACCAGGCAGGGCTTTCTCTTTTGTGTTAAAACAACGTGCTGTGGTTGTGTGTGGTGGTCGACTTGGTGTGTTATTCAATTAGCTATCAGGCCTTATTAGTTTTCCCACCCTCCCACAATCTGTTCAATCTGCCTCTTTTTTTCCTCCTTCGCCCTAATGGTGAGATAGCCAGGTTATTAGAATAACTTAGAAACACGGCAACACAAAGGCCTGATTTGAATTAGAGCATCATCACTGCATGGATTATAATTGAAGTCATTATTCCCGTTCAGTATGTAACAGAGGTGAGTGTTCTCCACTGAGCAGCCATTTATCTTTAAAGACTCTATTTTAAGAGGAAAATGAGTGTTCTGTGCATATAATTGCTTACAAAGAACCACAGAGGGATTCCTGGACTCGTTATTAGCCCCCAGAGACCCCGAGACATCATTATACTGTTTGTAAGCCTTTGTTTCAAGTAATTACAGCTATCTTCGCTCCTGGATATAAACGCCAGTAAATGACCAATTTGTGGGCAAATTATTCTGAGAAGGGGTCAAAGCGTGCTTTATTTTAAGGCTGCGGCCGCTTGGGATCACAACAGGCCTATGCATTTTGCAGTTGTTTCTGAGCTTGTGCAGCTAATTTTGGAGAGACTGTCACATGGCGTGTTGGGTTTCTGGTGAGCACTGACGTGATGTGTCACCCTCCTGCTCCACACTGTGTCCCCGGCCTCTCGCCCTCACAGCCTGGAGTGAAGACATTCTCTGTGAATGGCTCACAGGTAATGGGAGTGAAAACAACTAAAGTTAGACATATAGTGTGTATGTACAGTGTGTATATATAGATAGATAGATATAAAAAAAAGTTTTTTTAAATTAATTAATAAAAAAATGTGTAGTTCACACTAAAAACTATTACAGGTACCGTATTTTCCGCCCTATAAGGCACCTAAATACCTCAAATTTCCTCAAAAGCTGCCAGTGCGCCTTATAACCCGGTGCGCCTTATATATGGACGATTGTTCTACTCCAGACTGCTATTTGACAGCTGAACAACCAGAAGCTTTTATTTTGACAACTCTAACTTCACAACTGGATCTTCAGAGCGGACGACACTCCACACAACACCTTCATCACTCATGGTTGCACACCAACATTCTAACAAACCAAAATAAACTAGATGAAATAATGACTCCCTAAACTGGGGAACAAAAACACATAAACACAATCAACACAACACCAAGCCCAACAACAACCCACAATAACCTCCAACAACACAAAACATGAATTCCCATCATGCCTTGCATCCTGAGCTCCTCAGTGCAGCCGATAGCTGCAATGAATTATGGGAGTTTCTGTTTGTGGTGTTTTAAATGCAATTATTGGGGGTTCTATTTGGTTTGTGGTGTCGGTAATAATTGTGTTGTGTTGTGTTTTTGTTGCTTAGTTCATGTAGTTTAGTTTATTACCGGTAGTTGTAAGTTGTCAACCAGCAGTGAAGAAGGTTTTGTGTGTAGTGTCCTCCTGGCATAGGCTGCAGGTAGGACTATCAAAATAAAGTGTGTGCACCTCTCTGGGTGTTAGAATCAGTGGAAAGTGTAACCTAATGGCTTTGAGCTATAAAGATTATTGACCACTGGTCTATTCCATGTGCCTTATAATGAGGTGTGCCTTATATATGAACAAAGTTGTAAATTATGTCAATCAATGTAGGTGCACCTTATAATCTGGTGTGCCTTATAGTGTGGAAAACACAGTAATTTAATTCAAAGGTGTCAGTATTTTTGCATCATTCAGGATCCCGAATGATCCGTTGTCGGATTTTAATTTAATTAACAGTAACTGCTGATATTGCCTGGGAACTCATGAAATAGTCAAATTAAAGCTAAAGAATTATGAATCGGAGAGAAAAAACAAGCTTCAGATTGAATGACAAATAAAATAATAGGTTATGCTATCAATTACTTATTTATATTTTGGTGATCTAAAGTGTAACACATTTAGCTTTAACCTTCCACGACATACCTCACAACCCCAAAGTGGATGATGGATGGATGGATGATGGATGGTTGATGGATGGGTGGATGATGGATGGTTGATGGATGGTTGATGGATGGGTGGATGGATGGAAAGATGGCATGCCTGTGCAAGTTATAGTCCAACCTATAAGTACATATCAGTGAAACATATGGTGACTTGTCAGATACTGGCCAGCATGACAGTAATGACGTATTTCTGTGAATAACAATCAAGTATTGTTAATGTCAAAAAATAAAAGAACAGAAGAACTAAATTTAACTTTCAACAAAAAAAAAGCCTCAATACAGTGAAATACAATAATATATTAACACTTGGTTAATCCCCGATTGGTATAAATGAAAAATAGTCACAAAGTGACGGCGCCATTCAAAATGACATGAGTTAATATGTTTCTAAGAAGAGTGCGACATTGAAGGAAGTTGTGAAGGAGAAAGGCATCTTTGGGATTTGATTCAATACTTGAGACCTTGAAAGGCATTATGGGTATTACCAGAAGCCACAGTACACCAATCAGACGGAAGGTATTCGTCCGGTATCTGTTTTGAAAGCCCAAAGGAGACGACACACTGTGTTATCTACCTTTGTTTTCCTCCTGTGCTGGAGCATATCTGCACCGGAGCTGTTATCTGCATTCATGCTGTCCTTATGAGTGTGGGCAGCCTTTATGCCGTATCTCCACTTGTGTGTTGTCATGGAAGCCTTGTTTCTTGTTTTGTTGTTTATCTTAAAATACCCACCTAAATGCATCCTTTTATGTCAGTAAGATTTAATACATTTCAAATGTGTTGTTTATTAATACTTGGTAATACAATTCTGCTTTTAGTGACAGTTCTTTTACAATTAATTCTGCACAGTTAAGTCACTACAGACGGACTAATATTAGAAAACTTATCAAAATAGATCATTCTCAAGACTATTTGTGACATTTTTCTAAAATTACATGCTTTTGAGGACATAAAAATCAAACATTACTGTGGTAATGTGTCATATAAGAGCTGTGTGATATTTCTTTTCTTCTGCATATTTAGGGCCGTGTGTCAGAAGCTCATTTAGCTTTCTTTTTTTGTCTTTTTCTCTCAACATGACAGTAATGATTGCAAATAACACTCAGTCTTTTCTGCTCACTTCAGTGTTTATCCCCTCTCTCACCACAGATACCTAAAAATTGATGCATTCTGCCTAAAGCATAAATAAACTTAGCTAACTGCGTCGTTGTAATTAGTTAATCTAGCTAATTACAATCCGCTAACCCAAGGGGCATTTTTCTAAAAATACCAGTCAATAAAAAAACTAATTAATCGAACATGTGTTATTTGACTTCCCACGGAAATGCCACCAAAGATCCGATGATTTATACTAAATGGTTTGAAAAGTGCGATTTAGAATACAAATTTACAAACATGCAGCTTCATACAAAACAATCGAGGAATATATTTACAAAATAATTCATGTTTTTTTCAGTTGTTTACACGCAGGTTGCCAATTTTGGGTTCTTTTTTCCCAAACTATAATCACAATTATCCAAACACCACACTTAATTTGCATAGTTCCTAGATTGTTTGGAAAATGACACACCTCAGTCGAAACATATACACATATTTGTGAAAATGCTATTAGTTTCCATCTAACCAACACAGTCCTCAATGATCAGATACTATTGCAGCCAGTGATAAATAAAAAACACATTTGTAAAAAAAAAAATAATAGTAGGAAATAGCATGTGCTGGAATTTTGGCCAGACATTGTTATGTAAGGGATAATTTAGATGTCAAAACAAATGGTGACAAACCCACAACATTCTTCATGAGTAGTTTAAGATACAGGGAGAATATACACAAATAGGCCTCCTATAAATGTACCAATCACTGCACAACACTGATGCTGCAGACTGAATATTTCAAGTATTTAGTTCAATACTTGCAGTATTTCTTACCATAATCAGTTCCAGTAATCAACCAACAATGAAATCAATCAAACAAATAAAAATGACTGTATGAAGCACATCCACTTTGACTCTACTGTAAAAGCAATACGAATGCTGTAACTATTCCTCATCTGTCCGTCCGGCTGGATCAGGCCATAAGATGTCCTCCACATCACAGACTATGTCTTCATTGGTTCGTGTGAGAATCCACCCTGCAGAAGCTGCTTCATATGATCACAGGCTCCATGTCCTGAATGAGGGGCCGACGGTCAGAGGGCCACAGGTCGTGTACCTTCCACCGCCATGCTGAAACATTGGGTTCAGGAAGGGGGGGTATGGGGGACGGTGTAAGACTTCAAATTCAGGTTCTCATGGAACCGGTTCTGGAGCAGAGCAGCCCGATGGAGCGAGACATTGTCCCAAAGGACAATGTACCATCTGGTCCACTTGGTTTAATGCTGTGACACCCGAGTGCAATCTGTCAAGAAATAGTATTAGGTTTGCATGATAGGGTCCCAGATTTGCATTGTGGTGGACCCCCCCCCCCCCCCATTTTGTGTAATAGCAGTACAAACGGTGATGTTACCCCCTTGCTGCCCTGACACATTGGTGATCCATTTTTTTTTTCATTTTTGTTGAAGACACCTGCTGCCTCTTATCGCACACCTGATTGCTGCGTTTCCAAATTAGCACACGTGTGCTTCCACACCTGGTGGATGTGATTTTCCAGTTTGTTCATTAGTGTGGTCGTTGGCAATCTGGGGCTTTGTAACGACAAGGAAGTAACGTCACAATCCTTATCTGTGTCTGAGGTGTGAGAATGTGTGTAGCGTTGTACAAATCACTGTGTGTAATGTTTTGCAAAAAAGGTGAAGCAGACATTGCGTGTAATGTCGCGACAGTATGTGGAGGTGTTTTGACCCTTGGACTAGAGTGTGGAAATTGTTTCTATTAGTGTGTAAACAATCGTAAAAAAAACTGTAGCGAGATTTCAGATGCTCTTTATGATAGAGATGAACAGAAATAGTTTTGCATGTTTGAATGTTGGCATATATAAGTTGTAATAATAACTCTCTGAGACATTTACAATTCTACTGATTGCAGTACTATATAGCAAATACCGTAATTTCCAGACTATTAAGAACACCTGAATATAAGCCACACCCACCAAAAAAAAAAAAAAAAAACAAAGGTTGGAGTTACATGATGCACTTGATTGCATTACAGATGTATTGGTGGCATAAAACATGTTAACCCGTAAAAAGATAGCAGTTTATAGTCTGGAAATGATGGTGTTTTGGAAGTTTGGAGGAAGTAGAGCTTTATGCTATCTTAAAAGTACTTACTATTTCATACTATGCTCTTAAATTGCTCCTATATTATCATATGCTCTGTTTGTTATATTGTACTGCTATGCTGCATATACATCATTCAATATCATGTACTCTATGTATTTATGACTTTCTATTGTGTGCGTTTTTCTTTATCTTTGTGCTGTTTTGGGTGTTAATTGCTTTTGCTCTTCCAACATCTGGATTAATCCTTCTGTTAAACCATTAAAGAAATGAGGGATGCACTGATACCAGTATTGGGTTTACTGCATGGTGTACTCGTATCCAAACTTGCACTCAGAAAAGATTCCCGATACAGCCCAGCGAGTATTGTGTGATGCTATCCGTTGTCGGCGGGACTGCACTGGGAGTATTACGGTTTGGAGATTCTTTCATAATAATGCGAATGACAGTAAGGACGAAATTATCTACGGTCAAAATATTAAGAGGAGGTGAAAGATAAACCAGAGACTTGCTGACCAGAGACCTTTGGACAAGCAGCCCGATGCCACTCGACTTAACTGCTCAGTGTATCAGGAGGATTTTACCCCGAGTCAGCGCTACTTGCTGCACACTGAAGTGTTTCGTGTTCAAATACTAGCGATGCTACATGTTAAAACATTGTCTACAATACTACTGTAGCTGCAGTCATGTCTCGTAGCATCTATGCATGGCCCTCACATAGCGTTTACTTAAGGAGTACAGATTAGGCTTGATTGTATTTAATAAGTACGTTTACAAAAAAGTGGTATCAGTGCATCCCGAAAAGAAATCCATATCTACTCTAAATCCAAACATCCCCATCAATTTTCAAACATCTAACTGATCTAATTGCATTGCTTTGTTCGAGTTGGGGAAAAAGAAAAAAGAAAAACCTAACAACACAGACTTCCACACATTTGCGCCCACCTCTAAGACGAGTGTTCCTCTTCTCTTCTGTCCCAGCGCGGCCTGATGGTGAAAGTCACAGAAACCTGTCCGGAGATCAACTGCACCCTCGTCGAGCAGATCCTACCTGATGGCAGGTGCTGCAACGTCTGCCGAGGTGCGTCTTTCTTTCTTGTCTTTGCAAACTTTACAATTACGTGAATCACTTCTTCTTCTTCCATTGTGTGTGCACCATCGGCGTAAACACAGCCGTGGTTTCTCGTGGTTGCTTCAGGTTTGTACCTCTGCCATAATTATGTTTTTCCACTCGGTGTCAATGCTTTTTCCTTCTTTTTTTTGGCTGGGTTACCGATCATATCTGATTGGTCTGTCTGCTTTAGAGCCAATTTGCGTGAACCCTGCTGCTCTGGCAGGGAGGTGCCAGAGGGTAAATAGCCACGGGTAATTCAGTAAATACATTGAATAAACAAACTGTTGGAGGCTGGCGGCTATTGAGTGGTAATGAAAGGATCCCGGGGACGGTTTCGGAGTGGAGGAAATTGCACTCTCGTTTAGCTAAGATAGACAGAGTGTCTCCTCGCCATGTTCAGAGGGGAGGGAGATGAAAAGTATGTAAAAGAGATGGCAGGGAAAATGCGTGTTTATGAGACGGGAAAGGGGAGTAGAGGAATTGGATGGGAGACGAAGGAAGTTTAGCTGAAAGCCACAAGCAGCGTCGGGAGGGAAATATGATGCTTCGGAGCTGCGTGGTGAAAGAGGAAGAGAGGAGATGGAAGGTATACGGTACACAGGATAATGGATAGATGTAAAAAAAGGGTGAGGAGGTGTATGTACTGTGTGTTTCCTCTCTTCCTACTATATTGGCTTTAAGGAAGGCTGAGTAAGAGTTCTGCTAACATGATAGAGTTCTGACAACCTGAGGTCTTCAGCGAGGAGACTCACATGCCTAAAGATCATGGTGTAAATGTGTGAGGCCACCTTTACCTTCCAATAAGTGTGCATTGCGGTCTCTACAATGTTTTTTTGCTGTTTCTATACCTCAGAGGTGTGCTCTTTAAGACTCTGGATGCCACTCATCCTCTGGGAATCCACACAATATGCAAATGATGGCCGCCATTTATGAAAATTGCATTTTTGTCAATATCTCAGTAACTATGCATGGTATCAAAATAATTTTTTGTATCCATCGCTGTGTTTTCAGGGATAAATAATCAGATGAAGCCATTTCAGTAAAGATCACACCAATATTTTGTGCAGAATATGCAAAAATCAATTTCATTGTACATCCGAGTCATTACGGAACATCTCCTTTACTTATGCTGGTGCATGTTGCCAATACTGGTTTGACTCAGTCGTCAAAGAAGTCACTTTCAACAACATTGTCACAGTCATCAATCCATCGGGTGTGCTCATTCTGGCAGTGCACTTCTCCGTAACATCCACAAAACATTGTGCATGGCAACTGAGCTGTAGAACATCCACACATTGCTGTCAAACAGTGTGTCTGTAGCACAACCACACCTCATCATTCACAGCACCTCTGGTGGAGCAACGCGAACATTTGGTTGTAATATCACTGGGATGAAGCATCTCGTATGTTTGTCACATTCCCATCAGAACTCGACGGGATCTAATGCTGGGGGTTCTGAGTTGAGAGCTGATTTCCAAATGGCAGTCTGAATGTGCGCCCGCTTTACGTTCTGCTTAAATGCCTCTTTAGAAGGTGGGAGTGACTTAAGCTCTGCAGCCTGTCACACTTTTTCTGCCCATCCTTGGTGACCAGACTTCTCCACGGACCGCAGACATGTTCAATGGCACCACGTTTTTGAGTTTTTGTGGCAGGCAGCCATGAAAGCTATCGCTTTTTCAATGATGTCACCTATGTCCTCAGACAATATGCAGTCCTGCACCACTCTTCCTACTCCGTAGCACTGAGCCACAGTGTCACAGCCTGGAGGTGCATGAGTGGCTGGCACTTTTGAAACCAAGTGTCCATGTTCACTTGCAGTTACCCCAAAGTCTGTAGCAGTTCGTTCAGCACTTGGTCCTTCCATTGTAAGACGACAAGTCAGGTTCAACTTTGCATAGTAGTGCAGCAGGAGGATGAAAACCGCTGTGTCCTGACATATGATGTTGATTCTTTTTGCACCACTTTCAGCTGCCTTAACATCTGCTGTATGATTATTACATCCGCTTCTTTGTGGCAAGTCTTGAGATCTTCTCTATGGAAGACAAGGCCATCCTCAATTGTAACTGGTACAGAGTCAGTAGACGTAATGACCAGACTGTGTTCATTTGGCTCATCCTGTACCTTCTGGATCAAATTCTGACATGTCAGATCTATGACCTACAAATGTTAGTAGCATTGTGAGAGAGTGCGTGGAAAGGAGCCCATTCTGTGATCAAATCTGTGCACCGAAATTGTCAGAATCTGAGGCCAGTTTGCCACAACCGGCCCGCAAGATTCTTCCAATTCAGCCAAACCGCCAAGCAAATGGTAAAAACGCAAAAGAGAATCTTCCAACCCAAATTTCTAGAGAGTAGCGGACACAACACAGCACTGAGACCCGAGCTGAGATATTTGTGACGCTGCCATGAAAGCCTTAAAGTCACGCCGTGACGGTGACTTTGGAAAAACATGCATAATGCAACAGCTGTAGGAGAAGTTTTCTCGACTTTTCACTGTATTTTGCACTAGAAGGATTCATTAAAATTGGCTTTATGTTCATTTTGTATTAATTTTGGCTAGTGATTTTATTTGTGAAAACATGGACATGTTCATATAATATACTCTGCACCACAACAACAATCTTTTAAAGTTTAAATTTAAAGGTTATTGTGGCACTATTTGACCAGCCCGGCACACTCAACATGCAATCAAAGCCCCGGTATAAATTGTCCTTTAAATGACATTCTTTGCAAAAATTACTGTTAAGAAATAAAACTTCAGGATTATATGGGTAATTGCTCACTTATGTTTACTTAATGCCTCAGCTTGACTTCTTTTTGCAGTGGGACGAATGTGCCTGATCACAGCGACTTTTCCAAACACAGATGGTTGCAGGTGTATTTTGAAAAGCGAGAAAACAACGACTTTGCGTGTGAATTTAGCCGGGACATTTGTACGTCAGTGCTACCTTGTGCGGGTTGTAAAGAAAGAATAAGACACATGTAGAGAAGAGAGGGGAGGAGAGGAAATGTGTACCGTTCAGGAGAAAAGAGAGAAAAAGAAAAGTATTTGGCAAAGAGAGGACTTTATGCAGTAAGAAGAGGCAATTAAAGATTAGAGTCTCAGTGCTTCCTTCCTTCTGCTTCTTTGTCTCACACACACACACACACACACACACACACACACACACACACACACACACACACACACACACACACACACACACACACACACACACACACACACACACACACACACACACACACACACACACACAACATATACAAACTGTTCTGTGCTGGACGGAGGAAGAAAAATGCAGACGTTGCTCTCTCCTGTGTAATGGCTCCCTGGGCGCCGGCGCCTCTCAAGGCGTTTATGTGCAGCCAATCTGTCACTCATTACAAGGCATGATGGGATACCTCAGCCAATACCTATCGAACAGGAGTCAATTACCTCTCATTGTCAGTAATTCTCAGGCAATCTGTCGTACCTGCAGATACATTTTTCAGCATGTTCTAAGTCTTGTTTGGATTGGCTCTAACGGTCTGATATAAACACACGAAAACATTGTTTCCTCCTTTGTACTTGATAAGAAAATAATCTGGAGCCTCAAAAAATACTAAACCTTCAGAAAAATACCAGAAATGTAGTTTATGAGACCTTTATCAAAGTGAAAAAAAAACCCAACTAAGAATCAAATCAGATGAAACTATGTTTCCTTGAAATACTATCAGAATATCTACTATATTGTAAAGTAGTTTTGAAAGTAGGCTCATTATCTTTGAATAAAATTAACTAAAAGCAATGTATTAAAAGTTTCCAGCATCTAAACTTCATATTGAAAATATCACAGCCAAAAGACTATAATATACACTGCTAACTGAACAAACTAGATTATGAGGCATTAAAAACTTAAATTCAATAATCCCTAACATTTTACGTTTTTTTGTATTCCATTTGCTCATTTTCATCAATTACCAAATCATACTGATCAGTCAGTAGTGAAAGAAAAATTGAACAGATGGGATTTGCTCCAGTTCTCCATGACATTGAATTGTACAAAGTGGTATTCATTTGCTATTTGTTCTTGGAATTATCAGGTTTCATCTTGACCCTGAGTGTGGGCAGCCCAGGTTCAAATCCCTGCAGCAGGAAACTCATCTGGGATGAAAACAAGCCAAATCGATGGTTGAAGTTGTAAAAACAAATCAACACTTTTATATGATGTATTTGTCAGCTCATTAAACTTTTGGCACACAACTTCACCTGTGACTGTCAGTCAGAAATTATACAGCAAAAGTAACAAGAACAAGCTAAAAGCTGTGGGGTGTACAGTGACCTCAACATACAAGTCAAATGGTAGTGGAGCATCCAGTCAACATTGTAGAAAGCCAGAACTGGTGGTAAATTACTTTTATTGCCGTCCGTGTCATCAACCAACGCAAGAGCTGGGTGTAACAACAAATAAACAATAATTACAATAACATTTTGACCGTTACACAGCTATTACATCGGTTAGCATTCCAAATTACACTTTTATGATAAACATTTCAATTAGATCAAATAATATTTCTCAGTAACATAAACCTTGTTCTCCAATTGACTGAAGCTAAACTTTAAAGTTGTAAACGTTTTCCGTGACCTTTTCCGTTTGTAACCGTGAACCTTTTCTTTCATCTTTTTCTCCGTTCATCAAGCATTTTCGTTACCGAACTTCCGGTTGCTATGGTTACCAAAATAAAAGCTCAATGCCATAAAATAAAACTTCATACCGTAGCTATAATGTAAATAGTGCAAAACTACTCTGTTGGTCTTTACAGGTAGGACAGTCTTACCTGAATACCTGAATTCTTCCCCTGAAGCATGTTTTTAATCTTAAAGACCGCTAAAGGGAAGCTGACAGTGAAATGAAGGCTCTGTTTACATGATAAGATTTTCAAGTGAAAACGCAAAAACGTGTGTTGTGTTTTGGGGTTCACTTTAAGTGGGATTATTGCTCGGAGCCACTGAAAACTCATCTTTTCTAAAAATGCTCCTCCATGTGAACGAAGAAAATGTAACTTTTCTGAGACGCCGCAACTACACATGTGGTAAATACTAACAATGTGTCCACATTATCTTGGGACTTGGTAGTTTTGACAGTCACCGCGATAACAATCCAACTCGGTTCCTATGAATATCCGCGTGCTCGCCATCGTTCATGTTTACAGGGTGTTGTTCTCTGTACATGTGTGTCTGGTTTTGCCACAAAAGCAAACAACACTGCAACTCACGGCCCCAATGACACTGACATTGTTTTCACAGTTTCTGCTGTTACTGTGTAAATACAAAATGGAGTAAATAAGGTCTAATACGGTAAATAGACTCGTATAACATTGATGGTGTGTTTTACCACTTCATCAGTTATACATACACTCACAGACCAGTAGTGATGGCTGCTCACACATTCTGATGTCCAAAACTCGATGTTACACGGTAAAACATGATAAAATGTGAAGCGCACTTTAGATGCCAAAGTATTGAAGGTGTACAATACTGTGTGGGCTGGCAGTATAGGAAAATAAAAATGTTTGGCACCATGTTGAAACGGGGTTTAAGAACCTGTTTGGTAGCAGTTAAATATTGAACACAAACAGAACAGATCAATAATCATAACAGTCGATGCTGCATTGCAAAATTCTGACCTTCTGACTGGACCGCGGTTATCGCTGTCTATCTCTGTCTATCGCTGTCTATCGCTGTCTATCGCTGTCTATCTCTGTCTATCGCTGTCTATCTCTGTCTATCGCTGTCTATCACTGTCTATCTCTGTCTATCGCTGTCTATCGCTGTCTATCTCTGTCTATCGCTGTCTATCGCTGTCTATCGCTGTCTATCTCTGTCCATCGCTATCGCTGTCTATCGCTGTCTATCGCTGTCTATCGCTGTCTATCGCTGTCTATCGCTGTCTATCGCTGTCTATCTCTGTCCATCGCTATCGCTGTCTATCGCTGTCTATCGCTGTCTATCGCTGTCTATCGCTGTCTATCGCTGTCTATCTCTGTCTATCTCTGTCTATCGCTGTCTATCGCTGTCTATCGCTGTCTATCTCTGTCTATCGCTGTCTATCGCTGTCTATCTCTGTCTATCGCTGTCTATCGCTGTCTATCTCTGTCTATCGCTGTCTATCGCTGTCTATCGCTGTCTATCGCTGTCTATCGCTGTCTATCTCTGTCTATCGCTGGCTATCGCTGTCTATCGCTGTCTATCTCTGTCTATCGCTGTCTATCGCTGTCTATCGCTGTCTATCGCTGTCTATCGCTGTCTATCTCTGTCTATCGCTGTCTATCGCTGTCTATCGCTGTCTATCGCTGTCTATCTCTGTCCATCGCTATCGCTGTCTATCGCTGTCTATCGCTGTCTATCGCTGTCTATCTCTGTCTATCGCTGTCTATCGCTGTCTATCGCTGTCTATCTCTGTCTATCGCTGTCTATCGCTGTCTATCTCTGTCTATCTCTGTCTATCTCTGTCTATCGCTGTCTATCTCTGTCCATCGCTATCGCTGTCTATCGCTGTCTATCGCTGTCTATCTCTGTCCATCGCTATCGCTGTCTATCGCTGTCTATCGCTGTCTATCGCTGTCTATCGCTGTCTATCGCTGTCTATCTCTGTCTATCGCTGTCTATCGCTGTCTATCGCTGTCTATCGCTGTCTATCTCTGTCCATCGCTATCGCTGTCTATCGCTGTCTATCGCTGTCTATCGCTGTCTATCTCTGTCTATCGCTGTCTATCGCTGTCTATCGCTGTCTATCTCTGTCTATCGCTGTCTATCGCTGTCTATCTCTGTCTATCTCTGTCTATCTCTGTCTATCGCTGTCTATCTCTGTCCATCGCTATCGCTGTCTATCGCTGTCTATCGCTGTCTATCGCTGTCTATCTCTGTCCATCGCTATCGCTGTCTATCGCTGTCTATCGCTGTCTATCGCTGTCTATCGCTGTCTATCGCTGTCTATCTCTGTCCATCGCTATCGCTGTCTATATCTGTCTATCTCTGTCTATCGCTGTCTATCGCTGTCTATCGCTGTCTATCTCTGTCTATCTCTGTCTATCTCTGTCTATCTCCGTCTATCTCTGTCTATCTCTGTCTATCTCTGTCTATCTCTGTCTATCTCTGTCTATCTCTGTCTATCTCCGTCTATCGCTGTCTATCGCTGTCTATCTCTGTCTATCGCTGTCTATCTCTGTCTATCGCTGTCTATCTCTGTCTATCGCTGTCTATCGCTGTCTATCTCTGTCTATCGCTGTCTATCTCTGTCTATCGCTGTCTATCGCTGTCTATCGCTGTCTATCGCTATCGCTGTCTATCTCTGTCTATCGCTGTCTATCTCTGTCTATCGCTATCGCTGTTTATCGCTATCGCTGTCTATCGCTGTCTATCGCTATATATCGCTGTCTATCGCTGTCTATCGCTGTCTATCTATGTCTATCGCTGTCTATCGCTGTCTATCTCTGTCTATCGCTATCTCTGTCTATCGCTATCGCTGTCTATCGCTATCGCTGTCTATCGCTCTCTATCGCTGTCTATCGCTGTCTATCTCTGTCTATCGCTGTCTATCGCTGTCTATCTCTGTCTATCGCTGTCTATCGCTGTCTATCTCTGTCTATCGCTGTCTATCGCTGTCTATCTCTGTCTATCGCTGTCTATCTCTGTCTATCGCTATCGCTGTTTATCGCTATCGCTGTCTATCGCTGTCTATCGCTATCGCTGTCTATCGCTGTCTATCGCTGTCTATCGCTGTCTATCTCTGTCTATCGCTATCTCTCGCTCGCTATCTCTATCGCTGTCTATCGCTGTCTATCGCTATCGCTGTCTATCGCTGTCTATCGCTGTCTATCTCTGTCTATCGCTATCGCTATCTCTCGCTCGCTATCTCTATCGCTGTCTATCGCTATCGCTGTCTATCTCTGTCTATCGCTGTCTATCGCTGTCTATCTCTGTCTATCGCTGTCTATCTCTGTCTATCTCTGTCTATCGCTGTCTATCGCTGTCTATCTCTTGAGAAAACAAGTTTGGTTTCAACTGCTGGAGTTTTACGCTGGATGTGGAGGGTCCTGCTCAGCGACCCACAGCGACGAGTTGTCAGCCAGATTTGAACCAGAGAACTTTCTAATCATCAGCTTGTATCTGCTGAAGATGCTTTTTTTAAATGAATTATGCAGAAGAGGAACCTGAAAAACAAACTGTTTTATGCTGACAGATTGTACACTTTTGTGCAGTTTTCAGTATTTGGTCCTGCATCAGATTTACCGCAGTTGTAAATTTATATATCAGGCTCCCCGTCGTCCACAGTACAGCAGTAGACCGCCACGATATTACTCTTTTGTGCTCGCCTGTACTTTTATCGGTGCATGAGCTCTGCAAGCACATCTGCGTGTCCGTACACAACTTTCTCCTCCGTCTTGAGTGGGCAAATTTTAAGGCTTTCCTTTGCTTCTCTCTTTCAGGTTACGACTTCTGTGCAGAGGGACTCATTTGTGGAGAAAACTCGGAGTGTAAAAACAGGAATACTAAAGCAGAGTGTGAATGCAAGAGCGGCTATGCCTCCATCCATGGGGATTCTACTTACTGCGAAGGTAAGGACTACTACTGCGCTTTCACCCCGGCTCAGGGTGAGCTGTAGCTGTTGTGCTCCGCTCGCATCATCAGTTAGCGCCGAATGCTAAAGCCAGTGCGGATGGCGGTGGTTGGGAGTGTTTATGAAAGCTGTCAGTGGAAGCTTCGATGGGACGATGCGGACTTCCTGTTTGGAAGAAGATGCATGAATTCCCGTTAAGTGCAGACGGGAAAGGTTGTGGTGGAATTTATTGTTTGATGAAATCTGCAGGTTCAGTGTATTCATCAGACTCCTTCTCAATCTCATTTTAACTGAATTAGTAATGATGTATGGGTTCAGTTCTTCAAATAATCCTTCTGTTTGCTCTTTGACCTCATCTTTCATGCTTCATGAATCGTCTGAAATGAGCAGCAGGGTTTTTGTTTCTTCTTTCTTCATGTTTACAGCTGCAGGATCTTGACAGTGACAAAATCGAATAAAAAAATAATTGTATGGAGTAAAATATGTGTCACCATGCCATAATGTTGGATTACCTATTTATAGCAAGTTAAACGTTTTTGGCAAGTTGTTGCACAGAGATGTTTTAGAGCATCGGACTGTGAAGGCGATGTCCCGAGGCGAGACATCATTTGTCTTCAGCCGGCTGGCAGATGCATGGACATATCAGAGTCATTTGAAAGTTTTGCATATATTTTGGGGATTTCGTTTTCCTTTGGAAAAGCTGTATCATATATTTTAGTGATAAGACTGTTTTTTTTTTGTTTTTTTCAAGGATACTTTGGCTATTTGCCAGCTTCAGGTCTGATGTTAGATTAATTTACCATACACAATGTGGTTTACAAAGGCTGGAATCTTCCAAGTTTGGACTTTTCTAGGGAAAATATTATTTATCTGCTTCTTTTCCAAGTTTTGGTATTGAACACACCATCTCGCTATGTGAATCATGTGTAAAGAGATCTGTTGGAACATATAAAAACTAACTAAAGTTGCTCACATTTCCCCATTTCTTGTGAAAAACAAATGCGATGAATTTTGTCATTTGATACCTGTGAAATGATTTTCTCCATCCTAGAAAGTCCTACAAACCTGCAGCATGTTGTTTTGTCTGCAGCGAAGGAGCTGGATGGCAGGTGTTTTGAAACGGATGCAGAGCAAATGCAGATTTAACCAAAATCCTGATGAAAGATTAATATGTTTGATGGGGAGGACTGAACCCAGTCAGTCGTTAGCAGAAGTGTTGCTCTTATTGTGTTGAAAAGTGTTTCTTTACCTGCAGAAGAAGTTAATGTACAAGTTTTATCATAGTATGTGTTCACTTTTGAAGCTCTTGCTGTATTCACTTGATTTTGTTTGTTCTTGTTTTTTGTCCACAGTGTTTAACTTTTTGTCAGATCATCTTCTATGGCAGCAACACACACATAACCCTCAATGACATCCTCCTGTTTGAATGTTGTTTCTCTCACTTTTACCAGCAAAATGCAAACCCGCAGTCAGTTTTCGTGAGCTTTAAAGTGGGTAATTTTTGGGGAGGTCTTTGCAAATTGGGCCCTTACTGTGCATACTTGGCATTTCTTGTAAAAGGGATCAGACTTTTGATCCAGTTTGGTCATTTTCATGGATTTCCAGCCCCACTGGAAAAGCAATTTTGATGGGGACTCCATGATGAGGGGATTGTTGGCTGAGTAAAAGCCCCAATCTGTGGGTGCTGGAGGCCCAGATTACTTGTGATGGAGCTAATGGCCTTATTTGATTAAGAGTTTTGGGAGCGTTAATCTGTGGATTGAAGGATTTGCTCGATGCTTGGTGCAGTTGTCTTTGGGTCGGAGCCACAGCAGACAAGCTGGGAGCCGTTCTAGCCACCAGCCCTTCAGATCTGCATGGTAAAGAGGTTTACCCAGAGCTCCTCTCACAATCCTCAACAGTCCCACACCAGAAGAGACAGGGCTGGGAAATGCCGATTGTTAGATCAGCTATGTAAATCGTGGCACCACAGCTGTATTGGCTTTAGCTGCATCGTCCATCTTCTGGGGGGTTTTGCACCCATAAGGCAGCTCAAACCTCTATTGTAACTGGATTAGCAGGATCCAAATGTACACTATGGTGAGTTTCATTCACACCTTTGACTTATTTTGGATCAGGATGTTTTACACAGCAGACTCTTGTAGCCACATATTTTCTTTCGTTCATTTATTTAAATTCCACACAGAGTTCAGCGATCAGATGGCGCGTCGCTGATATCCGAGACGTTATTTTACTGTGCAAATTAAATTTCCCTCTTCTATCTCATGAACAGAGATTGTGTCTGGCTGTGCTTCTAAGCTGTCATCAAATGTGACCATTACAGTCTAATGAATCTTTTAATATGCAGCTGAATGCTTGACGATGAGATTATTTACTTGTAATCGGAGTGCTGTTTACAAAAGGAAGAGTGGATTTCAACAGAGCTCAATTTGAGCCTTAAATCTTGTATTCAGCCACCTTCTCTCTCGCTACCTAAATCTTCCTTAGCTTCCAGCATGTCCTTTCTCTTTCCAACTCGGCAAAATTTGCAATTGAACATTATTATATGTGGTTTTTCAATTGCAAGCCAAGTTTGTTCAGCTTCTATTCAAGTTGTAGACAAAGATATTTCAGTTTAAAGATTTCTTAATGAAAATGCGTAGGGGAATGACTCCTTTTTGCACATGCAGACACAAAATTACAAGGTAATTTGCAAACATGAAGTATGTAAATCATAGAGCTGAGTAGGTCAAATACCTCTAGCATAGAATTTGTTTCTAAATGAATAGAAGCTTTTTTTCATCATGGTTGACGAAGATAAACCTCTAATATGTTCTGTTTTTACAGGCTGCAAAAGCATCCATTATGGAAGGAGAGGTACATTTAATAAGTATAAAATCAACTTCTTTACTTTAATATAAGTAATAATTACAGGATTTGCAATGTTGTCGAGTACAAATTTAAACAGTAAAAAATATTGATGTATATGTTTTTAAGGTGCTGGTCGGTTTTCTTCATACACATGGATACACATGTGCATATACAAATTTAGATTTGAGTTATGATGCCATTTTATAGAGTGGATGCAGCAATGACTAAGGTCATGTAGGCTACATGTGTTATGTAATCAAAAACATCATACAATAACATGCTTGGCTTCCACATAAAACACTCTGAATTACACTTAAAAAATGTTTATGTCGAAATGACATTTGCCTCTGTCTTTCAGGTTATGACAGAAACATGAACAGAAACGGGAAGTCTAACTATTCAACTATTAATCATGTAACTTCATTACTTTTGCAAGAGACACCCTACAAGACAAAAAAAAAAAGGATCGAACCATCAGCATCTTTCATCCTTTCACTGTAAATTTGATTCATCCTCACAGAAATGAAAATAATAAAGGAAACCAGTTAGAACAATGTAAGGAGGCGAAAATAGAGATACTTTATGACCAAAAGACATTTTTATGACTTTTCACCCAATCAAATTTATTTGGATCTGCAAAGTATTTTAAAATGAAACATTGCTTACAAAATGCCGCTTTGATACACCTACAAAAGTTGTTGTTTTTATTTGTGTTACATATATTTTTAAAGTTTGAATTACAATAAAAGATGGTAGACATTTCATCAGATTTTCAGCTGTGATTTCTCCTTCTTTTTCAGCATTGTTTTGACAATTTTGACATCTTAACTGATTCAACCATTTTGGCTCTTTTTACATGCCGTTTTGCATGTTTATTTTATATTTTAAAGAATTTTTTTTCTATAAATTTCATTATTTCAGTTTGTTTAAACTGTTAGTCCCACTTTCTTGTGATTTTAGTTTAGTTTTTATTCCCATTTTAGACATTATAGACACCATTTAAAAGTGAACTGTCGGAGATGTTTATTGATGACGTCTTTAAGACATAATTTCCTTCAGTCTTTAAGATGTCTTCAGGGAGTCCAAATGAAAGGTTTTTGCTACGTCTTTCCTGGGCGTCATATAAACGTCCAAACAAGACGTGGATGACCAGGATGTCCAGGAAAGGCGTACAAACTTTCATTCCAGTCTCCGTGAAGATGTCTTAAAGACTGAAGGAAATGACGTCTTGAGGACGTCATCTGGACCACTTGTTGCTCACTGCGATGTTGTGTTGAGGAGGTTTTGAAGGGATCAGTGTATTTCCCTCCCCTCACTGATTGATGGTGGTGTGATGTTTGAGGTTAAACTGAGCGCAGGCTTCACTGGAGCAAATGTGGCAAATCCACACGCCTGGAAGTGGTGCTGGAATGGCTCAGAGCAGTGCAGCTTTAATCACATTAACAAATAATACACTTGACCCGTAATTCCTGAAAACAAACTATCGGGAAAGCGTTTATTACTAAAGATAATTTACATTTGCATAGTTTAACTTCAGTAAAAACAAAAAATAAAAGCTTTTTTCCTTCTGACAACAGCGTTTAATAAATCTGCAGAGTATTGCATTTGTCTGCAGCATGCATGGCACAAGCATGACGTGTTCAGCCAGAAAGAGAGTATGGTGAACATGTGAATATTCAAAACCATCTGCCAAATCCCCGAGACGGACAGGATATGCAGAATCTGCTTGCATGTAGAAAAACAAACATAGACGGACACTAATGATGGTGTGTGTTCCCCACTCACTCGTCTGCTGAGGCCTGTGTGTTTATTTATTCCATTAAAGATGAATTACTGCATATGGGCCGCCATCTTTCTAGACTGGAGACGAGAGTGGCGTTGACGGCGCCGCTCTGGGTTCGGTGAGACATCTGCTCCTCCCAACTCCAGCTTGGGAAGTGATTTCTAATCTGGGACAAATGCAGCGGTTGATGTTGATGGGTGTTGTCAACACTCGGTAACTGAATCGTTCGGCAACTTCAGGGCTTAGTGATGCACACGTGACGAGTGATGGGTGTTTCAGATTGATTTCCACTCCGTTCCAAACCCCTTTAGTATCACATGATCTGAAATTGCATAAACACATCGCTGCAGTGTTCTTGAGGTGTGAAGCATCTCATGTTACTATTTTTGAATGTATTTACTTCTGTGTCCTCCTGGAAAGCTGCATTTGAATTACATCACTTATGAAGAGGTACTTTTATATAGGTAATTCACTTGGCAATTATTAATTCATAATTGAGAGGGAGCAGCATGCCTGAAACAATTCACATCAAGATATTTTGAAAATAGACTTCAGTGACATGAAGGGGTGTTTTCAGAGGCTCATAATACTGGATCCAGCATCAATAAGTATTCAAGCCTGACCTTGAAGGAGCATCCATGCAAGTGTTTCTCAACGTGAATAAAGCCGAAAAACAAAGACTGCATGTCAGTCGTGCTCTGGATTTAAAGGTTTGCCCAGGCAAAAGTCGCCGATGTTGTCTGCTCTTGTTGCAAGTGTTTGTCGAGTACACTGTTTATATTTGCATGCAGTTATATAGCAATTTTGCCAAGTGAAAGTGCGCTGATATCTGTGTTTCTCAACCATTCTCAGTGTGGTGCAACCCGAGAGCTCAGAGAGCACAGGCATTCAACAATGGAAACTGTAGGAAGTTTGTCACTTTAGGCATGCAGCAAACAGAACGGATTGGGACGGATTGTTTTCCATCTTGGAATTGTCTCCTGATCCGCTCTGTTTGCACGCTGGGTGGACACAATGTGTTGGTCCAGCATCAGGCCCAGAGGGACCCTGTCCATAGCAATGACAATGAGACATTTCAGGTCTTGCCCTTGACAGTGTTGCCAAAGTTACCTTAAAAGGTAATCTGATTACTGATTACTTCTTTTAAAGGTAACTAAGTTAGATTACAAGTAACCTTTTAGTTGCTTTCAGCAGCTGCCGACAACACCCCCACTGTCTCAACATAAAAATGACAACCGGTTCCACCCAAAGCTCAGTTCTGAGCCCGGCCTCCTGCACCTGCTGGTACATATTTAACCTCTGTCATTCAGTCTTTGTTTTTATATCTGACTCATGGTTTTACTATCAGATTGTTAGTTTTACTGGTCTTCATTTACCTAGAGATGTTGTGGTCATCTGTTGTTGCACGATTTATCTCTTTATTTATTTTCACTGCCTGCTCTATGCAACCTTTTAACTCCCCCCACCCCATAGACAAGTAAAGTCTTACATTGGTTGATTAATTTAAAAAAAATAAAGGGGGGGGGGGGGTATTTCAATGTTAAGGTTTATTGATGAGGATGTTTGGTTCCAATTCTTTTGTGTTACTTGACGCACCATCAGAGTGGGTTGGCCTGTGATTGGCTGAGAGGGGAGAAGGGGGCGGGGCAGGTGAGCGCTGTGTGTGTCTGTGTGTCAATTCAGAAGAGAACTGAGGAGGTCGGTTCTGTTTAATAATAAAGCGGCTTTGCAGACAAGAAACTCGTCCTGCTGGATGCAAAATAGTAACAGACAGTGACTTGGAGAAGTAACTTTAATCTGATTACTGGTTTGGAAATAGTACCGCGTTAGATTACTGGTTACTGAAAAAAGTGGTCATATGAGTGTAGCGCACTGCTTATTAATGCCTTGCCGGCATCACTGGTCCTGAACTGCAGTGTGTTGATCCTGTGTGTTACTGGTGATCCAGGACTGCTCTGGACAGATTAATAGCTCAATGACCAATAGGAGCAAGGCACAAAGTCACATGACTGCAGAAGACTGAAAAGGGAGAAATCATGTGGCATAACTGCCGGCACAGAAAGCAACCTTTGAAGCAGTGGCGACGCCAGATATGATCATTTTGCGGGTGCTGAGTCTCATAGGGATGTTGCTGGGGAGTTTAAGGATCTCTAGTTTATTACTACTGTAACGCCGACAAAATGCACACCGCACCGCGCACGTGACAGTCGCGCACATACAGTAAAATCTGTTATTTAAAACAACATTACGCAACACAATACAAAAGATAATCATCCAGTGTGATAAAGATGAAAGGTTTACAAGCCTGCCACTTAGACACACAACTGAATGGAACCTTTAACGTGAGAATGTCACTGATGGAGCCTCAACAGCAGCAGGAAGCAAAACACACTGCAAGTTTTCATTTCAGCGATTGGCTGAATCACGTCACACTGCTTTTTAGTTAAAAACCAATACATGTTTTATTGGTGTAGTTATTAATTAACCAGGCAACAAATTATAATCTTCAGACCTCGAAAAACTTGAAATAAACCACTTTTTTTTTTAAAAAGTAAACATTTTTGGGGGTGCTATGGGGGTGCTTTGGCTATCCTCGGGGGACTTTTCACTTCCTGTGCATGGTTGCCATGTTTCTGAATCCATTAGTGTGCACTAACACAGAACCGACAACAGCTTAATGTCAGGATCCGTATAAATCAGACACCTGTGTTAAAACTTTAGTAACCACAGACATTTCCACCCCCTTCAAATTTAAATTTTTTTTTTCACCTTCTGAGTGTGCCACATTGCTTGATGCTGCTTCATTCAACATAATGATTTTCTTTTCTTTACAGACATTTTTGCTTATGGGATTACCATAGGTTTATTATCCTGAGCAGCTCTTATTGATTCTGTCAGTGATCTCCTTCGAGTCCTGGTACATCTCCTGTATTGGTTCAGCACACAGTAGCTGTTTTGCTGACGGCTGGTCAATCGTAGTCTTAAAGAAGAAATAAATCCTGTCTTCACCATCATTGCACACATTGTCTTGAAGCCACTGTGAATGAAGTCCCAAATAAATAAATATAAAGAAATGTGCCAGTGTTATAGTGTTGCTTATTGTGGAGTCAATGAAGAGGAAACAAGATGATTCCTTACTTCTTTCCTCAGTTCTGCCCGGGCCGTCCTCTCAAAATGGCCTATTGTTATGCCAGAGGCTGCTCAATATATCTTTTTCTCAGGTGGGTAAAATCCCAGCATGGGCGTAATGTTGGACTGAAGTGCACCTAGATGGGGGTTTATCATTCTTTCATCGAGTACATTCCGAGTTTTATTGAGTCCTTTTCTCCCTCGATGTGCCCAAATGATCTTCAGCTCCACGGGGCATTTTTCCACAGCCTCTCGAGTGTCCCTCCCTTCTCTCTCTTTCTTCTTTCGTGATTCAAATTAAAAGCACCAACACCACAATTTGTCCTTGAAAATGTGTGTCGCGGTGGGTCAGAGCAAGCTCATGAGACGCCCGAGTGTAGTCAAGTGTTCTCACATCTCCGGAGCTGAAGCCAATTTCCATAGAAATGATCTCAGGAGGGTGTTGTGGAAAATTCTCCCGCTGTTAAAATCTCTTGTGGGTCACTCGGCCCACATTAACAGCAACATCAGCTCTCACTGTGCACTGTCGGTCCCGTCGCTCAAATTTCTTTGTGAAGATGGACATGTTACAAAGATGTGTATCTGGCCCTCAAGTGCTCTAATTGGGCCTAATTGCCATGTATTTGATCAAGTGTGTGTTATGATTCCCTCTCTGCTTCAAAATCCTGTCAATCACTGGCTAGAGTTGCATTCTTCTGCAGTTTTATTTGGCCAGCATTAAAAATGCTCTCTCTCTCTCTCTCTCTCTCTCTCTCTCTCTCTCTCTCTCTCTACTGCGGGTAATGAGATTAGAGCCCAGTGTGGCCGACACATCAAACCTAACAGGGCTGTTTCTGTTTGTTCAGCTTGCTTTCATTTCGCTCCACAGCAGCCACGCTCCCCGGGTTCAGGGACCGACTCTCTGATGTGTCCCCTTAGCTAACAGGCTCTGGGGAGGCATTTTATGATGCCCCTGATCGTCAGTCAATCTCCACTGACACCACAGCAGATTTCCCCTCGTCTTTGCTCAATTCCTCTCTCTCTCTCTCTCTCTCTCTCTCTCTCTCTCTCTCTCTCGCTCTGTCCCTCGATATGCTGTGCCTTTGGTGGTAATACTGCCACAGTTCCTGCCTTAAACGTCTTTGTTGATGTGTTGCCATATTTTCAAGAGATATCTGGGTGGTGCAAAAGCCAGTAAATATGTGTTTAATGCACCATGTGGAATTTTACAGCAGATTTTGTTCACATATTTAACTGTTAGCACCCTGTGATGAAGGAGACAAACTGCCTGAGGAGAACAACGGACAGGTTTTCACTGAAACGGCCAA